>NC_056669.1:109096502-109414229 GCF_018350195.1 Panthera tigris
CTGAAGATGAGAGTCTGGTGATGGACGGGGCAGGACGGCTGGGAGGCAGAGGCGGGAGCAGGAGACCAGTTGGGCAGCCACAGACGTCCAGACACTACAGAAGAAACAAGCCTGCACAGGTCAAGGCCGGGTGACTCCTGGGCCGGAGGCCGTGGTGGCGGCATGGCGGACCGTGGGAAGGGTGGGGACACTGTGAGGGAAGGATGCAGTCCTCTCCCCTGCGTGAGCTTGGAGAAGGCGAGCCCCTTCCCCCCGCAGTGGGAGAGGAGGCAGGCGGATCCCACCAGGCCACCCCACGCAGCCATCCCAGGTGTCACAGGAGGGCACAGCAAGCGGCAGCACTTGGAGACGCCTGGCCCGGGAGCCAGGTTGTTATTATGGGCTGTTCTCCTCCTCCTCACCCGCCAAGCCCCCCTTTCAGTTCTTCACAAGCCCGCCTGGCAGGGCGGCGGCCAGACTGGTGGGAGCCAGGGGAAGGCACAGCCCAGAGGCCAGCTGGGGCCAAGAGCCACAAACCACAGTGTCTTCATTTCTCCACACCGCCTCCACCGGTCTTGGGGTTGCCTGCCGGGAAGGCAAGGGGGGGGGGCGGGGGTGGGGACCCCAAGTCACCTCCTCCAGGACAGGCCACTCCCTAGCATCCTGGGGGTGGGGAGGGTGGGGCACACTCTGTGAGTCACGAAGCTTCCCTCTGCCTGGACAGCACCACATCCGGGTGCAGGGAGGGGAGGGTGGCTGCCAGATCACCCCACTTCAGGTCAACCTCTTTGTTTTCTCGGGCCTCCTTCTGCCCCCGGGGGCCCTTCCCCTGGAGGATGAAAACTCACGGACCCCAGGAAGTCACCCCGAAGCCACTGGCTGGGAACCAACCAAGCCCGAAAGCAGGCTGAGGGACAGAGAGATCCAAAAGAGAGCCAGATAGCTGACGGCTCACCCTGCGTTCTAAAGGCTGGATCTCCAGCTAAACGCTTCTGTTTAAACAGGTCGGATTTGGCCCGACCCTCCAAGGGGAGGCAGGAGGATGGGCTGGAATTTCCTCCAGAGCTCACATCTGCAGAAACACGAAGACTGGACCAGTGCTAATCTCAGGGCAGACACTCGATGCGTTTGATTAGGAAATACGTATGGGTTGCCTAGCACGTGCGGTTCCTGTTCTAGACGTTGAACACCAAGCAGCGGGGGTATGCGAGTGAGCAGGACGTGGTCCTTACCTTCTAAGCCTCCATTCTCCATCCTCCACGGGACCTCCAACGTGGACACAACCGGCGGGGGAGGGAGCGTCTGACATTCGCTCCCAGCCTGCTCCTGCCATTGAGATACACAGGAGCGGGGTGGGGGTCGGGGGTGGTTGCTGAAGGAAAGACACACATGCAGAGCTCACCCGCCACACCCACAAACCTGAAACAGGGTTGTTGTAGGACCCGTGCCCCTGTCCGCCCGCCAGAAGAGCATCCCAGAGTCCTGTCTGGCCAGGCACCGCAGGTAACATTCTGCACATCCCCCCCTCATTCGGTCCTCACAATACCCTTACTTTATAGAGGACGAAACCGGTTCAGAAAGCTAAAGAGTGGGGCCAGAAGCAGTGAGTGGTAGAGCTGGGCTCTTGGACACTCGATGGGACTCCCAGCCCTGGCTCCTGACCTCCCCTGGGCACTGGCCGGGTGGCTGGACCTCGACCAGCAGAGGGCAGCAGGGTCCACGGAGAGGAAGGAGCCTTTCCCCAGGACAGGGCAGGCTGGCAGGCAGGCGTACCGGGCGTGGAGACCTGGTCCCGTCGCCCCTGCCTGGGGCACCGTGGGGCACCACACCGCTCCCGCCAGCTGCCACCCACTAGCCATGACCATCCCAACAGTTGACCGAAGAAAAAACAGTCTCGGAGTGGCCAAGTGACTTGACCTTTTGGCCAGTCCAGGCAGACGTAGAACGAAAATCATGCTGCCCAGAGTCGCTGGGGTTCTGGTGTCAGAACCTGGAATTAGAATCCCAGCCCAGCGCTTCTGCCTCACAGGATTACAGCGCGTGGGCTGGAGTGAGATCAAAGGAGACATCCTGGCAGAACCTCTCTTCACCGAAGCCCTGTAACCCAGGCTCGCTTAACTTCCTCTGTGCTGTACCTGGGGAGGCAGGTGGGGTCTCGGCCCCTCACTTCCTCTCTCTTGATCCCACCCCAGAATTTATAACACAGTTGTGGGAGATTATCAAAATACTTAAGGATGTCAAGGAACCCCAAGGGAGTGCTCCCAGAAAGTAAGACACTGTGGGCCGGCCCCTGGGGGGCACGCCCCGCCCCACGTGGCCAGAACTAACCGGGGGAGCTGGTAGGAGGAGGGAAGGAGAGGATCTGGAGGACCCTGGAGTCCTTTCTACAGGAGAACTAGACCTAGACCGCAAGCAGAGACTCAGATCCTGTGATGGGGGCGGGAGGGTGCTGGGAAAGGTCAACAGAGTTGAGTACATCTTCCCCCAATGTCCCCACCAGCTGAAGGCGCTGAATCCTGTGACAAGGGGCTGCTTCCACAGCACAGGTGAGGTTCTTGAGGTCTTCCCTCTGGCCTGTCTCCCAACTTCAGAAACCCGGGGCCTCCCCAACTGTTTTTAACTTCCCCACTCCAACGCTTCCCCCAAATTAAAAAGAGTGCTTTACCAGTCGCGTGCCTGGACTCATCGTGTGCAACTTTCCCTCGCCTCTCCTATATCTCTGCCCCCACCCCTGGCCGAGGTCCACCCTGAGCACAGCGTGGAGGGAGGGGGTCTGAACGCCCCATCACCCTAGAGGTGACAAGCCGGACACATCATGCAGAGCTTCTCTTTCCCGGCTCTGTGTCCCCACCTCTCCTCCTCCTCCCTAACCAGCTTTTCAGTCTCCTAGTTGTTGCCTGTGTTTGTTTAGCTTGCCTATCCAGTCATTCACTCCACAGTTCTTTACTGAGCACCTCCCAGCCTGGAACCTGTTCCCCTCCCTGGTTTCTCAATCCTCTGTGCAGCCTGACTGGGAGGCAGCACCCCTTCTCTATGGAAGCTGGACCCCCCACTGGATCCTCATTCATCCTTAACCTGGCATCCTTAACCTGTCCCTCACACTTGAGACTTGGAATCTGGACGAAGAGACAAAGAGGCATACTTACATTCATTCTGGTGACACAGGCAATACTTTTTTCCTTAACAAACATAGGCCTACTATATATATACTTACCATATATATATTTACTATATGTATATATATGTGTGTGTGTGTATATATATATATATATATATACTTACTATATATACTTAATATATATATATATTGACTTACTATATATATAATATATATATTGACTTACTATATATATATACTTACTATATATATATATATATAGACTCATTCAATCCTTATAACCAAATAATACCAGCATTCTTCACAGAGCTAGAACAAATAATTCTAAAATTTGTATGGAACCAGAAAAGATCCCGAATAGCCAAAGCGATCTTGAAAAAGAAAACCAAAGCAGGAGGCATCACAATCCTGGACTTCAAGCTATACTACAAAGCTGTCATCATCAAGACAGTATGGTACTGACACAAGAACAGACACTCAGATCCATGGAACAGAACAGAGAACCCAGAAGTGGACCCACAAACGTATGGCCAACTAATCTTTAACAAAGCAGGAAAGAATGTCCAATGGAATAAAGGCAGTCTCTTCAGCAAGTGGTGCTGGGAAAACTGGACAGCGACGTGCAGAAGAATGAGCCTGGACCACTTTCTTACACCAGACACAAAAATAAACTCAAAATGGATGAAAGACCTAAATGTAAGACAGGAAGCCATCAAAATCCTCAAGGAGAAAGCAGCCAAAAACCTCTTTGATCTTGGACACAGCAACTTCTTACTCCACACGTCTCCAGAGGCAAGGGAAACAAAAGCAAAAATGAACTACTGGGACCTCATCAAGATAAAAAGCTTCTGCACAGCGAAGGAAACAATCAGCAAAACTAAAAGGCAACCTATGGAATGGGAGAAGATATTTGCAAATGACATATCAGATAAAGGGTTAGTATTCAAAATCTATAAAGAACTTATCAAACTCAACACCCAAAAAACAAACAATCTGGTGAAGAAATAGGCAAAAGACATGAATAGACGCTTCTCCAAAGAAGACATCCAGATGGCCAACCGACACATGAAAAAATGCTCAACATCACTCACCATCAGGGAAAGACAAATCAAAACCACAATGAGATACCACCTTACGCCTGTCAGAATGGCTAACATTAACGACTCAGGCAACAACGGATGTTGGCGAGGATGTAAAGAAAGAGGATCTCTTTTGCATTGTTGGGAATGCAAGCTGGTGCAGCCACTCTGGAAAACAGTATGGAGGTTCCTCAAAAAATTAAAAATAGAACTACCCTATGACCCAGCAATTGCACTACTAAGCATTTATCCAAGGGATACAGGTGTTTCAAAGGGACACATGCACCACAATGTTTATAGCAGCACTATCGACACTAGCCAAAGTATGGAAAGAGCCCAAATGTCCATCGATGGATGAATGGATAAAGAAGATGTGGTATATATATATATATATACAATGGGATATTATTCAGCAATCAAAAATGAAATCTTGCCATGTGCAACTATATGGGTGGAACTAGAGGGTATTATGCTAAGTGATATTAGTCAGTAAAAAAAATATATATATGCCTACTATATATATACTTACCATATATATATATATACGTATGTATATTTACATATATATTTACATATATATATATATACTCATTCAATCCTTATAACCACCATAAAACGTTGGTACAGTTGTCGGCAGCTCCACTTTACAGATGAGGAAACTGAGGGGCAGAGAGGTTAGGAAACTTGCCCAAAGTCATAAGCTAGCAAGTAATTGGTCTAGGATTTAAACCTGAGCTGGATCCCTGCATTGTCCAGCCAGTGGGTGGGGGTGGCCCGGCCACGGACAGCATTCAGTGGCCGTAACCTGGCCTGTGGGGATCTGCTCCCCTGCCTTCACACTGATCAGACAGCCTTTCCATAAGGCCCTTTCTGCAGAAATTAACCAGCCCCTTCTGAGGTCCAGGGCCTCTGAAGAGATCTGAGTGCTTGTGATCCCATATTAAGGGAAAATTGGGAAACAATAAAAAATAACCTTCAAATTACTCTGTTTCATGGCCAACCCAAACAACTCTTGATCATTTGCATATTTTTTCCTTTTTTTCTATGAAAAACCTTTTACATAGTTGTGCTCACACTGTCATACAATTTTGAATTCTGCTTTTTTCTTTCAAAATTTCAGCCTAAACATTCCTATATTCCAAACACCTCATGAATATCGTTATAATTTTTATTTCAGAATAATCTTAGATTTGAACAAGAATTACAAAAATAGGGGGTGACTGGGTGGCTCAGTTAGTTGAGTGTCCGACTTCAACTCAGGTCATAATCTCATGGTTCATGGGTTCAAGCCCCATGTCAGGCTCTGTGCTGACAGCTCAGAGCCTGGAGCCTGCTTCGGATTCTGTGTCTCCCTCTCTCTCTGCCCCTCCCATTTGCGGTCTGTCTCCCTCTCCCAAAAATAAACAAACATTAAAAAAACAATTTTTTAAAGAATTACAAAAATAGTACATCAAGTCCCCACAAACCCTTCACCTGGCTTCCCCTAATGTTAACACTCTTTTATCAAAATGAAGAAATTAACATTAACGCTATTAATTAAACTCTGGACCTTATTTGGGTTTTACCAGTTTTTCACTACTCTTTTCTTTCTTTCTTTCTAAAATTTTATTATTTTTTTTCCTGTCTTCATTTTATTTATTTATTTACTTACTTATTTGATTTTTAAAATTTACATCCAAATTAGTTAGCATACAGTGCAACAATGATTTCAGGAGTAGATTCCTTAATGCCCCTTACCCGTTTAGCCCATCCCCCTCCTCCCACAACCCCTCCAGTAACCCTCTGTTCTCCATATTTAAGAGTCTCTTACGTTTTGTCCCCCTCCCTGTTTTTATATTATTTTTGCTTCCCTTCCCTTGCGTTCATCTGTTCTGTGTCTTAAAGTCCTCATATGAGTGAAGTCATATGATGTTTGTCTTTCTCTGACTAATTTCACTTAGCATAATACCCTCCAGTTCCATCCATGTAGTTGCAAATGGCAAGATTTCATTCTTTCTGATTGCTGAGTAAATACTCCATTGTATATATACACCACATCTTTATCCATTCATCCATCGATGGACATTTGGGCTCTTTCCATACTTTGCCTATTGTCGATAGTGCTGCTATAGACATTGGGGTGCATGTGTCCCTTTGAAACAGCACACCTGTATCCCTTGTAGTGCAGTTGCTGGGTCGTAGGGTAGTTCTATTTTTAATTTTTTGAGGAACCTCCATACTGTTTTCCAGAGTGGCTGCACCAGCTTTCATTCCCATAAAAATTTTTTAATGTTTATTTATTTTTGAGAGAGGGAGAGAGAGCCAAGTGGGGGAGGGGCAAAGAAAGAGGGAGAGAGAGGATCCGAAGCAGGCTCTGCGTTGACAGCAGAGAGCCCGATGCGGGGCTCGAACTCATGAACCGCAAGATCATGACCTGAGCCCAAGCCAGACGCTCAACCTGGGTCACCCCGGCACCCCACTAATGTCTCTTTTCTGTTCCAAGATCCAATCCAGGATAGCATGGCACAGTGAGGTGAATATCATTTTTAGCGCCTGCATGTTATTTCTCTAGTAAATATTCTAACAACAAGGTTTTTTGTTTTAAATACCTATTGGCTGTTGTACATGTATTTGCACTGTTTCTAGTTTTACAAGTAAGAAAACTGATTTCATAAGAAATGAAAATAAGAGAGAGCTTCTTCAAAAACAAACGCCGGTTCACACCTAGATTTTGGCACCAAGTGAAAGAAACAAAGTGATATTTAATAGTAGCGCTGATGATCAGTAGTGCGTGTTAACTGCCCGGGGGCCCCCCACCTCCTCCACACACACCCTGGTGTTCAGATAAGGAAAAAGTTGACGGGACTCGGTCCCCTGGGCTGGCTGGAGGCGGGCTCAGGTCTTCCTGCCCCTAAATCCTGACTGGAGTGGCTGGCGGTTCTCCAACTGAAACTCTCTATGTAAGTGCTAGTGTGGCTCTTACTCAGAATTGTTGAGGGGAGTCCAGTAAACTAGAGAAGAAAGCTTTTAGAGAGGGAAAAACTCTGGCTTTGTCCATGACACTTCTGGTTTCAGATACATTGATATATTATCAGATCCAGATCAGTTAACATGTGGGTGGGGATTCAGCTTCCTCTTCTGTAAAACAGGGGTAGCGCCTCCCCGGGTCGCAGGCTTGACAGTCGTAGGAGGTCGTGTGTGGGAGGACTTCACATAGCACCTAGCGAGTGCCCAGCAGATGGGAGCCTAGTGGGTGTTCTCGGGAGGCCGCTCTGTCATTAGTGACGTCCTCGCAGCCAGAGAGCCAGCCCAGCGGGCGCTTCTGCTGCAGACCTTGCAGCAGCTGCTGAAGGGCCTTTGGGGGCGGGGGAGGGCATGGGGGGAGTGTCACTCCTCGCCCCCTACCACTCCCGTCACGGACTCACCTCGAGCATCCCCTTCGGTGGGTCTGTTCTCTACCAGCTCACTTAATGGTCCTAACAACCGTGACAAGGTGAGTGCCCTTAACATAGATGCAGAAAGTACGAGACTCTCCGAGATTTGAACCCAGGAAATCCAAGATCTCAACCGCTACACCTCGCTGGCCCCTCTCCTGCCCCTAGAGGCCTTCCAGGTCCTCTCCTGTCTCAATGAGCGCCCTGGCCCTGAACTCCTTAGCTCTAATGGCCAGGTCCGGTGCTCCACCCAACAGACAGATGAAGTGCTTGGGGCAGGCAAATCAGGTGCACCACAGAAGACAAAGGGAAGATGAAGGCAGGAAAGAAGGTGGGGATGCAGGGGGGTGCTGGGTGGCTCAGTTGGTTAAGCATCTTGACTTCAGCTCAGGTCATGATCTCAAGGTTTGTGGGTTCGAGTCGCTTATTGGGCTCTGCACTGACAGCTCAGAGCCTGCTTGGGGTTCTCTCTCTTTCCCTCTCTCTCTGCCCTTCCCCTGCTCTCTCTCTCTCTCAAAGTAAATAAACTTTTAAAAAGGTAGGGATGAAGGGAAGGGAGAAAAAAAGTGGACGATTTTGGAAATAATTTGATTAGAAAAATTTTTATTTTGGGGAAGGAGGAAGACAGGCGCGAGCGGAGGAGGGGCAGAGAGAGAGAGGCAGACAGAATCAGAAGCAGGCTCCAGGCTCTGAGTTGTCAGCACAGAGCCCGACGTGGGGCCCGAGCGCACAGACTGCGAGATCGTGACCTGAGCCAAAGTCGGATGCTTAACCAGCTGAGCCACCCAGGTGCCCAGTAATTGATTTTTATATTAGAAATTGATCAAAGCACTTCACCTCTGTGATCCTCCTCCCAAAAACCCATAGCCCCTATTTATTTTTTATTTTGTTTAGATTTTATTTTATTTAAATGTTTACTTGAGAGAGGGAGAGCAAGCAGGGGAGGGCAGAGAGAGAGGGGGACAGAGGATCCAAAGAGGGCTCCGTGCTGACAACAGAGAGCCTGATCTGGGGCTTGAACTCGTGAACCCAGAGATCAGCGAGATCATGACCTGAGCCAAAGTCAAACGCTTAACAGACTGAGCCACCCAGGCGCCCCGAAGATTCGATTTTTAAGTAACCTCTACACCTAATATGGGGCTGGAGCCCACAGCCCTGAGATCGAGTCGCGCGCTCCACTGACTGACCAACCAGGCGCTCCAGCCCTATTTAATTAGACAAATATTAGACAAACCCCAGCTGAAGGACATTCTACAAACTACCCGGCAGGTCCTCCTCAAAACTGTCAAGGACGTCAAAAACAAGCAAAATCTAAGAAACTGTCACAGCCCAGAGGATCCTATGGAGACGTGACTACCAAATGTAGTGTTGTGTCCTGGAAGGGACCCTGGGACAGAAAAGGAATTAGGAAATCTGTATGAGGTACGGACCTTAGTTAATAATGTATCAATATTGGTTCATTACTAAGGGTGTTTCCTTGGCTCAGTTGGTGGAGCATGTGACTATCTTGAGGATGTGAGTTCAAGCCCCATGCTGGGCATGGAACCTACTTAAAAATTTGAGGGGGTGGGGGTGCCTGGGTGACTCAATCAGTTAAGCATACGACTCCGGGTCAAGTCATGATCTTGCGGTTCGTGTGTGTGAACCCCGCGTCAGCCTCTGCGTTGAGCCTCCTTGGGATTCTGTCTGCCCCCTTCTCTCTCTGCCCCTCCCCTGCTTGCTCTCTCTTTCTCTCCCTCAAAAATAAATAAATAGATAAACAATAAAAAAATTTCTTTAGGGACACCTGGGTGGCTCAGTTGGTTGAGCGTCCGACTCTTGATTTCGGCTCAGGTCGTGGTCTTAGTTTGAGCCCCACATTGGGCTCCGCGCTGACAGTGCAGAGCCTGTTTGGGATTGTCTCTCTCTCTTTCTCTCTCTGCCCCTCCCCTGCTCGTGCTCTCTCTCTCTCTCTCAAAATAAATAAATAAACTTAAAAAAAATTTAAAAATTTTAAATACGATCTATATCTATATCTATGTTCATTACTTATAATACATGTACCAGGTTAATATAAGACACTAGTAATAGGGGAAAGTGGGTGAAGGGGTACATAGAAACTCTTATCTGCTACTTACTTCTCCTATAAATCTAAAACTTCTAAAATACAAAAAGATTATTTAAAACATTAATCCAAGTAGTTAGTCATCAGGAGAAGTCTTGTGTTACTTGGACATCCTATTATTTATGCTGGGGTAGGGCCCCCTAATCTCTCGGCTGAGAGCCTCTAAAGACCCTGTCAGAGCAGGAACCCGTGCGGTACCGTGACTGGTGTCTCCCTGGCAAGATGGCTGAGGGCAGGTCCCAGAGACTTAGTGACACCCCCTGGAGGCCTCCCTCAGAGGCCTTTAATGTTCATTAAATAAATGCACGTGGGCTATGTAAGCCTGAACTGCCCACCCCCAGGCAAGACAGATAAGAAGGGTGCAATTCACACCGACTTGTGAAATTCAAGTTCTGAACTGGAGCAGAGACCCAGAGGGACCAGGGGAGACCTCCTGGGGTTTAAACAAACAGACTCCGGCCGCTGACAATAGAAATGTAAACAGCCCCTAATGGGCTTGCTCACACGTTTTCACTCTCAGATGTATCCGCCCAAGCCCAAGTTCCCCTGACCCCAGGAGTCTGGGGAAACCAGTTCACATCAATTATCCAAACAATTTCAAATCAGAACTAGATAGTTTGTCCCAATGAACTCAATTCGGAGCCCCAAGGCATGACCCCTGCCCCTGGGCTGGCAGCCTGCCCCAGGGACTCCTGGCCGTGAGGGTCCAGGACGTCCCTCCCAGGGTCTTCAGGCGGCGGATAGAGCAGGTCCCAGTGCCTCTCCAAGCTCACCGGCCCCTCTTCCCAACCCCCGTCAGCAGAAGGGATTATGGCAAGTATTAAAAGCCTGCCGGGGCGGGGCAGAGATCGCAGCGCCTGTGTCCGGGAGGCTGAGGCGGCTGGAGGACAAGGCATTGCTGTCCACTGGCCAGAAGGGGCCCCGAGCCCCTCCGCTCACCCTGCCCGAGCCTCCCTAAGCCTCTGGCTGAAGGTCTACCCGATCCAGCCTCACAGAGCAGGGGTCTGTGGTCACCTGTGCGTGGGGCTGGGCCCTGGAATAGAGGGCCGTGGTGGAGGTGAGGGAAACATTTTGGGCTAAGCCAGGCAGGGGGACCCCAGAGAATTTTTGCATCTGGGCTGGGGATAGAGCAGGTGTGAGAACCACAGGCAAGATGGAGGCTGCCCAAGCATATGTCCAGGTTGGAAACTAGTCAGGGCCAGGATCGAGACCCTTCACCTAAGGAGCAAAGCCCCAATCTGCGCCCCCACCCTGGCTCCCTTCTCCTGAAGTTGCCCTTTCAGCTCCCGCCAAGTACACTACCTGACAGCTAGGACATCACAGTCACTCAGAGGTGTGGGCAAGACCCAGGACAAACCTCCCTTTGGGAGGGGATCTTGCCCCCACAGCCATGTACCCCGCTGGGCTCTGACCCAGTCCCACAAGCTGCGCTGACCCCTGCAGACTAGCCCCTCCTGGCCGGTCCCAACTCCCTCCTCTCCTCCCCAGGAGCCCTCTGGGATCCAGAGGAGACTGGGGCAGGCGTCGGGGTGGTGGTCACTGGGCCTGTGAGCACGAAGTAGCCTCCCTGCAGCGGACCCACCCTCCGCTGGCTGCCCCTTGGCTGCGGCCCCTGCCACCCCCGGCCCCCCTGGGCACAATTGCTGAGGGGCATATAGACAGGAAAGGCACCTTAGCCCCCTCGCTGGGGCTCTCGCTCAGAAATGAGCAGAATTTCAACTTCACAAACTTGTCATACCCACCCATCTGAGGATGAAAAAAGCTTGAGTTGTGTGCTCCAAAGTATCTCCAGGTCGGCACCCTGTGAGGAGCAGCTCTCTTTACCTGGTGCATCGCCTCGGTACCCGAAGAGCCGCCCGAAGTCACCCCAGGCACAGCTCAGCTGCGACGGCTGGCTGGGGGCTTCGTCCAAGGGGATCGCTGCCCTCAGACTTGTCGCAAGACGATGAGCCCCCAGGTCCCGTCTGGGCCCCTGAGAGCACATCGCTGCCGGCTGCTGCTGACACTCAACGTCCTCAAGCAAACAGAGGTCAAAGAGGACAACGGACATGGGGTACCTTCCGGCTGCTCACTCTAGCACCAGAGCACAGTTAACTGCAATCTGCTGAACCTCGCGAGGGGAGAGGCAGGGGCATGCGTGGTGGGCAGGCATGGCTGCTGGGCATGGAGGAAGCAGGTGTCCTTGGTCTGGGCGCCGGGTGCATAGGAGCGGGCAGGCAGGAGGGAGGGGTGTGTGGGGGTGAGGAAGTGGGAGGCAGAGTTCGTCTTTCCGCTGCAGGATCAGACCACCTTGCTCTCTCTGCTTCCCATGTCTGCTCCCAGGCTGCTGCCACGCCCTGCCACGGCAGCCGTCACCTCCCTCCATCACTTATCGTGGCCTTTTTGATCTCCTCCACTGGACCGTGGTTCTGCGTGAGAGAAAGGGCTGAGTCTTCCTCGCCTTTTGCAAACCTAGTGCTCTCCGGCGCCTGAGATGGTGTGACTTCTGTCTTGGGCTCCTCCCATGTTGGGTGGACGTGTCTCATCCCCTGGCCCACAGCAGTGCCTGTCCCTCTTCCGCCTTGCCCCAGTCTGATGCCCAGGGAAGCTTCTTCCTCACCATGTTCCTGCACTGCACCCGTGCCTGGCCGTCAAGTTCCCGCGGGAGGCCCCCTGCAGCCATTCAGGCAGCCAGCAGCCCTCGGAGAGCTTCATTTTATGTCACTTGTCACTTGACACACACAGCCTTCTATGTGTTAACAGAGCAGGAACACGACCTCACCTGTATTTTTTTTAAAGTTTATTTATTTAAGCAATCTCTACGCCCAACAGGCGGCTCGAACTCACGACCCCAGGATCAAGAGTCGCATGCTCTACCGACTGAGTCAGCCAGGTGCCCCAAGAAATGCGACTGGTTTAAAAGGGCATCTCTGGGGCCCGGGTGGCTCTGTCGGTTAAGTGTCCTACTTCAGCTCAGGTCATGATCTCGCAGCTCGTGAGTTCTGTGCTGACAGCTCAGAGCCCGGAGCCTGCTGCGGAGTCTGTGTCTCCCTCTCTCTGTGCCCCTTCCCCGTTCATGCTCTGTCTCTCAAAAAATGAATAAACGTTAAAAAAATTTTTTTGAAAAAGCAATCTGAGGATCTTTTCTCTCTGGAACTGACTGCTCTCTTCTGATGCCCACGGCCCCTGTCCCAGCGCTGAGAACCCATAGAACTCTCTCTCTCCGCTGCATTCCACAGTCCCGGATGTGGTGGCCCATCCATGGCTCCCTAGCAGCCCACATTCTGTGTCTCTGCCTGAGGGCTCCTTAAGCTACTAACTCTGCACGCGTGCAAGGCAGTGAAAGTTCTAAGGAGCTCATGGCCTCTGGAGGCACCCCTCAACCAATGACAGATGGCATCTGGTGGGTAAGTGAAACTCTGAGGCCTGTTCTACCCTCCCAGAGGCCCCAGCCAGGCTGAGCTGCAGGGACCCGCTGTAGCAGATTTAGTCAGAGTTCTTGGTCCTTGGTCGCAAGCGACAGAAATGGACTCCAGCCAACCAGAGAGGAGTTTAATCTAAGTGTGCGTGTGTGGTGGGGGAGGTGGCTCTCAGAATTTTCTGGGGACTGACGGACCACATTTGGGTTGGCGGGAAGCCAGGGAGCTTCACCTGGCTCAGGATCAATATTCGGAAATAGAAGGTCTGCCGGGTCAAACCTAGGTCGCAAGCCCCGCACCCACCCCGTGACTGCGTCCGATGAGGTGAGGACGGCTGGCCCCTTCCACTTGCACAGAGGGAAGACGCCGCCATGCTCCCTTAAGACCACCCATGAGGCCTTTCCAAACTTTTCTCTTCAACCCTTTTGAATGGAGTTGAACGGGGACCACCAAGAAATGCAGCGTTCATCGGCCTCTCCTCTCTCTTCATGCCTTGCCTCCCGCTCGCAGGGCGAAGCTTCGACTCTATGAGTCCCTGCCATCCTCCTCATTCCGTGCCCTCTGCCAAACACTGGTCTTTCTCGGCCTGGTTTCCACTCCTCTTCCCGTCCCTTAGTCACTGCCTCAGTCTAGCCTGTGACCATCAACCCTCCCCCTTACCAGCCTCGCCTCTAGCGACAGCTGACCAGGTGCCCAGAGCTGGTGTTACAGATGCTTTTCTTATCTCTGGCCTTGAGTATGGGACACTGCCCTTTCTGGAGCCCCTCGAGACTATTGGCCACCAACCTGCTGCCATCCCAGGCTAAACTCGCCACCAGATCCTCCTCAGGCCCTTGGCTCCCTCTTCCTCTTCGGTCTCTGCCACCCACTGGCTGGGCCTTCTTGACAAAGGGACCCAATGGCCTCCATCATTTCATCCCATTTGAGTCTCTACTCAGATGCAAATACTTTGTGCCCGCAATGTTCTCCTCTGAGAGTTACTTTATGAAGTCCACCTCTTTCCTGGCAAGCCCTCTAGTCTGTTCCTCGTGCCCTCCGTCCCCAGACAGTGGCCTGCTCTCATATTACATGAAATGAGTGAGGAAATGGCTATTTTCTTTTTTTTAATGTTTATTTATTTGAGAGAGAGAAAGAGAGACAGAGATCGAGCGCAAGCTGGGAGGAGCGGGGGGGGGGGGGGGCGGTGCGTGGGGACAGAGGATCTGAAGCAGCCTCTGTGCTGACAGCAGAGAGTCTGATGCAGGGCTCGAACTCACAAATGGTGAGATCATGACCTGAATCGAAGTCGGACACTCAACCGACTGACCCAGCCACCCAGGGGCCCCGGAAATGACTTTTTTCGAGGGCTGATTCCAGAGACGGTGGAGGAAATCAGCACGCGTAAGCCCCAGCCCTCAGGGGGGCTTACTCCAGGAGGGGCTTACTTCAAGGAACATTCTCCATGAGGGAGACTGAAACATACTCACTGGAGATTTTTAAAATGCAAAAAGGTCATGCAGTAAATGCCAAACTGGGTGGGTGGTTTACAGGCCTGTGGGAATCCACGGGGGTGGGGGGCAGCAGCGAAGGCCTGGTGCACATGTTTGGGGGCAGAGGAGGGCCTGGGGAGGAGGGAGCAGAGCCTGAACCTGTTTGGAGGCGAGGATCATGCGGGAGACTCATTCCTCACGGGAAAGTCCCAGGGGAAGCTCCAACAGCAAAGTTGCTGGCCAGGCCGTGTGGGAAGGTCAGGGTTGCTGTAGCTGTGGGAGTCACCCCCACCTAGATGATATCTGAAGTTAGAAAAAGTGGAGACCTGAAGGGAAGGAAGAGCTGAGGGCTGAGTGCCAGGCTTTGCAGAAAGTCCAAGGGCAATTATGGGAGGGAGGTAGAGCTGAACCTGAGGGAGGCAGAAAACCCGTGTTTATCTGTCAGCTGGGGACCCATGGGGCCTGCTTTGGACTCTTCTAAGTTCTCCTTCCTCACCGACCTCTCGCATGACTGCAGGTCACAGGAGGTAGGCTCCCCGCCAGCCCCCTACTACTCCCCAAATCCAAGGACATGGCTTCTGTCAGAGAGAGAGGGATGGGGGTCGAAAGCCTACCACACTGCCTTCTCCATCCCTAAGACAGCTCCAGGGGTTCTCAGGTGTAAATGCGTTAGCCTCTTGCCCCCGCACCCCCCAAACCATCTCTGTGCAGCCTCTCCAAGTTCAGAGGAACGTGTCTTAGCCGGAGCTAATCTCAGGGCCGGTCCGCCCTCGCTGGCTGTTCCACACAAGGAGCCTCCTGTATTTCCAGGTTCCATTTCCAAGCCCTCTCTCTACCGACACCTTGCAGGCCACACACAAGCTCGGTTCTTTCCCATCACACTCCTGTCTTCCCCCTGCTCTTCAAGGAGGCTCACACTTGCCATCTTTTCTTCCCATTCATTCTTGGCTCATCGCATTCTGGCCCCCCACCCCCATCTGCGCTGACGCTGCTGTCAAAGGTGATGTCATAATGGCTCCCCACGGAGGGGGGACGTCTTCCAGCTGTGTCTTGCCCCCAACCCCTCCCTCCCGCTGGACACTGTCCTCCACGCTCTTTCCCGTGTCCTACCTCTTCGGTCTTTCCTTCTCAGCTGCTTTTACGGATTCCTCTTCCCCTGCTGGACACTTCCCACATTCATTCATTCTTCAAGCAAGAAGCAGGGACCGATAAAGGGCCAGGTGCACCGTCCTCTCAGCTGCAGCCCTCTCCCTGAGATTCTGGTCTCCTCCCACACTTTTTAAAACTTTCTTTCGGGGCGCCTGGGTGGCTCAGTCGGTTAAGCGTCCGACTTCAGCTCAGGTCACGATCTCGCGGTCCGCGAGTTCGAGCCCCGCGTCGGGCTCTGGGCTGACGGCTCAGAGCCTGGAGCCTGCTTCCGATTCAGTGTCTCCCTCTCTCTCTGCCCCTCCCCCGTTCATGCTGTGTCTCTCTCTGTCTCAAAAATAAATAAACGTTAAAAAAAATTTAAATAAAAAAACTTTCTTTCAATGTTTATTTTTGAGAGAGAGACAGACAGACAGAGTGCGAGCAGGGGAGGGGCAGAGAGAGAGAGAGACAGAAACCAAAGCAGCTCTAGGCTCTCAGCTGTCAGCACAAGAGCCAGATGCAGGGCTTGAACTCAGAATCTCAAGGTCATGACCTGAGCCGAAGTCAGGCACTTAACTACTGAGCCACCCAGGCACCGCTCCTCCCACACTTTCTATGGGCCATCTCGGTCCTCGTTCCTCCCACGGTGGGTCTGGGTGTCACTGCTTTCCTCTGTCCCAGCCTTTGAAGAGCCCCAGTCTCAGCGACTGAGTGGTGCGATCCCCCTCCTCCTGCCCCGCCCCTGCTTCTCCCGGATGCTCCCACTTCAGGGGCTGGCACAACCCCTCTGCCCACACAGACCTGGGTGTGGCCAGACCCTGCGGAGCTGTCCTCTACCTTCCCTCTCCTCTACCAGATTTACTGCCTGAGGCCATGGCCTCAAGTTCAAAGTGAGAGACAGAACACCTTAATTTTCCCTCCAGCATTCTGCTTTTGCATGAGAGTTCTTTCTGAAACATAAATTTGATCTTGTCATCCCCTTGTTTCCAGGACCACCATGGGCTGCCCCTGCCCTGAGAGTACACTCCCAGCTTGTGGCAAGCTCTGTACGACCAGCCTGGGTCATCTCAGACCCCTCTCAGACCCCTCTCCACCTTGGCCAATCTGGGTGGCTTCTTCTTCTTTTCTTCTTTTTAATGTACGTATTTATTTTTGAGAGAGAGAGAAAATGAACAGGGGGAGGCAGAAAACAAAGGGGATGGGGATCGGAAGCCTAATCTGGACTCCGCATTCGCAGCAGAGAGCCAGATGCAGGGGCTTGAACTCATGAACTGGGAGATCATGACCTGAGCCAGTCACTTAACCAACTGAGCCACCTAGGTGCCCCCCCTTTTTTAAATTTTATGTTTATTTATTCTGAGAGAGAGAGAGAATTGCAGAGGGGCAGAGAGAAAGGGGGAGAGAGAGAAAGAGAGAGAGGGAGAGAGAGAGAGAGAGAGAGAGAGAGAGAGAGAGAATCCCAAACAGCCTCCACGCCGTCAGTGCTGAGGCGATGAGGGGCTCAAACTCACGAGCTGTGAGATCATGATCTGAGCTGAAATCAAGAGTTAGATGCTTAACCGACTGAGCCACCCAGGCGCCCCTGGCTCACTTCTTTTTAAGTACAGGAATATCTGGTCCCACTGAGGGCCTTGGCCCAAGCGGTTCTCTTTCCCTGGAATGTTCCTGTCTGTCATATGATCTCCACTCCAATGTCAGCTCCTCAGAGATGCCCTCCTATTTTCTTCACAGAATTTATCTAATAAATAATTTGCTGTGGTGCCCCCAACTAACTGTAAGCTCAGGTTTATTTCACAAACTTGCATAGCACTTGCTAGGTTCCAGGTGCTGTTCTAGCACGGTGAGTGTTAACCCGTTTAGATCTTGTGACAACCACCTATGAGGAGGGACTCATCCCCATTTTATGGATGAGGAAACTGAAACCCTAAGAGCTCCGTGGCTTGATCAAAGTGACATAATCAGTGCAGGATGCAGCTAGACTGGGAACACAGACAGCACATCTCCAGGGGCCCTGCCGGGCCACCACACCATGTTGTCTCTCAGAACAGCCATCTGTCTGTCATGTCCACCGTATTCCCTATGGCAGTGCCCGCTACCTAGTGGATACTCAGTAAATATTTGCTGCCTGGATGACCAGATATCTGCCGGGATCCAAAGGGGACTGGGGGTCACTGCGCCCCCATCTGCTTGCTGAACATGGTGTGAGGGGTCCTCTAGGATAGAATTCCCCCCACCTTTGCAGACTCAGCTCTTGCTGGCCATCCTGCTGCGTCCAGAGCATGTCAGGGATAGGAAATGCCCTTCCCCATTGTCTTCTTGGTTAACATCAAAACCTCAGTAACTTTCAAGCATCACCTCCTCCAGAAAGACTTCCCTGACTGGACACCCCTCCCCCGCCCCTTTGTGCAGAATTGGCCCCTCCCACCTTTGTGCCCTCACAGTATCCTGTATAGACGGTGCATATATCCTGCAGAGACCTGATGTCCACGATGGCACTCTTCTTAGTTTTAACACCTGATGTGCATATAGTTATCATCAGACCTTTTTGCTGTTTCAAAGGGTCTATAAATTAGAGGCTAACTTATATGGTCCCCTGACCCCCCCCCCCCCCACGCACACATAAGGTGGTCTCATGCACACCCACATTGCAATCAACCTCAGTGCCAAGTACAGTGTCCTGAGCAGGCTGGTGCTCTTTCTGGGGAAGGAACAAATGAATGATCTTAGATCTGATGGTTAGAAATGACATCAATTTGAGTAGTAGCAGAAAAAGCAGCGATCAGAAGACATGGTTTATAGTTCCAATTTCATTACTAAACTAGCTGCATGACCTTGGCCAAGCTGCTTAACATCTTTGGGTCTCAGACTGCCGGTTTTTAAAATGAGCGGGTTGGATTAAATGACCTCCAAGCTCCACGCCAGCTCTGAGATTCTGCGAATCAATGCTAATGTGCCCAACAGAGGGGGATCTAACAGACCCTAAGGAAGAAGTCGGTGCAGCACTGAGTAAATGCACCGGGGAGTCCTGGATGAGAGAGAACTATGGCTGCAGATTCTGAAGTGTGCAGATTCTGAAGTGTGCAGTCTCCTCCCTCTTCCAGCCCTACCAGGCACTTGTTGGTCTATGCACCTTGACAGTTTTGAGGTAGTCGTCTTTTTGTCCTTTTCTTTTCTCTTTAAACTGTAAGCCCCTTGAGGGCAAGGTCCCAGTTTTATATTTTAAATCTTGAGGACCCAGCAGGTAGTTAAAAACTGGCGTGTGTTTTGTGGTTGATGATGCTGATGGTCACACAGAGATCCAATCAAATGTGAGACGGTGGGTGGCGGGTTTCATCAGAAGTACACCAGCGAATGAAGAGCCGCTATTGGAAATGAGGGGCATTGTTCTCCTATCAATAGCAGCCAGATCGCATGCCTGTGTATTAAGGAGCGACTTAAACGCATATGGAACGAAATATGGTCCCTTCAAGAGGAATAATGTGGATTCAGAGAAAGGAAGACATTGCAGATTCTATATTTATCTTCCAGCAAGCTGTATCTGAGAATTCGATTTGCCCACTTTTCTGAATTGGTTGACTATAAAAATGTATAAAATATAGGAAATAGCAAATGAGCACTAAATACTGAGGTGAAACAGAAAATGCTTAAATATATTATAGACAATACTAACATTCATGCAAACAGTAACATTCATGCAGAACATAAGCTTTCACCAACAGAAACATATCCATTAAAAATAGATGTTGGGAGGTGCCTAGGTGGCTCAGTGGGTTAAGCGTCTGACTTTTGATTTCAGCTCAGGTCATGATCTCATGGTTCTGTGGGATTGAGCCCCGTGTAGGTCTCTGTGCTGTGAACACAGAAAATCTTTCTCTCCCTCTCTCTCTCTGCCCTTTCCCAGCTTGTGTGCTCTCTCTCGCAAAATAAACATTAAAAAAACATAGATGTTGCTAAATCTTGTAATCAGTTTCAATAATAAAGGCTAAGAGTAAACATATAGTGTCTCCCACATTCCTTATACCAACGAAATTATACAGGGATAGAAAGTTTACTAAGGATGTGCAGCTCACCAACAATAAGATAATTAGATCAATGGTAGAAGCAGATCTAGTAATTGTGACAAAATCAAAACACAAACTCCAAGCTGTGTGGCAAATCAGGTATAATTGCAAAAAAACACAACATGAAAATCTCACCTTCAATGTTGTCAATATTTTCTTGAGGTCCCCCAGAGAGTGTGAAAATAGATTTAGCCAGAAAGAGAAAGACAACTGAATACATTTCGGAGTTGAAATATTTTGTAGGCATTTTGGAAAAGAAAGGAGATTGTCATTTTAAAATTATACACTTCAGATATAATGAATGGTGTAATTAAAAGAGGCATTTTGAAAAAAAAAAGTTGACTGGAGATATTAAGTTTATGATATCACATCGAAAGCTGTACTCCAATATGGACTCTAGAGACGACACCCAGAAACTGGAAGCCGTAGAGATAAGTAGAGTGGAAAGAGTAGGTCACAAGAGAAGCTGGAGTAAAGAGAGTGATGAACTTGGCCTTAAATTCGCACCCTTGCTACCTGGCTGGGTTTGCAGTTGTAGGGCTTTGTCTGTCACCTCTATTCCAACCTAAGTGACAGCTGCAGGAACAGTTCACCTGCAACAATTGTTATCACACCAATCCTTTGCTCCAGAATCTATGTGCCTCTCTTACTCTGTCAAAACCAAACCTACCTGCAAAGGTTCCAAGCCCTCTGGTCTTCACACCCCTGTCTCTCAAAAGCATCACTGTACTACTGTATTCATGGAATCAATAAACACGGTCGAATAAATGCCAGCTGTGGCCAGCACTGTCCTGGGCACCGGGGATACAGCAATGAATGTGAACAAAATGAACAAATTTTCCTATCCCATGGGGCCTACATCCAGGTGGAATTCTCTATCCAGTTCCTATTCTTACATTATCTTCTGGTGATTGACCGTAATGATGATTGTTCTCCAAGCATGTCATGTCTTCATGGTATCTCCTCCATGACGTGAAGTCTTCAAGGGTAAAAGCCAAGCTTTCTTTCTTTTTTTTTTTTTTTTTAATTTTTTTTTTCAACATTTATTTATTTTTGGGACAGAGAGAGACAGAGCATGAACGGGGGAGGGGCAGAGAGAGAGGGAGACACAGAATCGGAAACAGGCTCCAGGCTCTGAGCCATCAGCCCAGAGCCTGACGCGGGGCTCGAACTCACGTACTGCGAGATCGTGACCTGGCTGAAGTCGGACGCCCAACCGACTGCGCCACCCAGGCGCCCCTTCCAAGCTTTCTAATTTTTCAAATCTTTTGTCTCCATATAAGCACTCAGTTTAGTGTTGGCCACACAGTACGTAGCAACAAAACAATTCCTTCATGTAGTAAAAAGAAGAAATAAACAGAAATAGGAGAACCAGCAATCTTGTCTAAATGTGTTGTCTTTCAGCTTTCGTAGAGCGTTCGTGTGCATTAGTCCATTTGATTCCACAACAATCCCAGCAGGAAACAGGGCAGGAGTCATTATGTCAGTTTTATTAAAGAGAGAACAGGGATCCTGATAGGTGAGGGGCCTGGGCTAATAACACACAGCTGGTAAGAACCTCTCACAAAGCGGCCAAAGAAGGGCCAGCTTTAGCCGAATCTGACAAAAGGCAGTGGACGCTCTTGAAGAAGATGGGCAAAGATCAGATCCACTAGAAGAATCCAGGAACAGGCCTAAGTGTTTAGGCAACTAGCCCTTTGGGGATGTGGCTGGAGGACTGAAAAGCTATCAATACCTGAGCCAGCAAATGAACATGAGGTTGCAAACAGATCCGAAACCCCAGGGAGCCAGAAACAGCCCCAGACCAAGCACAGGTGTAGTTGAGGCACAGGGCTCGGCTCAAGACCCACTTCCAGGAAAGGCAGGGAGTCCTCCCTCTTAGAAGTGAAAGTGAGGGTGGCCCTACCCCAACGTGAAGTAAGCCTGCTCAAAAGAGCAGGTGGATCCCAGATGCTGCTGCAGGTGCCCGAACAGCCAAAGTCAAACCCATATGTCAGGGGAGGCAGGTCTGCACAAAGGCAGGCTGTATGTCTAGAAAAAATGGCAGCAAGGAGGCATTGGGCCAGGGAGGGCTGTGGTCCCATAGTCCTAAAGAATCAACGATGCTCCCTGAAGCTTACGAGAATCTCATGTGTCATTCATGTTCAATGATATGACAACTGACAGGGCATTTCTGGCTTCCTTTTTTTTTTTTTTTTTCTCCTGATCAATTTCAATTTTTACTTCCAAACTCAAAAGAAAACTTCTAGGGGTGACTGGGTGGCTCAGTGAGTTAAGTGACTCTTGGTTTAGGCTCAGGTCATGATCTTATGATTTGCGGGTTCAAGCCCATTTCAAGTTCAAGCTTGGGATTCTCCCTCTCTCCCTCTCTCTGCACGTCCCCGGCTCGCTCTCTCTCAAAATAAATAAACATTAAAAATAAACTTAAAAAAATTTTTTTAACGTTTATTCATTTTTGAGAGACAGAGACAGAGCATGAGTGGGGGAAAGACAGAGAGAGAGAGGAAGACAGAATCCAAAGCAGGCTCCAGGCTCGAGCTGTCAGCACAGAGCCCGATGTGGGGCTCAAACTCACGAACTGTGGGATAATGACCCAAGCCGAAGTCGGATGCTTAAACAACTGAGCCACCCAGGCATCCCTAAACAAAACTTTCTATCCCTTAAAACTCACAATCACCCAACACCTAGTGTTTATACCTCCTAAGGTTGACACAGTAAGTATGTGATATTGATTTTGGAAGGTTTTTTGACAGATACAAATGTGGCCAGGCTCTTGCCTTGACAGAACTTATCGTCTAGTGTAAGGAGGTGGACGGAGGTGGTCAGGAAATGATTTTTTTTAAGTTTATTTATTCATTTTGAGAGCGAGAGACAGAAAGCGAGGGTGCATGACCTGGGGAGGGGCAGAGAAAGAGGGAGAGAGAGAGAATCCCAAGCAGGCTCCATGCTGTCAGCACAAAGCCCGATGAGGGGCTCAACCCACAAACCACGAGATCATGACCAGAGCCGAGACCATGAGCTGGATGCTCAACCGACTGAGCTACCCAGGTGCCCCATTCAGGAAATGATTAAGTAACAAAACTAGAGAGCATGGGCTTAAGTGCTCCAAATGGATGGATAAGGGGAAGTGAGCGAGTAAGGTCTGCCGAGGACACAGTAGAAGACAACAGGCTGGGCTGGGAGAGAGGAATGCACACAGCAGGTGGAGAGTGGCAGAGTGATGGAGAGAAGGATGGAAAGAAAGAGACCTTAGGAGGGAGGTGATGATGAGAGGGGCACAGGCAGAGTCCAGGAAGAGAGGAAAATGGAAATCAGAGACACAAGGGGTAGGGAGGAAAGAAAGGCTTAGCAGCTAGAAAGGGAAAGAGGAGAAGCTCTAAGTCACTACTTATACTCCATGTCGATTTGCCTAAATATTGAAACATCTTTACTTAAAACTTTCCTTAAAACTAGAGGTCAGAAATGGGCGCCTGGGCGCTTGAGTTGGTTAAGCTTCTGACTTTGGTTTAGGCTCAGGTCATGATCTCACGATGGTTCATGAGTTTGAGCTGGGGTTGGGCTCCGTGCTGCCAGCATGGAGCCTGCTTGGGATTCTCTCTCTCCCTCTCTCTCTCTCTCTCTGTCCCTCTCCCTCCCTTGCTCATGCTCTCTCTCAAAATAAATAATAAACTTAAAAAAAAAAAAACAACAGAGGTGAGAAACATAGTAAATGCTCACAATTGGAGGTTATCATGTGCCAGACATTGAGCTTTAATACATTATTCATTTGAGAGTTAGGCATTTTCCTACTTCATAGATGAAAAACGGGCTTTGAGGAGTTCATTAGGATCAAATAGCTGGTAGAGAGTATACCTTCAGTCTCAGATGTCAAAGCTTTTTAACCACTAGTTATGCTACCTCTTAGGGCATCTTCGAGACAGATTTCTCTATGTTGGTTTAGACTTCTACTGCTTGAGACATCCCTATTTCCTTAACATTTAAGGAGTGCAGAGAAATTAGAAATAGATTAACTTACTTCATGAGACTACACAGTTCTCCTTTCGCCTACTAAAGTCTCCCAAAAGAAGTGGGTGATCTGGATTTTGACTCTTAGCACTTGTTGGGTCTCAGCTTTGCTCAAGAAGGCAGAGATGTGTTAATATCTTATTAAGGTACCAGCGTATTTCAACCAGGGGTCCTCTTCTCCATGTCTCTAGAAGGCACCTTTCTTTCCTTCTCATCTACTACTCTCTGCATCTGCCTGCAGTTACAGTTGAAGCCATACAGTTCATAGCTCTACTGCCCTTCTTGGGGAATCACCCAAAGTCTATTCTTGACAATGTCCTTTTAGGGCAAGCAGCGAGCCTCAAAATTACACCTTTGCCAATTGGGATTTGGGAGGAATCGCTAGGCACCTGACTATCTCTTATCTCACCCTGCACATCTTTCAAATATTAACAAAGAATGCTTGTGTATATCTGTTTAAACGCTATTCCTCCTCCCCCCCGCCCCGGCCCCGCCATGCAATGCACACTAGTTAAATAGCTTTCAACTGGAAAAGAGCTGGTTGCAATCTGACAAACTTTTACTCGCAGTTCTGTTCAAATTAAGTATTACTGTGACTGCTCTTAGAGCCTTCTTAGGTTTCCTCCCAGCATACCAACTGGGTTCAATCTGTAGGAGGTATCTTTTTGCTGAAAATGAGCAACTCACTCGGTGTTGACGGTTAATTACTTAAGGGGGTCGGAACCATAAGAAAAAGGGCAAAAGCAAGTTGAGCTACTGCTAGAGACCTCCTTCTCCTTCTCTTTTCGCTGAAGTATCCCACGGGTTACAAGGACAGGTGGCAAGGTAATAAAGCCATTTATTTTGCAAATAGCAATGAGGCCTAACACTTAATCTAAGGATAGCAAGGGTCCTCCTCTTCTACTGAAAAACAAAGCAAGCTGCTGCCTTTTTCTATACCTATAGACAGCCACTTGCCTCTGGGACCACGTCTGGTAGCACCAATGTGAAAGACTGCTGCTTTTAAGGTATATTTTACTGTAGTCTGAAAGACTTAAAAAGGCTTTGGACCTGATAAAGTTTCGGTGAAGATCTTCACATCCGTGCTCCTGAAAATCTAAGAAGTCTGAACAAAAACTGGTATCAGAATAAAGAATATTTCCCA
Source organism: Panthera tigris (assembly GCF_018350195.1). NCBI lineage: Eukaryota > Metazoa > Chordata > Mammalia > Carnivora > Felidae > Panthera > Panthera tigris. The sequence continues at coordinate 109,121,401 of NC_056669.1, forward strand.
GTGACTGGCATGCAAGAGGGTAAGGCCATATTAACAAATCTTTTTTTTTTTTTTAAGTTTTTATTTTAATCCCAGTTAACATACAGTCTAAGTTTCAGGTGTACCGTGCGGTGATTCTAGAATTCCACACACCACTGGGTGCTCATCACCCCAAGCGTGCTTAACAAACCTTTCATTTTGTTGGGAGATGCTGCGGTCTGCTATCGCAGAGCGCTGGACTCCTCTCTGTTAGAGTAATTAGGCAAGCTGTTTAACCTTTCCAAACTTCAATTGTCTATCTTTAACAGGAGTATAATACTACCAGGCACGTTAGCTTGACTCCTGAGGATGCTGTGAAACAAAGTAGAGACTGTCTGTAAAACTCCCGACGTATGCATGCAGAAAAACACCGTGTGGTAATAAATAATAATACCTTGGGTTTACATAGTGCCTTTACCCAAGAGTTCAAATCTTAATAGAAATAGGAGCTATCATTATTTCAATTGTCTTTATCATCTTCCTAAAAGAGTTGAAGGCTGTTTATAGAAGTTATATGATTCACTCCATTCCTCCCCTGCCCCGCATCCCCGGATCCCAGGAATCAGAGGTTAAAGACTGGGAACCCAAGGCAGGGAGAAAAAGATCTGTGTGACACCTCTCGGCAAGAGTGTAGTGCAGCCAACAGTGCCGACCCGGATGCGTAACGCCCAAGCCACGGTCCTTTATGGGATTTATAATTTAAACGGGCCCCAAAGCACGAGATTGGCTGGGGAAATGCCCTGATCGCGGTTGGGCTGCTCGCATGGCGTTGCTCAGATACCTCCGGCCGGGCTCCGTCGACGTCCCCAGCCTGCTAGCCCGTCGGGCAGCTGTCGAGCTGCGGGAGCCTGTTCGTGGGCAGGGCCGGCGCGGCTCGGGCGGCCGCTGCCCCGTCGCTGACCCTCGCGCGAAGCTGCGCGCACCGAGAGGAGACATCTTCCCGGCCGGGCCTCCCGCGCCCGCCGCGGCCCGGGGCGGCGGGGTCGGCCCGGGGGCCGGGGCGACCCGCGCACCCCTCCGTGGGGGCGCCCCGACTCGCCGGGGGCGGGGTCACGTCCCACCCGGGGCGCCGGGGGGCACCGGCGCCGCGGAAACCTGAGCGTGGCCGAGGAGCGGGGGCTTCCAGGGCCACCTCCCCGGGCGCCTCGGGCCCGCAGTGGGCGCGCCGGCCGCCGCCGCCCCCGGGCCGTCGCGGAGACCACTCCCGCGCCTGGTACCTGTGGACGCCCTTGTCAAGCGCCTGGAGCTCCCCCGGGGGAGCCGAGCCCAGGACAGACATGCTACTCCCGTTTCCTGCCCCTTCGGAGCGGCGAGGAGTGGGTGAGGCGGGGCCGAGCCGCTGCACCGAGGAGACCCCGAGCCGGGGGCGAACGGGCCCCGCGGCGGGGGCGCTGGGGCCTGCCCGGGGATGGCGGGCAGGCCGTCCTCGGCCCACTGGCCGGCGGGCGAGGGGAGGGCAGCCCGCGCAAAGGCGCCCCTTCTCTGCGGCCCCTCGCCCTGGACAGGCCCGAACACGGCGCCGAGGTCGGACCGGCCGGGCCCAGCAGCCTGACCCCGGGAGACCCCGCTTTGAGGCGGGCAACGGCTGCTCTGGCCCAGGCCGCCTGGCCTTCAGGTTGTGTGACTGTGACGGGCCGACTGGGGCAGAGGGCGGCTGAAAGGGAACGGGGCGCTTCTCCCTACTGCTTGTGGGGGGGGGGTGGTTGTGCTTTGTGGGGGGTCGGGGGGGGCCACCACCCTCCCGGGAGAGGTGGGGGAGGGCCGCCGGCGCAGCTGGCCGGCAAGGGGCGGGGTCACAGAGGCGAAGTCTGTGTGTTCGAGCGAGGGCGTGTGGGAGGGGAGGGCGCGCGCGGAGGAGGATCCTGGCCTGCGCGCAGGCGCGAGCAGCAGGTCGGGCCCGAGCCCAGGAAGAAGGCCCTCGGGGAGCGGGGGCGGTGGGCCGGCGGGAGGGCGGGCGGGCTGACGCGAAGGGGGGCGGGGAGCCGCGTCGGCGTCGTCGGGCGCGGGCGATTCGAGGCCGACGCATCCGCGCGTGCGCGCGCCGCGGAGTGTCCGCGTTAGAGGGGAGTGACGCGTGCGCGTTCACGTGCGCCCTGGAGAGCGGTAAGAAACGAAGGGAGGCTTGGAGGGGGGTGGGGGTGGAGGCGAGCCGGAGGAGGGGTGGGGGGGCGGCGCCTGCGCAGTGCGCCGCGGAGCTGTGTGTATGTGAGAGTCTGACGGGTTCAAAATGGCGGCGGCTGCTTCAGCGGCTCCTCCTGTGTGAGGGAAACAACACCCCTCCCCGGCGGCAGCGGCGGCGGCGGCGGAGGCTGCGGCTCGCAGAGCACCTTCCCAGCGGCTGGGCCTGTCGCCGCTCCGTCTATCCTGGGCAGGGGGCGCTCCGGGAGGAGGGGCAACGCCAGGGGGCCCATCCCCCGGAGTCCCTCCTCTGCGACTGGGGAGTAGCCGGGGGCTCGTCCCGCAGCGCGGAGCCCCGGCCGAGGGGGAGACGCGAGGGGAGCCCGGGCCCCCAGCCCGGCGCGCCGCGCCGCTCCCGCCCTCTCCGCCCCCCGGGGCCGGGGCCCGCGTTCCGGGGGGCCGGGGCGGCGCGGGGAACCTCGGGCCGGCCGGTCTCAGCTGATCGGCCGCCGCTCCTGGGCTCCGGAGGCGGCCGGGCGGCTGCTTGCCTAGGGCACGGCGAAGAGGGCGCTCCCCGCGGCCGGGGGCTGGCTCGGGGCTCGGGCTCGGGCTGCTGACCGCTGGCCCGGGGGAGGCGGGGGCGCCCCGGGCTCGGCGCCGAGGGGTCGCGCTCCCCTCTCCTGACGCCTCCGACTGCTGGTCTCCGAAGCCTGAAGAGGAGGTTTGATTCAGCAACTGTTTCCTCTTTTCCGGGTCGCCCTGACCCTCTCTGGATAGTGGGTTGATCCACGGAAAAAACCGAAGACGACGTTTGGGATTTAATTTTTCCTCTCAGTTTTTGGAATCTTTTACTTCTCACTTGGACAAGAACTCACGAGCAAAATCCCCGGTGAGATTCCCCCTCCGCGGCCCCCCCCCCCCTGGAAGTTTGGTTCACCGTGGCATCTGAAGTCTTAATGTAAAGTTTCTATTTCTTTTTCCGATGGGTGAACCATTGAAACGCCTTTCCTTGCGGCGATCCCGGCGAGATTTGCCATTTTCCTGGCCGGCCCTGGCTGCTTTCAGTCCCGGGCGACACTCGCCCAGGGGGTGCAAACACGGTCTCTTTCCCTCCCGACTTGGGACAAGGGCTTCCTCTAGGAGGGCTCTGCCACAAACTGCTCTTGCAAACTGTGTCATTGGGTCCTCTGGTCTTGGAGCAGTTTTGAAAGGATGCTATTAACGTGGCTGTAATGTAGTTACAAAAAGGAGAAAAAAAAAAAATCTGCGTTCCCTATGGAAGCCATTATCCTTGAGAATATTTAGAAAAAAGAAAAACCTTTCTTGGTATTATAGATCGACGGTGGTGCAAACCGGTCGTAATTTTTGGAAAAGATGTATTTTACTTGTTTCTCTGGATGGATTCGCTCATTTTATTACTTTATCCCAAAGGATCTAATGGAATTTTTGAACCTGATATGCAACTCTCTTGAATTTGTTTCAGAGTTGTACACATCTTGGTTGGGGTGGAGTGTTGGTTTGGGAATGAAAAGATCCAGGGAGTCTGGGAAGGAAGGCGACGATTGTGTGCGGCTTTGCTAGAGGGGTATGGGAAATTGTTTTGGAATCTTTTCTTTAAATCCTGATTTCTTGTCCTCTTTTTATGTCGTCTGCCCTTTTCCTCCCCCCTTCAGTTTCTAATTACCATTGAGAGAGAACTAATTTGATTGGGATCTGGATTAGTTCAGTGCCTGCTTCACCTGGTCAGCTCTCTACACATAAAAGTCTCCCCCCACCTCTTTTTTTTTTTTTTTTTTTTTTTTTGGCTATTGCTGCCATCAAGGGGAGGCTTGCTTATTGTAGTCCTGTGGGGAAAAACAGTGGTGTGTGGCCCATCCACCAGGAACTGAAACCAGCATCACCTCCTTCTGCCTAGGCCTCGGACAGTTGTAACGTGATTAATGTTGGTCATGACATGGAACCACTTGCCCGAGAGCAGAGGGGTCTCAGGCTGATGAAGAGGAACCAGATTTGTCAGCCTTTAACTTACACATATCTTAAATCTTCTTTCTCTGAAAGCTTGAGTTTGAGGATGAGTTCTCATCTCTGCTCATATCATTATTCTTTAGTGTTGCAATCTGGTTCCTAAGGAGGAAGAGGAAGGCAGCCCTGGAGTGGTTTCTTTACAGTAATTTCAACAGAAGAGTGAGAGATGGAACCCGAAGAAGAAAGGATTCGTTACAGCCAGAGATTGGTTAGTATTTTATCCTCCTTTTTTTTTATTTTTTTTTTTCCAATTTTGAAGCACAATAACTGTTTTGTTTCTATTTGTGAACCTACTATCATTAAAACTTTTCAGGTGGCCTTTCTGTGTACCAGAGGAAAGAAGGTATATTCATTTGGTTTTTAGGCCAAGCAGTTAGAGCCTTAATACTCATCCTGTTTGGAAATGGACTTGTATGTGTAGTCTTAATTTCTGTACAAACTATTGTAAATCAAAGGATTTTGTGGATTACAACGTGACAAGGATCACTAATTTTGCAATACTGATACTGTAATCTGATTAAGTTAGATTCGAATGTAAATTTTAGGGGCGAAACTGAGGAAGGATAGTTCTATATCATTTTGTAGATTATGGTGTGTCAGGATTTGTGGCTTTGAGCTGGGGAGTAGAACTATGGATTTTTATTTTTATTTTTTAACACACAAGTAATACTGATAGGTTTAGAGGGTTGGTGGGTATTGAGTGAGAAAATGTGGAATACCAAAAGTTCTGTGTTTTGTATTTTTGGGAGGGAAATATGAGATGCATCTTGTTGAAAGAAATTTTTACTTAGTAATGATTTGGAGGGAATTTCCTTGTGTGTGCATATGAATGCTTGCTGCTTTAAGACCTACTTTCAGGGTTTCCCTATTGGAGTTTAAGAATTTGATTTTGGTATTTCCTAGTGAAAGAGAACTTTATTAATATTCTCACCATCTATTTCAGAAATTTGAATGTGTGTCTGTAGAGTAAGGTTTGGGGAAAACCAAAGAATTGTCTGTACTGTGTGAATTTTGGTAAACTGAAAGACCTAGAAGATTACTGAAGGAATTTGTGGTGGTCTTCTTTAGGTCTGCATTTTAGACTGAATTTGGGGGGGAAAAGAGTGATTCTATAATCTATTTTCTGATGATCTCCACTCTTTTTGAGCAAAGGCTACTTTTTCTTTTTTTAAATGTGACTCTTACAAAGGTGTGGAGTGCATTGGCAAGTATATCTAGCAGGCGTATGTTCTGGCAAGTCTTATTTCAGGGATTTGCCTCTTGTCTCCCAATTCGTGTATTGAGAATACATTTCTTTAGCTTTTAGAAATAAACTACGTGTATCAGTAGTGAAATTTTGTGTGCTAAGGATTGGTTTTTGTTTTGACATTTCTTAAGCTTTGGGAACGTAGAAGAAAGGATGCTGCAAAATTCTCTTCCCAGGTGATTATTCCCAGCTCTATATGGGGAATTCATTTGTATCATGTCAGGCCTGTAAGAATTGTTGAGCTGTTACATAAATACCTGAGGGATCTTGGATCTTGGGATCCAGTCTTTCAAAGGAAGAGCCTTTTCTTCAGCTAGCAAAAGTTCTTCACATTTTTTAACATTTTTAAGATAGGGAGGTAGCAGTAAGGAGATCCAAGGAATCTGTGACTTTTGTTCTGGCAAGTTTTTTTTTTTTTTTTTAATCATAAAGTGCTACCTGTTGCACACATTAACCCTTTCCTTATCTAGCATATTTTTTCTTTTGGTTCATGTGCTATTGTAGCAGTGTTGTATAAGAGGGTACATCAGGTATTTTGGGGGCTCTTATTTAGAATTTTGGGTGATAATTCTGAAGTTTAGAGTGACTGATGTCTGTTTTCCTTTTTTTTTTTTTTAGTTTTTTTAAATGTTCATGTATTTTAGAAAGAGAGAGAGCTCGCACACACACGGGAGGGGCAGAGAGAGAGGGAGACGCAGAATCCGAAGCAGGCTCCACGCTCCTCACTGTCTGCACAGAGCCCTGCGGCGCAAGGCTCAGACTCACTAACTGTGAGATCATGACCTGAGCTGAAGTCGGATGCTTAACCAGCTGAGCCACCCAGGCGTCCCATGTATTTTCCTTTCTAAGATTACATGACCAAATTATATCTGAAGTGTAAATCCCTTCTATACCATAATTTTTTATGTGAGAGCATGTTGGCAGCTTATTTGAGTGACAAGTTTGCCTACCAAACTTCATGTCTCTCTCTCTCTCTCTCTCTCTCTCTCTCTCTCTCTCTCTCTCTCGTGAGTGCTCCTATTGATCCAACATTGATTAAGTTAGATCTTACTTGAGGAATTTTAAGACTATAAAGGCTGATTTTTATAGTAGTTAACTATTTTTTAACACCTTGTCTTTAGGCTGAAGTGTAGAACTTATTTTTGTTTTGCAGTTGTTGGTCATAGAGGATAAAGTTTGAAAGAGACAAATGACAGGTTTATTTGGCTTAGTGATTAAAATTTGCATGATCTCGTATAATATATATTTGTCAAATTGAATGGAATTATCTAGTACATTGATTATAGTGTTTTTAAATGTTACTTCCATGTTGTTTTAGGGGGCAAAACCTAAATAGGCATCCCTCTGTGATATACCTTCAAAGTAGCCTCTTGAGAGAGAAAACAATACCAGTATTAAAAGCCTGAGTCTAGACTCATTTTGGAATGACTTTTTTGTATTTAGGACCTTTTACCTATCTTTAAGAAAAAAAAGTTGTATTTTTATTAGTAAGAATACTGTTAATAGTAATGATCTAACAATAGATCATATCAGTGCTTTTTGCTGATGATATAGGTATTTCTCAAGTGCATAGGCTGAATTTGTTTATATCCTCTTTGTCATTTTGTAAAGTCAGAAACAGCTCGTTTAAAAAAAATGGCATGCCTTTTGCCAATCTATTTACTATTACATGTGGAAGAGAATTGTACCTTTGAAGATGGTGTGTATGTAGTACATTTGGGATATTCGCTCTACTTTCTGGAGCGAGAATGCTTGTTTTGCAGAGTAGGAAATGACAAGGGTGGGCGAACAATGTTTGATTATTCCTAAGCAAGACATTGTTTTGTTTTTTAATGAGAAGATTAGTAGTTTTGTGTATAGATTCCTAGAACAAAGCCAGATAGATCTCTAAGGCAAATTGATACACTTGAAAGGGTAGTCCAGTGAGAGGGATAGAAGCTTCAGTGTTGGCGATGGGTGGGCATTTGGTTGTCCTGAGGTAAAGAGGATTTATTTCCGTGTTTCTGGTAAATTTAGATGGAGAACCTTATTGAGAAATACTGACAAGTACTGAAGATGGAACTTTTTTTTTTTCCCATTTGATTTCACGAGCCAAAGTGTTGGAGTAGTTTTGGATGTTTGTTACTATCCGTGTATATTTAAGTATTTATTTGTAGGGAATGTTCAGTATAATACCTTACAGTTTCTTAATCTAAAATGTTAAGTTAAATCCTTAGCAATTATAATGATCTTTCAGGTTTCTAAAATCATACCAATCCAGAGCAATCCTTATTATTGCATAGAAAATCAAGGGCAAAATAATGTGCATTTAAATGCTTAAGATTTCTATGCTATGTAGTATCACTTTAACATGGGACTTTTTCCACTTTTATTGGAAGAGATGGCCCTTGTTAAATATTTTAATACACTGGATTACGATATGTGCCTTCAACGTGTATAATATTTTGTACACATTGTTACATTTAGTATGGAAAAAATTCATTAGCTTCTGCCAAAGGCAGTTGTAGAAACAAACGGACACCTAAATCATTGTAAAAGAAAGTGAAGACAGTATACTTCCTGGTAAAAGAAATTATGTAACCTGAATATTTTTCCTCCTGAATTCGCCTAAGTCTAGTGGTGTTATCTGAAGAAGGAGTTGTCGATTTACTTGAGAATTCAATTTGCTTGTCAATCTTGATGATGACATTAAGAGATATTCTAAAGGATGTTCTTATACTATTGGATGTTCAGTACTGTTAATGTTCCCAACATACGGTTTTCTTCGAATCAGTTAAATCATTTATCTTTTGTAAGAAACTGGGGGCACTGAAGCCCTAGTGATATTCTCACCGTTCTTTGGGTTACCCTTAAAAATTGTCTTCCCAGATTCAGCAGCAGTTACCAGATCATCCCTTTTGCAAACAGTCCTACTCTGAATGAGTGGTCTTTCTGACCACACTAAGGTCTATTCTGACCAAGAATGGACTAGGCAAAATAAAATCCTAGTTTTAAGCCATTTTTTTCCTAGCATGAAAGTATCATACTGTTAACAACTGGAAAAAAATTAAGATGATCTAAATTGTTGAATTTGCTTACTTATAATTATTTCATTAGACTTAACCTTCAACTGTGTTGGTGGAGGAGTACATTGTTCCGAGTGTTGCAGCCTCCTCACTGATGATGTAGGAAAAACTTGTTGCCCATTTTTTGGGTGATTCAAAATGCAAATAATGAGGGAGCTAATTCTTTATTCTTACGCATCAGTCTTCCACAGTAAGCTATATTTTAGGGACACATAATGAGGACTGTATTTAAGCCCTATCACTTTCTCTTGTTTTATTTTGCTGAGCACTAATCAGTACCATACTTGTTTGTTTGTTTGTGCATCTCTCTCCTTTGGAGTATATGCTCCTTGAGAGTTGAGACTTTCTTTTTGTTTATGGTATATACTGGATGCTTCAAATAGTGCCTTACACATAGAAAGTGCTCAATAAGTAGCCTCAAAAAAAAAGAGAAAGTACTCCGTCTACAACACAGAAAGGGCTCAATAAGTATTTGTTGATGTTGTTGAAAGCCCTGATAAATACTTTTCTTTGCTACCAATTTCTTGAGTGCTAGGAATAAGCCACTGGAATGGAGGAGAGTTTGGTGACTGGGGATGAGCCAAATACCTGGGTATGTCTTGCAGTGTACATAGAACCAGAAGCTACTTTTGAGAGAGAGAATGAGTGGTAGAGGGATAGAGAGAATCCTAAGCAGGCTCCACGCTGAGCATGGACGTGAGGCTCAATCTCACAACCATGAGATCATGACCTAAACTGATATCAAGAGTGAGATGCTTAATCAACTGAGCCACCCAGGCGCCTCGAACCAGAAGCTTTAAGCTATGACGATATATATACAGATATAATATATATACACATACATATTAATATATATACATATATATGTGTATGTATATATATGTAATATATGTATATATATCGTATATGCTTAGCACACATCCCAGATGAACATATTTACATATTTATAGTGTTTGGGCCATTACAAATGAAAAAATGTTAACTTTAAAAGCTCATTCTGAATTTTAAGTTCTCCTACCCCTAATCTTGTCCTAAATCTTCTATTTCAAGGTTTTAGCTGGCTTTTAGATAGCCTTAAAGTTGCAGAGTTGCAAGTGATGGTGTTTGTGTTATTCTCAAGTTTTGGTTTTGATCATTAAGCCAAAGAATTGATATATTTACTGTATACCATACAGAGAGACATGGCATTATTTTATGTCCTGCAAAATTTTTCTTCTTGGGGGCGCCTGGGTGGGTCATTCAGTTAAGCATCCAACTCTTGATTTTGGCTCAAGTCACGATCTCATGGATCATGAGATCAAGCCCCATGTCAGGCTCTGTGCATGGAGCCTGCTTGTGATTCTCTCTCTCCCTCTGCCCCTCCCCTGCTTGCTCGCTCTCTCTCTCAAAATAAATAAACGTTAAAAAAAATTTTTTTTTCTTCTTGGGAAGTGGACATCCTTGACTGTAGTTTTCATTAATTTGCTCTGTGTAATCTCATTTTTGGAATAATCCTGTATTGTTGCTTTGTGCTTTTATGTCAACAAATGTTAGAATTCAGTAAGCATTTATGAGCCACGTACTAGGCTGAGTTCTTTCATATACATTACCTTATTTAATTCTCAAAACTGCCTATAAGGTAGATGGTATAGTTTTAAACTTTTTTTTTTTTTTTAATGGAAATGGAACCTTTAGCCTGTGACTTGGCCAAGATCACAAAGTTGGTGAGGAATGGAACCAGACCTTGAACCCCATGTTTCTTGTGTCACACCTTGTCATCTTTCTAGCAGTGTTATCTCATACAGAAAACAAATGATAGCCACTCCTGTTGTAGAAAGTTGCAGACTAAGTACTTTCTCGTTTTTTGAAACTGCTTTTAAAATTTCTTCCCTCACAGATCCTAACATCCTAAATGAGATAGCTACAAATATTTGACAGTCAGTGTTTTATCATGTTTAGAAAAAGTTGGCACATTCTTTTTGTGAACTTTGAGCTTATTGCACTTGATCTATTAAAACAGCAGTATTTGTGCAGTTTGTGTGTATGTCAAGCCTTTTATTTATGCATGTCACTCATATCATTGTTTTCTGTTTTAAATTTTAGGTTCTTGGGGGTTTTCTCTATCTGTGAGTACTTGGTAAAAACTTAAACCATAAAGATAGAAGGCAGCAGATAGTGACCAAGCGAGTGGTTTTGGCAGATACAGTGGTGAAGGCCTCCTTCAGGTAGGTAGAGAGGAGGAGGGAAGAGGGTGGCCTTACAGGAGGTAAAGACAGCATAAGCTTTACTATGGAGTGGGACACTTATTAGGCCTATCCTGAGGATGCTCATTAGATTCGTAGGACTAAAGTAGATTTGTTTTGGAAGGCACTGTTCATAATGTTGGGAACATACTTTAAACAATTATGAAGGCCAGGTATGGACCGTAGAGAGCCATTGGAAGTTGTGGTTTGTTTTTAATCAAATAGCAATTTGATCAAAGTGGTGTTTTAGAGTAATATTTTTGCAGTTTCAGGTCTGGGATGTGTCCAAAAGAATATTGAAATAAGTTATCTCTTAAGGTGATAGGTATCTGAGCTCTAGGGCAGTGGTTCTCCAAGTGTGGTTCCCTCACCAGCAGCATCAGCATTATCTGGGTATCTGGGAACATGTTAGAAATGCAAATTTGGGGGACCCTGCTCTGTATTTACTGTATTAGAAACCCTGGGTTGGGGCCCAGCAATCTGTGCTTTAACAGGCCAGGTGATTCTGATACATGCAGAAGTTTGAGAACCACTGTTCTGGGGAATAGTTAATAGAAATAGAAAGGGAGGAAAAATGAAGGACTCACAAAACTTGGTGACTGATGGCTAGCAGCATGTTATGATGGAAAAAAGTGCTTGATTGGGGATCACAAGTGCTGAGTTTCAGTATCATCTTAATCACCTGCTGTTTTGACAAGAGAACTGACCTGTCATAGAGGGAATTGTACTTAGGGATTTCTGAGGATTTGGGAGGCGAATGAAGAATTAAGGTGGACCCTGGGATTAAGTCTGGGTTATTAGAAAGATCAGGAAGGAGTTTTAAATTTTTTTTTATGTTTATTCATTTTTGAAAGACAGAGAGAGACAGAGCACAAGCAGGGGTGGGGTGGTAAGAAAGGGGGACACAGAATCTAAAGCAGGCTCCAGGCTCTGAGCTGTCAGCACCAGGGCCCGACGTGGGGCTTGAACTCATGAACCGTGAGATCATGACCTGAGCCGAAGTCAGACGCTCAACCAATTGAGCCACCCAGGCGCCCCTTTAAATTTTTTTTAATGTGTATTTGTTTTTGAGACAGAGACAGAGCATGAGTGGGGGAGGGTCAGAGAGAGAGGGAGACACAGAATCTGAAGGAGGCTCCAGGCTCTGAGCTGTCAGCACAGAGCCAGACGCGGGGCTCGAACTCACAGACCGTGAGATCTTGACCTGAGCCGAAGTCGGAAGCTCAACCGACTGAGCCACCCAGGTGCCCCAAAGGAAGGAGTTTTGAAAGGGAGAGGAGAGAATATTGGGTAGATGTTTTAGAAAATTGGAACAGATTACTTAAAGCAAGGGTTCTCGACTGGGTGTGAGTTTGCCTCTTTGGGATATTTGGCAATATCAGGAGACATTTTTTTTTAATGTTTATTTATTTTTGAGAGAGACAGAGTGTGGGCAGGGGAGGGTCAGAGAGAGAGGGGGACACAGAATCTGAAGCAGGCTCTAGGCTCCGAGGAGGTGTCAGCACAGAGCCTGACATGGGGCTTGAACTCATGAACTGTGAGATCATGACCTGAGCTGAAGTTGGATGCTTAACCAACTGAGCCACCCAGGTGCCCCTGGAGACATTTTTGATTGTCAGATTAGGGAAGTACTACTGGTATTCTAGTGAGTAGAGGCCAAGGATGCTGTTAAAATATCCTAAATGCACAGCTCAACCCCCCACAGAGGAGGGTTATCTAGTCCAGAATGTCAACAGTGTGAGATTGAAAACCCTGATTTAAAGAGAAATATCCAGTAGATAGGTTCTATGTTTCCATCCTGATTTTCTGCTGTTAATCTTAAGAGTTTTAAGCCTAACACAGAACATTTCAAAAGCCTTCTCAAACTGCGTTTCCCTAGGGCTTTGCCCAAAGGGTTTTGGGCATTGTATGAAGGGTTTTGTTGTCCATTGTCAAAAACTAAATGGTTATGGAAAATCCTCAACCCAGGTGCCAATTTAATACTCCTTTTAATTTATCTTGAAATCAGTTTATTTGGATAACCAAAGTAAGTAAGTCTGCACTGTCTTGAGATCAATAATTAAGTTACAACAAGAAATTTCCTTTTGATATACTCTTTGAAGGATAGAAAAATGAGATAAAAGCTGTGGTACTGATGTGAGCAAATATTGAAATATAATGAATTGCCCTGTAGCTCAATACCCTATGACCATTCTTAAGAAACAACTTCATGAGCTGGTTGTGGCCCTCAGTGTGAATTCAGGGTAGCCCCAACCTTAATCCATCTCTTGATGTCCATGGATCATGGAAGCTAGGAACTCTTTCTTGTCAGGGCAGTAATCTGGCCAACACACTCTTGTTTCTGACAGTGACTTCAAGAGAATGTAGATTCATAAATACAGTGATCACTGTATAGTACTTTCATAGTTTCCAAAGTACTTCTCTGTTTCTTGTGTCTTTTGATCCTTCATCATAATCCAGGGGGAGGGGGTTGCCAGAACTTGAGGATGGTGCTACCATGTTGCACAATTCCCGAAGGTGCCATTCAGATATCTGAATCTATCTGAAAGGTGCCCTTGGAGTTGTGTGGTGAACAAAAAAAAAATGGTGAGCCTTTTTGAGTGGATAAGATAAAGGAAAAGTCACCCTGTGTATTTAAAACAAGGTAGGAAAAAGTCCGATCTGATGGATAATAGTACACATTAATTGAGTGCATACTTTGTGCTTGGTGCTGCACTTTACACATATAACTGACTTAATTCTCAGCAACCCTTTGAGATAGGTTCTGTGATTCCCGTTTTCTGGTTTGGAAACTGAGGCAAGTACAATTAAGTAACTTGTCTGAGGTTAGGTTATCCAGCCAACAAGAGTAAGAGTCAGGATCCAAAGTGGGCAGTCTGGCTACCAAGCCTTCTAAACCGTACTGCCTCTTTTTCTACTTTGTTGAAGGACAGTTTGTATATGTTTTGTTGCTGAACTTTGGGTGTTCCCCAGGTAATCTTTTCTCATTCAAGAGATTCATTCGCATAAATGTTTGTTCAGTGCTTTCACTGTGCCAGCTACTTGGGCCTTACTTTTTAGAACTTCCAAATACTGTGCTTTCAAATAGTGCTGATTGCTTTGAAGAAATTAAGAAGTTGATGAAATACAGTTGAGCCCGGGACAACATGGGGGCTAGGGGCAGTGACCCTCTGCACAGTTGAAAATCCATGTGTAACTTGTGACTCCCCAAACACTTAAGTCGTAATAGCCTATTTTGACTGGAAGCCTTCCTGCAACATAAAGAGTCAATTAACATAAGTTTTGTATGTTATATATATGTTGTATTCTCTTTTTAAATGTTTATTTTGAGAGACAGTGTGCACACGCATGCATGTGAATATGAGCAGGAGTGGGGGCAGAGAGAGAGAATCCCAAGCAGACTCCATGCTATCAGTGCAAACCCTGATGCAGGGCTTGATCCCACGAACTGTGAGCTCATGACCTAAGCTGAAATTAAGACGCTCAACCAACTGAACCAACCACCCAGGCACCCCTGTTGTATTCTTATGATAAAGTAAGTTAGAGAAAATGTAAAGAAAATCATAAGGAAGAGAAAATACATCTACAATACTGTGCTGTGTTGATCAGAAAAAATCTGCATGTAGGTGAACCCATGCAGTTCAAACCCATGTCGTTCAAGGGTCATCTGTACTTACTAGGGTAAGGATTGCTCCTTGAGATTAGATGATCACTAAAGGCTCCCTGAGAAGATGGCATTTTGTGACTGAGACCTGAAGGATGTGTGGAGTCATTCTTGTGAAGTTCAAGGGCTTAGGGGACCAAATCTGTGTCAAAAGAGCTCTGGGTAGAGGGACCAGCTAATGTAAAATCCTGTGGTATGAATGAGAAAATATTATAACTTTGTGTCAGACACCAAACAAAGACACTGGGATACAGTGATGAGCAAGACAGGCATGGTCCTTTTGTCATGAAGCTTACAGTCCGGTGGGGAAGTCAGTAATTAAATATTTCTGCTAGTAATGTCAATTATAGTTACGCAAAGGACTACAAAGGTAAATATAGGATGCAGTGAGAATATATTATAAGGTGACCTAATCTAAACTTCAGGAGTGGGAGGAGGCATAGAGAACACTTTTCCCGAGAAAGCCTTTAAAACTGAGACCTGGGGGCTCCTGGATGGCTCAGTTGGGCGTAAGCGCCCAACTTCAGTTCAGGTCATGATCTCGCGGTTCATGGGTTCGAGCCCTGTGTTGGGCTCTCCACTGTCAGCATGGAACCGGCTTTGGATCCTTGGTCTCCCTCTTTCTCTGCCCCTACCTCCCCCCACCGCCCAAAAGTAAGTAAACTTAAAAAAAAAAAAAGTAAAACTGAGACCAGAAGGGTAAGAGGTAACCAGTCAAAAAGGAAGCCATTAGCATATGCAGAAACCCTGAGATTGGAAGGAATCTGATGTGTTTGAAGAACCTACCAACCAAGCAAGACCAAAAAGGCTAGTGTAACTGCAAAGAAGCAGATGGAGGAGAGAGTTAAAATCTTGACAAGATAGTCAGGGGTCAGGTCAAGTAGGGCTTTATCTTGAAGATGGTGGGAAGGCAGAAGTTTATCAGAGGACTAATATGGGTGGACTGATAAACAGCTGCAGGATAGGGAAGGGATCAGGGAGGGAGGGAGAATGGATTTGATGACGCCAAGTAGGAGGCTACTACAGTGGTTGAGGTAAGACGGCAATATAGTTGCGAATGTGGGCAGTGGAATTCGGGAGGTTATGGAATATTTAGAAAATAGAATCATAGGACTTTGGTTCCTTGGATACATGGGAGGGTGAGTTTAAGGGGGTACATGTAAACATGCCTCTCAAGGTTTTCTCATGTGAATGGCTTGTAGTGTAGTCCTTTTATCAAGATAGGGCACACTGAAAGAAGGGCAGGGCTGGAGATAGAAGGGAAGAACGTAAGCTCAGTTTTGAGTAAGTTTGGATAGATTGAATGTGAGATACCTATGAGACATCTGGTAGAACTGTTGAGTAGGTAACTGGTTCTGGGCCACAGGAAGGGTTTGTTGTGTCTCGTTGGCATAGGTATGGTCAATGAAGTTGGGTAGACGTGGAGTAAGCTTACAAAGGTATTGCGGGGGGTAGGGGTGTGCAGAAAAGTATGAGGAAAATCAAAAGAGACTGTTATCTTGGAAGACAGGAAACTGTGGTACTGTTTATCAAGCACCGTGTTAAGCATTTGTGTATTTTTACTCACTTAATGCTCATAACTATGAAGAAGGTGCTTTTATTTCAATTTTATAGATCGGGAAAATGATAGAAGAAGGGGCTACATAAACAACATTTCATACTGAGAATGTAAAAAAAGAGGAGGGCAGTGGTCAGGTGAGGTGGATGCTACCCAGAGGCTGAGATTTTCATTGGATTTGGCAACATAGAGGTTAATGGTGACTAAACAGGGGTTTCAGTGGCATTTGGGAGAACACATCAGATAAATGTTACATTAAACATCATGAAGGAAGAGACATTTAGAGACATTGGCTGTGAAGAGAGAAGGGGAGCAGGTTGTAGCTACAAGTTAAAGTGTAGGATCCAGAGAAGGCTCTCTTAGGTTTTTGTGTGTTATATTTTAAGATGGAAGAGACCACTGCTTTTTTTTTTTTTTAATGGTGTTATCAACTATTACTCCTTTGTCTGTTATCCCTCATGTTTAATCAGTAGCTAAGACCCGATGAATTACTAGTATTCATTGTTAGATAGTTCCCACTGCCATTTAAATTAAAAAAAATTTTTTTTTTAATTTGTTTTAATGTTTATTTATTTTTGAGACAATGTGAGAGACAGAGTGCAAGCAGCAGAGGGACAGACAGAGGGAGACACAGAATCTGAAGCAGGCTCCAGGCTCCGAGCCATCAGCACAGAGCCCAACGCGGGGCCTGAACTCACAAACCATGAGATCATGACCTGAGCCGAAGTCAGACGCTTAACCGACTGAGCCACTCAGGAACCCCTAAATTAAAAAATTTTTAATTTTATTTACTATTTATTTTTTAAGTAGATTTCACGCCCAATGTAGAGCTTGAATTCATGACTCTAAGGTTAAGAGTCAGATGCTCTACTGACTGAGCCAGCCAGCCAGGTGTCCCTCCGTCATTTCTTAATGTTTATGCTCCAAGGTTCTGATCGTGTTGTTCCTATTCTCTGTAGCTTTCCCATTCTGTAGTCACTGGTGGTATGGGAGGGACACTAGGCTTTGGTTCATGTGACCTGGCTTTGAATTTCAGCTTATTAAACTTACCTTTTTTTAACTTCATTTCTTTATTATTATTTTTATTTTTTATTAAGTAAACTCTACCCCCCATGTGAGGCTTGAACTCAATGATCCTATGATCAAGAGTTGTATGCTCTACGACTGAGCCAGCCAAGCACCCCTGGGAACTTTAATTTTTCATGTGTGGAATTAGTGAAAATAAAACTTACTTTTTGGAAATTGTTTATAAGTGCTTGGTTAACTTAAGCGTTTGCCATTGTAGGCACAAACTCCTTAGCCTGATATTCAGGCCCTAATTGATTACTATAGTCTTATTAGCTACTCTTAACTTATATATGTTCCAACCAAACCAAGCTACCTTCTTGTTTTTTTCCACACACTTGTGCTATTTTGTCTCCCTGTCTCTACCCTAGTTCTCATTTTTTTTTTTTTAAAGGTAAAGTTTATCCTTTTTCTCTTTCTTTCTGTCTGTCTTTCTTTCTTTCTAGAATCCTAAGCAGGCTCCATGCTCAGCATGGAACCCAATGCAGGACTCAGTCTCGACCCTGAAATCACGCCTGAGTTGAAATCAGGAGTCAGATACTTAACCGATGGAGCCACCCAGGTGCCCCTTTAGTTCTCATCTTCTAAAGCTCATTTGTGATACTGCTTCCTTAGTCCTGTGTGTAGAAGGAAACCTCTTTCTCGAATCCTCATAATTTTTTCCGTATCTCTCATGATGTCTAACTGCGTACAAGATAGAAATTTTTTTATGTTTACTTACTTTTGAGAGAGAGACAGAGACAGCACAAGTCGGAGAGGGGCAGAGAGAGAGGGAGACATAGAATCTGAAGCAGGCTCTAGGTTCTGAGCTGTCAGCACAGAGCCCAACGCGGGGCTCGAACCCACAAACTGTGAGATGATGACCTGAGCTGAAGTTGGTTGCTCAACCAACTGAGCCACCCAGGCGCCCCCAAGGTAGAAAATTTAATTATGTCTATATTGTATGCTCCATGAGGACAGGGCATGGTTTCCCTGGCATATACATAGCATAGTACTGTTTACATCATTAAGACTCATATTGCTGGTTGGTTAACTTTTTATGAAGACAAAGCATAATGTAATAAAATTAATCTATTCCATTCTGTGGTTGAGTGCTCACAGTTATGAGGAGGGTGATGTTTAGAACAGAATCAAAGAGAAGGGAGACAAGGAACAAGAATTTGCCATGTCTGATTGCTTCACTTGTTATGGTCACTGGATAGAGAAAGAAGGAACACACTACTCATTTCTTAAGACCATCTGGTTACCCTTGCTCTTATACTGTGTTCACCAGGCTATTTTCATAATTAGTAAAGTTCCCCTGTTTGTTGATATTGGGAAATGGGTTTCCTAGATAATGGGCATGAGTATTCATAGCCATTGCCAGGCAGTGTGAAGAAGCTAATTGACAGTCTTTTTGTCTTGTAGAGTTGAGTAGCAGCCTACCAGTATCCCTCCTTTGAACTTTGAAAGGAGACACAGTGTTCACTTAACAGTAATAGTGTCTACAAACATTCTTATGCACAAAGGTTTGAACATGTTGTATAGAATGCCAAGGTACCATCCTTCAGACCCTTTTTGTAGGGAAGCATTTCTTTGACTAGATCTTCCTGTTATACATTCTCATAAAATATCTCTTATGCATAACACTTATCAAAATTGCATCTTTATGTTTACTTGAATTATTGTTTGTTTCCCTTTCAGATTGCAAGCCTCATTAAAGGCTACTACCATGCCTTTTCTCACTGTTTTATCCCCATACTTAGTACAGTGTTTGGTCCACAGTAGGTGCTTGATAGATTTTTTTTTTTTTTTCTGTGAATGTGCATCTCTAAAATGCTCTCCCTCCCACCCCATTCTGTCCTCCTGGTACGCTCCTAATTACCCTCCAAAGGCCCCAGATAGTCTTCTCTTGAATTCTCCTCAGTTACATTCCTGAGGCACGTTACATGCATTTCTGTTGTGGGAGCAGTCACTTTGGGTTGTAATTATTTGACAGTTGAGTCTCTTTTCATCCAGCTAGAGTAGACTTCTTTAAGGCAAGGATCATGTCTTATATAAGTGTTCAGAAAAATGTCTGTTGAATTGGACAAAATTGCACTTCCTAAAGACACATGAAATATTTATAACATAATAGCTGAACCCTAACAATGGAAAGAACCTTAGATTGGTAATCAGGAAGACTGTGGTAGTTATTCAGGCTTTATGTTATTCATCTGCGAGGTCTTTCTCAGTTCTAATTGTTTAAACTAGTTGTTTTCAAAGTGCTCCTGACCACATCATCTGGGAGCTTGTTAGAAATACATTCTCAGGTCCTACCCCAAACTTACTGAATCAGACACTCTGGGGTCAATAAGCCCACCAGGTGATTCTGGTAGATAATAAAGTTTGAGAACCAGTGGAATTATTTTAGTTTGTTTTCTGCGTGTTTAAAAAAAAAATTATAGTTACTGTAATTTAAGCTTCATAGCTTAAAGTTATTTAAAAGAAATTTTTTTTAATGCTCACTTATTTTTGAGAAAGCGACAGAACACGAATGGGGGAGGGGCAAAGGGAGAAGGAGACACAGAATCTGAAGCAGGCTCCAGGCTCTGAGCTGTCAGCACAGAGCCGGATGCAGGGCTTAAACCCACAAACTCTGAGGTCATGACCTGACCCGAAGTCAGACGCTCAACCAACTGAGCCACCCAGGTGCCCCTTAAAGTTATTTTTTTTAAAATAAGTTTAAAAAAAAGTTTTAACTTTTCTCAGGGTGCCTGGGTGGCTCAGTCAGTTGAGCATCCAACTTTGGCTCAGGTCATAATCTCATAGCTGATGAGTTCGAGCCCCGCGTCAGGCTCTGTGCTGACAACTCGGAGCCTGGAGCCTGCTTCGGATTCTGTCTCTGCCTCTCAATGCACCTTCCCTGCTCATGATCTCTCTCTCTCTCTTTCTCTTTCTCTCTCAAAAATAAACATTAAAAATTTTTTAAAGAAAAAAAGCAAAAACACTTTTCTTCATATGTTGAATTTTGGACATTTTTCTAAGCTACTGATCATAGCTGTATAGCCAGAGTGTCTTTGAATGAGAAGCAGTCAGTTCAGAAGTATTTGAAGACTGCTGCTTAATGCTGCTAGCAAAAGCGAAATGTGTGTGTGTGTGTGTATTTATATCTTTATATATGCACCTAGCACACACGCATGGCTTTCTGTCAGTGGAAACTTCTCCATGATTGGTTAAAGGAAGGAAAGATAAAGTACAGGCCTTAATTGGGCAGACTTGAATGAATGGTATAGCAGAATAAGACATATCAAAAAGTAGAGGTTGCTTTTTTGCATAGCAGGTGTACATGCTCATTCACTTTCTATACCAAGGAGCTTATTTTATTTATTTTAATTCTAGTATAGTTAACAGTGTTAAATTAGTTTCAGGTGTACAATATAGTGATTACCAAGGTGCTTTCTTAGCAATAAACGTCTCCCTCAGTGTTACCTGCGACAGGTTGTTGTGGACTGAAAAGTGCTTATTGTTGGTATTCATTGACTTCCTGTAGAGGGAGTTGCACACTTTACTGATAGAAACCATGTAATAGTATATCTCAGATGTAAATTTTGTGCTTGGCATCATGCTAAGTGCTTCATATGTGGCCCACTTCCACCATTGTTTTGGCTGAATACCTTGAGTTTAAATTTATTCTCTGTTAAATAAAGGGAATTTTTTAGAAATGGAATTCCTAAAAAGAACTCCTTTTAAGATACTGTGTTGCTGTCTGGTTGCATGCTTTCAGGATTTAGTAAACAGTATCGTCCCGTTTTCTTTTTGTACCTTTAGTTATAAAACATCTCAGACTTTCTAAATTGAAGAAGCCTATTTAGTCTTTCCTTACATGGAAGTTGCTTTTTTTTCTTTAATTATTATAATTGCCTTTCTCCACATCTTTTCCTACCTGTTAACTATTTTTTAGTGTGGTTATTAAAACTACAGGAATTATAGGTTCAGAAGTTTTGTTCTTTTTGGCTTTGTGCTCATTTATTTAACAAACATTGTCAGGCATACTGTTGGTGCTTAATGAATGTACTGCGTATATAGAAATGAATATCTTGTAACCTCTCCTCATAGTCTGATAAGAGCCATATAAACAAATAATTATGCTATACTGTGATAAATGAAATTTAGGAAGTACAAAGTATAGAGGCAAGAGAAAGGAGAGAATGAGAAGGAAACTACTAAGTTGGGTATTGGAACATTAAGTATGGTCCAAGCAATGTCAGAGGGCAAGGAAGGAAATTCCAAGTAGAGGAAGCAGCATGTCCAGAGGCAAATGCGTATGAGACAGCGTTACAAGCTCAAAACAGCATTGCCATTAGTTTAGAGTTACTGGAACATAAGGATGGGAGGGAATCTGAGATGCAAAAAGTTAATCCTGTAATGTTGTATGTACTTTATTCAATTGTAAATGGGAAGATGTTAGAGGAACTGTAAATGTGGAAGAGGCCTGATGATGCTTTTGTTTTAGAGAGATTGCCCTTGGAGGGTGTTGTGGAGGATAGGCTGGTAGTGGAAAAATTGCAGAGGCAAGGGAATGAGATAAGAATCTACTATTATAGTTAACTTTTATTGTTTTTTTAAGTTTATTTATTTATTTTAAGAGAGCACAAACAGATGAGGCGTAGAGAGAAGGAGAGACAGAATCCCAAGCCAGCTCTGTGCCATAAGCACAGAGCCCAATGCAGGGCTCGAACTCACGAGGTATCAAAAGTTTGACGCTTAACCAACTGAACCACCCAGGCGCCTTAAGAATCTATTATAATAGTTTAGAAAGAAATGATAACTAGAGGTTTGGTATCAAGAATGGAGGTAGAGGCTAGACTGAGTCAAGGTATTTTGACACAGAGTTGATGGGACTTGGTGATCTCATTCGATGTTCTCGGAGAGGAGGGTGACTTCTGGGTTCTTGGCTTTAGTTGTTGGTTGATGGGTGGTGCCATTGACTGGGAGAGAATACCATGGTTTTATACAGAGGTAAAAATATAATTTTGATTTATTTATATTAATCTTTACATCTGTGGTAGTATTTAATTTACCAGTTTTGGAGAGTACTTTATGAACAAACCTACCAGAGATTCTTGGCTAATGTAATAAGGTATCAGCATAGATTTGGGTGACTTTTTATTGGATAAAACTAGTTCAGATTAATTACTATATGTATTATTCTCTAGGCCTTCTCCCTTATACTTGCCCAAGTGAAAGGCTAATTATACAACATTCATTCACTTGGCTTGTGAGCTCTTTCTCAATTTATCTCCCTCTGTTTGTATTGTTACCCCATGTTGTCTTCTATGTCATTTATGAAAATACTAGGAACTGTCCCTAGCATTATGTTATGGGGGACACATTTGGAGATACCTATTTTCTTCTTTACTTTATTTTTTTTATTCATTTTTTTTTTTTACCAGTTCTTCATATGTGGTACAGAATTATTCTAGATTCTATATTTTAAAAATTCTGAGGGTGCCTGATTCAGTTGGTAGAGCATGTGACTTTTGATCTCTGGATTGTGAGTTTGAGCTCCACATTGGGTGTAGAGTTTAATTAAAAAAAAAAAAAAAAGGGGGGGCATTGTAAAAATTCCGTACAAAGCCTTACTAAATGTTTTTATAATTCTAAATAAATAAATTATACTTCTTTTCTCCTTTTATGGAATCCATGTGGCCATTATAATAGCCCATTCAGGAAAGCCTCTCTTGATACTTGTGCCATCTTTTTTTTTCTTTAAGTGTATTTATTTTGAGAGAGAGAACCAGTGAGGGAGGACCAGAGGGAGGGTGGGACAGAAGATCTGAAATAGGCTCTATGCTGACAACAGAGAGCCCGATGCCAGGTTCCAACTCACAAACTGCAGGATGATGACCTGAGCCGAAGTCAAGGCACTCAACCGACTATGCCACCCAGGTGCCCCATACTTGTGCCAACTTTGTACCAGCTGTGAGCCAAAGAACTCCACTGGGTAAAAGTAGAATAGGAATTTCTAAGCCATGGTCACGTGTGTGTGATGGTTTTAGGTGTGGGGAGATAGCACATCTCTATGCCTCTCAGCCTTCCCCCCTGTAAGAACAGCCTTCTCTCATTTTTCATAGGTTGAGAGTTTTCTAATTACCTAGCTATATTTCCTTAATTTGATGAAAGACTTAGTTTTAAGACCCATCTGAAAACAACTATTGGCTAAAATTTCTCAATCTTGTTCTATTATAATCATTTGAATGATTATGTGTACCTGCCTATATTAATAAAATTCATTGGCTTCTGCTAAAGCTCTAATGGGAGTAGAATGGCAAGCTGACACATGTCTGTTTGAATCAAAATATGTCTGTTCATTTCACAAGCATCTGATAGGTTCATTGCCACGGGATTTTAAACCAGAAACACTGGCTTAGCTGTGAAATAGTCTCTATTCAGTTTCTGAAAAGAAGAAGTTCCTTTGGGTGTATAATGCTTTTTTATATGCTATTAAATTCTAAAAATAGTTTATTGGCTAGTTGTACTCTAGAATTGTAATTAAATATAGGGATAATACAAAGGACTTGAGAAAAGTTCAAATAGGATTTTCCCATGGGTAAAATTTTGTTTACCTTTTTCCATACTGATCAGTCTTTTGAATATAATAGTGATGACTTCTTTATTAGTGTTCTTGCTTTCTTCCCTCTACTTTGATAGAATCAATATTTTTAAGAGGATTTCCCCCCGCCCAGTGATAAAAGTTACAAATGCTGGTGGTGAAAAATACAAGAAGGTCACTCATAATCCCTGACTTAACCAGCATCACCATTTTAGCATATCTTCCAATTTTTTCCCATGCATAAAAGTATTTTTATGTAGCTGAGATTATGCTTGATACAATTTTATATATCTTGCTTTCAAAATTTATTATGATCATTTCCATGTCACTAAACTTTTGTGAAAGTTACGCTGTGACCTTCTATAGTTCATTTGCTCATTTTTCTGTTATTGGGCACTAGGTTATATTTGCTTTTGGGGGCGTTAAAGATAACACAGTGAACTTAATTATATATTTGTTTTTCTGTGTTTCTAGTATATTCTTATCATTCCTAGAAGTGAAGTAGTTAAGGTTATGAACATTAAAAACTTATGGAAAAATTTAAACATGCATGGAGTAAAGAATAGTGTAATAAATAATAAATTCCTGTATATTTATCACCAACTGCAAAAATCATTGACATGAGGAACTCTTCTTTCACCCCAGTCCTCCCCTCCCCCTCAATTATTTTGAACTAAATCCCAGATAGGTTCATTTACTTCATCTGTATATATTTAAGTTATACGTATCTAAGTGTTTTTTTTTTTTTTTTAAGTTTATTACCTTGAGAGAGAGGGCCTGTGTGTGCAAGTGGGGGAGGGGCAAAAAGAGGGAGAGAGAACTGTGAGATCTCATGAACCGTGAGATCATGCCCTGAGCCGAAATTTCACAGTTGGACACTTAACCGACTCAGCCACCCAGGTGCCCCTATATCTAAGTTTTTAGTAAGTAAATAGTAAAAGTAAAATTTACTGTTTGTGAAGTATAATGCATATACAGAAAAGAGCATAAAATGTAAATTTATTATAGTTCAGTGAATGATCACAAAATGAATACCCTGGTAACTACCACTTGGTCGAGATTTGGAATTACCACCACCTCAGAAGCTTTCTCATGCTCCTCCCAGTCACTGGTTTGTTTTTCTTCACTAGTGGAGACTGCTGGCTCTATAATTTAGTTTTACTTCATTTTGAGCTTTTAAGAAATGGAATAATATAGTGTGTATTCTTTTGTGTCTGGCTTGTTTTGCCCAAGATTGTGAGATTCATCCATGTTTCTCTGTAATACACAAAGACTTCAAAAGCATAGCCACATTGCCAGTATCTTAGTAAAACAATGAACAGTTTTTTCTTTCTTCCTTTTCTTTCTCTTTCTTTCTTTCTTTCTTTCTTTCTTTCTTTCTTTCTTTCTTTCTTTCTTTCTTTCAGATTTTAGTTTTAAGTAATTTATACATCCATTGTGGGGCTTGAACTCACCACTCCAAGACCAAGAGCTGTATGCTCTACCTACTGAGCCAGGCAGATGCCTCTGAAAAATTTCTTTTAACATTTTTTTTTTGTTGTTGTTTTGTTTTTTATTTTATTTTTGAGACAGGGAGAGACAAAGCATGAACGGGGGAGGGTCAGAGAGAGGGAGACCCAGAATCTGAAACAGGCTCCAGGCTCTGAGCTGTCAGCACAGCCTGACGCGGGGCTCGAACTCACGGACCGCGAGATCATGACCTGAGCCGAAGTCGGCCGCCCAACCGACTGAGCCACCCAGGCGCCCCTGAAAAATTTCTTAATATCTTTATTGTTCAAATTTCCCTAATGATCTGACTTTTTTTAATGGTTGGCTGTCTCATTTTTCTTTCTTTCTTTTTTTTTTAATTTTTTTAACATTTATTTATTTTTGAGACACAGAAAGAGACAGAGCATGAGCAGAGGAGGGACAGAGAGAGACAGGGAGACACAGAATCTGAAACAGGTTCCATGCTCTGAGCTGTTAGCACAGAGCCCGAAGCAGGGCTTGAACCCACAAACTGTTGAGATCATGACCTAAGTTGAAGTCAGATGCTCAACCAACTGAGCCACCCAGGCGCCCTATCTCATTTTTCAAACAAGGCTATCCACATGTTTTGTATGGTTGCTCTGTGTCTGAAGTCTCTCAATCTGTTGGTCACTTCTCCCCTTTTTTCTTTTTCTTTTCTTGTGGAAATATTTGGTCACTTGTCTTCTAGAATTTCCCACCTTCTGGATTTTGCTGATAGGTTATCTGTGGCGTCATTTAAAATGTTTTAAATTTATTTTTATGTTTTTTAATGTTTATTTTGAGAGAGGGAGAGAGTGAGCTTGCGCACATGAGCAGGGGAGGGGTAGAGAGAGAGAGGGAAAGAGAGAATCCCAATCAGGCCCCACACTCAGTGTGGAGCCCAGTGTGGGGCTTGATGTCAGGACTGTGAGATCACGACCTGAGCCAATAGGCTCTTAACCGAATGAGCCACTGAGGCGCCCCTTGATGGACATTTACATTGTTTTCCATTTGGGGCTATTATGAATAAGGTTGTGGTAAATATTTTTATATAGGTTGATGCAGACTTGTTTTTACATACAAAGGAGAAATTGCTAGGCTGTGTGATAAATATATGTGTAACTTTAGAGATTGCTAAGCTCTTGAAATGCTATTCCATTTTATACCTCCCCACACACAATGATATTTGAGATTCCATTTTATACCTCCTGCCCAAAATGATGTATGGGATTCCATTTTATACCTCCCCTCCCCCCCTCCACAATGATACATGAGATCTGCTGTTGCTCCATATTCCTGCCAGCGTTTTGTTTTTGATATTGGCCATTCTAATGAGTACAAAGTAATATCTTACTACTTTAATTCGTATTTCTCTGATGACTAATGATGTTGAATGTTTTTCCATGTGCTTATTGGCCATTTGTGTATCTTCTTTGATAAAATGTCTGTTCAGATCTTTTGCCTCCCACCCCCTTTTTATTGGTTCGTCTTTTCATTTTTGATTTGTAGGTTCTTTATATATTTGGATACAAATTCTTTGTTAGACGTATGTGCTACAAATACCTTTTCCAGTGTGTGACTTGTCATTTTATTATTATTATTTTTAAGGTTATTTATTTATTTTGAGAGAAAGGAAGAGACAGTGCAGGGGAGGGGCATAAAGAGGGAGAAAGAGAGAATCCCAAGCAGGCTCTGCACTGTCAGCACAGAGCCCAAAGCAAGGCCTCCAACCCATGAACTGTGAGATCATGACCTGAGCCGAAGTCAGATACTTAACCAACTGAGCCACCCAGGTGCCCCAGATTGTAACATATTTTAAAGTGAGGGTTATAAAATTTTATTTTTCATTCCCCATATACCTAGGAAGAGTTAAAAATTATTGAGTTTGTCTTTGAATAGCAGACATTGATTCACATCTTTCATTTGTGGAAAATAATAGATAGGTTTTTAAAAAGTAACTTGAAGAATTTACAACTGTTCTGTGGTTAGATTAAAAAACACTTTTTTTTTTTTAAACTTACTTTTAAGAGAGAGAGAGAGGTGGAGGGGGGAGGAGCAGAGGATCCAAAGTGGGCTCTGCACTAACAGTAGAGAGCCTAATGTAGGTCTTAACTCATGAAATGTGAGATCATAGCCTGAGCTGAAGTCGGATGCTTAACCAACTGAGCCACCCAGGTGCCCCTTGTTTTTATAATGTTTATTTATTTATTTTGAGAGAGAGAGTGCACACGTGAGTCGAGGAGCAGAGAGGGAGGGAGACAGAGAATCCCAAGCAGGCTCTGGCATGTCAGTGCAGAACCTGATGCAGGGGTCAATCTCAGATCTCACGGTTCGTGAGATTGTGACCTGAGCCAAAATCAAGAGTTGGACGTTCAACCAGCTGAGCCACCCAGATGCCTCATGAAGTGACATTTTAATTTTTTGTTAAAATATTTAAAAACTGGGGCGCCTGGGTGGCTCAGTCGGTTGAGCATCCGACTTCAGCTCAGGTCATGATCTCACCAGTTGTGAGTTCGAGCCCTGCATCGGGCTCTGTGCTGGCAGCTCAGAGCCTGGAGCCTGCTTCAGATTCAGATTCTGTGTCTCTCTCTCTGCCCCTCCCCTGCTCGTGCTCTCTCTGTCTCTCAATAATAAATGCTAAAAAATTTTAAAAAATATATTTAAAAACTATTTCATTATTGGTTATAAATATATGAGGAAATGAAAAACTAGCAAAACTAATATTTATTTGGTACACTAATTTAAAGCATTAGAAACATTGAATGTTAAAGTGTTTTATTTTGGGGGGCACCTCGCTGGCTTAGTCGATGGAGCGTGTACCTCTTGATCTTGCAGTTGTGAGTATGGGCCCCATTTTGGATGTAGTGATTACTTAAAAAATAAAATATTAAAAGAAATTTGTTTAATGTTTGTTTTTGAGAGAGAGAGAGAGAGAGAGACCGCATGAGTGGGGGAGGGGCAGAGAGAGAGGGACGCACAGAATCCGAAGCAAGCTCCAGGCTCTGAGCTGACAGCACAGAGCCTGATGTGGGGCTTGAACTAACGAACCATGAGATCATGACCTGAGCCAAAGCCAGACACTTAACTAACTGAATCACCCAGACGCCCCCAAAAATAAAATCTTTAAAAAAAAAAAAGTTTTTATTTCTTTGTTTAAAAACGTATTGAGTAGTTTAAATAGTGCTTGCCTGCTTCTTGTCATATAACTTACAATATGGAGCAAATATCTTTTGGGTGTTGTGGCTTCCATCCTTTGTACTTTCAGGGTCATGTAATATCTTTGAGAGTTCCTTTAAGAACCCTTCCTCTGGGACATCTTCATCCTTGTTGTCATAATCGCTTTCCTTATTTATGTTGAAAAGTTTGCCTGTACTAATTTTCTCTGATGTGTGTAACTCCCATTTATTTTCTTTCCAGGTTTTACTTCTAGCATTATCACTTTTCGTTTCTTTGCTTCATTTTCGTCTTGTTGGCCAGCTCCCTCTCTTGATTGTCCATTTTGTAAATGGGTTTATCACTGGTAGAGTAGGAGGCAATACAACTATATACTTTGCTGTTTGTGTGTGAACTGAATAACGTGTCCAATGACTCATCACTAACAGACTTTGAAAGAAGTGATGTGATTGGTTACTGATTGTGATGTACATCTGTTGTTTACATGGTGAATTGTGGACTAAGGAACTCGCAGTAAAGTTTATATTTTATGCAACAACTCAGAGTTCATATACCATGGTAATTAAAATTTGAAGTATGTTGTTGGGGGACTGATGTTATTTAATTAACTAAACTGTGGTAACTGAAATTTGTGCATATTGGGAGTATGCAAAACAAGTACTACCTGTGTAAAGAGCATGTACGAATGAATACAAATTTTTCTAATGTTAGATTAACTC
This sequence comes from Panthera tigris, assembly GCF_018350195.1. Taxonomy (NCBI): domain Eukaryota; kingdom Metazoa; phylum Chordata; class Mammalia; order Carnivora; family Felidae; genus Panthera; species Panthera tigris. The sequence continues at coordinate 109,150,337 of NC_056669.1, forward strand.
CTTGCAGGCAGATTTATGTTAATTGTATTTGTTGTTACTGAATTGTAGCTATGGTTTACAGGGAGGATCAGATGATGAGACTGGATGTATATAAAAGTCCTTTGTTAACCACAACACATAGAGAACAAATGTGTGTTATGGTAGGGCAACCAACATATACTGAATAGTTCTAACATACCAGGCAGTATTTTAGATATTTTACATGTATTAGATACGTTATTTGATTATTGTAGCAACCTCTGAAGTTTGGTGGCGTTTTATACTATCTCATTTTATAGATGAAGAAACTGAGGTACAGAGCTAATGTAAGTTTAGTAATTAGCATCAGATCCAGGGTTCAAAGTTAGATATTTCTGGCTCCAAATCCATATGTATTTTACAACTCCCATTTTTCATGGTGGTTGTTGGGGATCCTCCCAGAGGCCATTTGATAGTGACTAAATTGAGAGTAAAACATGAGGAAAGGAGCATTTTAGCTATATTTTATTTTGTTTGTGGGGCTTTAGGTGATGAAATTCAAGTTAAGTATTTTGGCAAAAATACTGTACCACTGTGTATATATATTGCATTATATCATGAGACGCCGTGTCAGGTTACCTCACTCCTGATGATGCTAGGTTTGACTCTGTTACAGTTATGATTGTCAGGTCTTTCCTGTAAAAATGTATTTTTTCCTTTGTAATTGGAAAGTAATTTGTGGTGTGGTACCTTGAGGTTCTTCAACAATTTCACTGATCATCTATTTATTTTTATTTTATTTTATTTTTATTTTATTTATTTTTTATTTTATATTTTTTTTACCAATCATAAATTTATTGTCTTTTCTCAGATATACTTTTATCTTTACAGGTAACCAAAAAAAATATTTTTTAAAGATTTTATTTTTAAATAATCTCTGCACCCAAATAGGGCTCGAATTCATAACCCTGAGATAAAGAGTTGCATGCTCCACCAACTGAGCCAGGCAGGCACTCCAAAAATTATTAAAAATTTAAAAAATTAAATAACGTATTTTTTATTGTAGGAAAGAATTAGATGAGCTCGGGAGAAAAGATCCAAAGCACCATTGAACTTCTTTTTATTTTTTTTTATAACTTTGTAATTCCTAAATTATTTTGGAATCATGTGTTCTATGAAGTATGTCAAAGGCACTGTTACTGTATTTTAATTGTTAACACACAAATGCACATTTGACCTGCTAAACTTTTGGAGTTTTCTTCTTATTAAAAAAATTTTTTTTAAATGTTTATTATTTTTGAGAGAGAGCGCATGAGTCGGGGAGGGGCAGAGAGAGACGGAGACACAGAATCTGAAGCAGGCTCCAGTCTGAGCTGTCAGCACAGAGCCTGACATGGGGCTCAAACTTCCGAACCGCAAGATCATGACCTGAGCCAAAGTCAGACCCTCAACCGACTAAGCCACCCAGGTGCCCTGGCTTTCTTTTTAAATTTTTATCAGTAAGCAAAATATAGCACTCAGTTGCAGAAACTCACGAGAAGGTAGAATTTGAGCTCTGCTCGGTTGGTCTAGATGTCGTGGCAAAGAAAAAAGAGTTCTACTTATGGTTACTGGGTGGATTGTGGTGACAGGAATTCAGGAATCAGGATTAAGTAATGGCTTCTCTGGAAACGGTGAGTCTTGAACTGGTGAGGGAAGAGAGCCAAAGAAATAATAATCTTAGAAAGGAAGACCGGAAAAGCACAATATAGAACTTAGTTGTCTTGACATCGGACTGAATTTCCTGAGACCCAGTGAGAAGGTATCTTAATGTTGGGGGCAAGATGAAAGAGGGTGCGGTTGTCCCAACATGGTGGGGGAGGAAAGCTATAATTGTTAGCTTTTAAGTTTTGATGTTCTTTGTAAAGTAAGCCATGAGGTCATCATTTGTAAGGAAAGATGATAGAATGGGGAATAGAGTTTGGGAAAGGAACTTGAAACAGCATGTGTAGTATGAACTGATGCTACTAAATACAAAATGAGCAGTACCAAAACTGGAAGGAAAGTAACCATTTACATTTATTTATTTATTTATTTACTTACTCATTTGCTATAGAAAGCTCTTCAGTTTATTATTGGTTACAAACTATAATTCCATGTTTTCCCTATCACTTTAGTGGGTTTTATCTATTTATTCCTTAATCGGAGGATAAGTGTTTTATAAAAGTTCTCAAAGGTACTAGCTTTCTGGTCTCATTTGGGATCATGTTAATGATTGAAACTCCTTGATAACCTGGCTGAGGTCTAAAGTTAATTTGTGGCACTAACAGTAAAGATTTCCTGAGCCAGGTAAAAACAGCCAGAAACGCAATGCAAGATGGAAGTTGAAACAGAACTAAAATTTATGAAAGTGTCTGCCATGTGAGTCTACAGTATGTAATCAACTTAAAAACAATGCTATTATGAAAGATTTGGTGTATGAGAGTAGAAATAAGCCTTGTGTGTATTTCATCCAGGCTTAACCATATCTCTTGTGCCATCTTAGGAAAGGTCAGGTTAAAAAGATAGGCCTTTCCCTGGATTTCAGGAGTCATTGAACCTAGCTAAAACTTATTAAAGTAAGAAGGAAAGAGAATTTCAGGGATCAAGGGCTTACCCAGAGACTGAGTAATTCCATTACATTAGACATTCTTATAGTAAGACTTCTGGCTGAAATAGTGGTGATGTAAATCGACTTGATACATACATTTTGATTGATTAATGTAGAGTCTTTACTAGATCATAATACTTGGTGTAAGTACTTGTTGCTGTCACTGTCATTAAAGAAAATGATGGGGTATTTTGGTAGGTGAACTCAAATCATAGATTTTTTTTCCCTTTATTAGAAACAAATAATCCATGCCATAAAGTGCAATCCGCTGAAATTGTCTATTGTACTTCACCTAGAATAAACCAAAAGAGCTGAGGTATGGCCCTGTGGTAGGTACCTAACTCAGTACTACAGTTCTACTTAAATCTCTTAAAACTTTCAATAGGTTCAGGATGCCACAGCCCTATTCAGCTTTTCAAAAAGCCAATCAAACACGGATGTTCCTACTGCTTCCTTTATTGAGGCAGACAGGTAAATAAGCAGATTTTCTTTTGGAGCTCTTTAAGGGCAAAAGCTAAAAAGTGTTTTCTCTTTATTCCTGAATTAACTCAATATTCCTTTAGCAGGACTATATATAACCAGTGTGTTAAGTTCCCTATGGTATGCTTTAGTGTCGTTTTGGAGTTCCTTCTGGGTCCCAACATTTGTGTGACCTTAAACAGGATACTTCTTAACCTCTCTGAGTCTCAGTTTACTCATTTCTAAATGGGGGTGAGGGGGCAATAATGATACCTTTTTACGGTTGTTTGAGGATTTAATGGGATAACGACTGTAGACTGCTTTGTGAACAATGAACTTTTAATAAATGGTATACATTATAATTTTTAAAACTAAGTTATATAATGAACTAGTTCTACATATTTCAAATCTGACTGGTTTTTAATTATGCAAATAAAATATGAATGCATTATTGCATAAAATTAAAGTTGTACAGATAAGGTTTTTTTTAATGTTTATTTTTGAGAAAGAGAGAGTGTGCGTGCGTGCTCGAGCGGGGGAGGGGCACAGAGAGAGGGAGACAGAATCCTAAGCAGGCTCCAGGATCTGAGCGGTCAGCACAGAACCTGATGCAGGGCTCGAACTCACAAACCGTGAGATCATGACCTGAGCGAAAGTCGGATACTTAACTGACAGAGGCCCGAGTTTTACAGAGAAGGTTAAAGAGGCCCTTAACTCTCTAGCCCCAATCCATTCCCTAGAAGTAACTATTTTATCACTTCATGTATCCTTCCATGTCTTTTTCTTTACACACAGTTTCTACTTCATAGGTCAAGAATTAAAAAGATAGTGATTTAGTAATTTTGAAAATATTTACAATTTCTGGTTATTAGAATATGTATTTTTATAGACTCAGTAACAAAATGATAGCAAAATTCAACAATTTGTTACATAGTGTCTGATCTTGAGCCAAATTGTAGAATTCTTTATAACCCTCGAAAGGTTTAGTCAAGGGGAAGAAGCCAGAAGAAATAAACATAGCTTAAGCCATTTAGCTCAAAAATATACATTTGCTTTTCCAGCCAATAAATATAGGTCAGAACTTAGGAAATTTACTGTCTTTCAGCTTATCTTAAATTCCACAACTATGAGTCAAAGATACTGTTTGTTAGTCTGACAAGTAAAAAAGTTTTCCTTTTCTCAAAAATGGGAAAATGTTGCCACTTTCCTTGGGGGCAAGGAAGGCGTTTGGGGGAGGATAATAGGAAAGTGTAATTGAAGCTATTCTTTTCATATCACTGATCCTCAAGTATACTTAAATTATTTTTGTAGTGACCTGTGGCATTTTTGTTAGCAGTACGTACACATTGGGAAGTAGATTCCAGCCCACTTAGGGAAGGAGATTGATCTTGAAGTGATGTTACTCGTTCTCCTAAAGCCACTTGTTCGGACAGAATTTTCTTTTTAAGTAAGGGAAGGTCAAGAGGAAGAGGCTATAGTTAATTTGGGAGCAGGGATCTAAGAGTTGGAGAATATGGATTTGACATGATCTCTCTTCTGTGGAGAATTAGAGGTAAGTTGGACAGAATTATGTGGAGAGGGGTTAGTGGACGAAGGAAAATACCAATTTAGAGTGGTGTTATTTCTAATCACTTTGGGAGAGTGATGGTGGAGAGTGGAGCAAAAGACTCAGCTCCTCTTCTTTCACTCTCATCTTAGACTGAACCTGGCAATGAAGGTCAAAGAAAAGAACTCCCATCCCGGTATGTGTGTGACGTGGTGTAGTAAAGTTCCTTTTGCCCAGAATAGAGATGTGATAACTTTTTTTGTTTGTAGGGTGTCATGCGGGATACCAGAGTAGGGATTGAAGTTAGTTTGAAAGTTATACCTTGATAAATAGTTGTTGTTTACCTGATTATCATATGAAAATATAGAACATTTCCAGCCTATGTTGCCTTGGGAGATTCATATACATATATTAATCACTTTATTGGTAGCTCATTTTCCAAGCTTTGCTTTTGTTGCTTTTTCCAAGAGTTAGATCGTCCTGTCCAGTGTAGTAAGCCACTAGTCACATGTGGCTGTTGAGCATATGAAATGTGACTCATCTAAATTGAGACGAGAGTATAAAATACACACTGAATTTTGAAGACTTAGTATGGGAAAAGAATGTAAATGATCCCTGTAATTTTTTCATAATGATAACATTGAAATGCTATTATGTATTACATATGAATAGATTGAATGGTTTAAATAAAACATATTAAAATTAATATCACCTTTGGGCTGCCTGGGTGGCTCAGTTGGTTAAGCATCCAACTTCAGCTCAGGTCATGACCTCACAGTTTGTGAGTTTGAGCCCCGCTTTGGGCTCTGTGCTGACAGCTCAGTGCCTGGAGCCTGCTTCTGATTCTGTCCCCTCTCTTTCTGCCCCTCCCCTGCTCATACTCTGTCTCTCTCTCTCTCTCTCAAAAATAAATAAAGCATTAAAAAAACATTACAAATTAATATCACCTTTAAAAAATACAGCTACTTGGGGCGCCTGGGTGGCTTGGTCGGTTAAGCGTCCGACTTCGGCTCGGGTCATGATCTCAACGGTCCGTGAGTTCGAGCCCCGCATCGGGCTCTGTGCTGACAGCTCAGAGCCTGGAGCCTGTTTCGGATTCTGTGTCTCCCTCTCTCTCTGCCCCTCCCCTGTTCATGCTCTGTCTCAAAAATAAATAAACGTTAAAAAAAAAAATTTTTTTTTAAATACAGCTATTAGAAAAAATTGTACATGTAGCTGACATTATGTTTCTTTTGGGCTCTGCTGGTCTACAACAACCTGCATTAGGGATAAGTAATTTTTTTCTTGCTGTAAAATTTCATATGGGTGGTTCTAGAGATGTTATGTGATTTTAGTTCCATAAAAATGCTTCAGGGGTCATTTAACTTGTATAGTCAGATATTTTTCCCCTTTGGGGGAAATTTTTTTTTTTCAAGTTTTTATTTAAATTCCAGTTAGTAGTTAACATACAGTGTAGGGGTGCCTGGGTGGCTTAGTTTGTTGAGTGTCCAACTCTATCTGACTCTTGATTTTGGCTCAGGTCATGATCTCAGGGTCATGGGATTGAGACCCGCGTCAGACTCTGCACTGAACATGGAGCCTGCTTAAGATTCTCTCCCTCTGCCCCTCTCCCCACCTCCCCCAGGGTGCTCTCTTTCTAAAATAAATAATACCAAACATACAGTGTAATACTGGTTTTAGGAGTAGAAGTTAGTGATTCAACACTTACATACAACAACACCTGGTAGTCATCACAAGTGCCCTTCTTAATACTCATCGTTCATTTAACCCATGCCTCTGCCTAGGAGGAGAATTTAAATTTAGTTTTATCTAAATCAGTGGGAATATAGGCTTACAGTGTCAAATTGTGTGTGTTTTGTGTTATGTGCATGCACATATGTGTTATTTTCCAGGAATTCCTATTCTAGTGATCATGGTGCATCTTATACCCATGGGCCTTATACCCATCAGAAGGCCCGGGTCCTACCAGTCTTCCTACCTGATTAAGCCTGTCCTTGGAAGAGTGATGCTTTTCGGTCCCAGAAAAGAATCCTGGAACCAGGTATAGTCCTCAGCCCAGCTTGTAATAAGCCCTATTCCCAAGGAATATGGAACATTAATCTTAACATATTGTCAGACTTCATATTGGGCAGTCTCAAGCCAGTTTTCTATATTCATAAAATACATTTTCCCCCAAACATTTTTATTTTGAAAAAGTTCTAATACAGGAAAGTTAAAAGAGAAATACAATGAACATTTGTATATCCTTCAGAGTCCCCAGTTGTTTAAAAAAAAATCGTCACGTTTCTTTAGTTCTACATGTATTTTTTGGAGTGGAATTATTTGAAAGTAATTTGCATATCATGATGTTATCCCTAAATATTTCAGCACACCTCTCCTAGGAATAAGAAATGACCTTACCACTAATATATTGTCTTACTTAAAGAAAATTACAGTAATTCCACGGTATCCAATGTTAACTTTTCCCCAAATATTCTGCATAGCCTTTTTTCTGACTTTTTTCAATTCTGGATTTAGTCCAGGTTTATGCATTGCGTTTAGTTATGACTCTTTAGTCTCTTTTCACCTAGAGTAGAGGTCAGCACCTGACAATCCATGTGCCAAGTCTTACTAGCCACCTGTTTTTGTACAGTTTACCAGACAAAAATAGCTTTTACATTTTTTTCTGTATCATTGAAAAAAAACTTACGGTAAAGTTCACCTAACATAAAAGTAACCATCAGCCATTTTAATGTGCACTATTCATTGGCATTTAGTATATTCAATATGTTGTGTAACCATCATGTCTTTCTAGTTCCAAGACATTTTAAGCACCCAAAAAAGAAACCTTTTACCATTAAGCGGTCTCCCCATTTTCTTTCCCTGCAGCTTCTGCTAAGTACTAGTTGCCTTTCTGTCTCTGGATTAACCTATTTTGGATGTTTCATAGAGATGGAATCACAACATGTGACCTTTTATGTTTCGCTTCTTCCACTTAGCATGTTTTTAAGGTTTGTTCACATTGTAGTGTGTATCAGTATTTCATTCCTTTTTATGACTGAATAATAATCCACTTTGATAAAGGTATATCACTTTTTGTTTATCCATTCATCTGTTGATGGACTTTGGCATTGTTTCTACCTTTTGGCTATTTTGAATAGTACTGCCATGGGCATCTGTGTATAAGTATTTGTTTAGATACCTGTTTTTAGTTCTTTGGTTTTAACATTTTTAAATGGTTGGAAAAAAAATCAAAAGAATAGTATATCATGACATATGAAAACTATATGAAATTCAAATTTCAGTGTCCATAAATAAGCCATGCTTATTCATTTGTGTGTTGTCTATGGCTGCTTTCATGCTTCAGTGGCAGAGTTGAGTAGTTGTGATAGAGACCATATGTCCCACAAAGCTTAAAATATTTTCTCTCTGGCCCTTTATAGTAAAAGTTTGATGACTCTGAACAGTCTATCTATCTTTTTGTTTTTGTGACATTGATTATTTTTAAGTTTGTTTATTTGTTTAGAAAGAGAGCACGTGGGGGAGGGGCAGAAAGAGGGAGAGAATCCCAAGCAAGTTCCACATGTTGTCAGCACAGAGCCCGACTCGGGGATCAATCCCACAAACCATAAGATCATGATCTGAGCTGAGATCAAGAGTCAGATGCCCAACTGACTGAGCCACCCAGCCACCCTGTGTGTGTGTGTGTGTGTGTGTGTGTGTGTGTGTGTGTGTGTGTTTAACTAATAAGACTTTATTTTTTTAACATTTATTTATTTATTTTGAGAGAAAGAGCAAGCAGGGGAGAGACAGAGAGAGGGAGAGAGAGAATCCCAAGCAGGCTCCATGCTGAGCCCCAGGGCTCAATCTCACAACTGCGAGGTCACAACCTGCACCCATACCAAGAGTCAGATGCTAAACCAGCTGAGCCATCCAGGTGCCCCTAATAAGGCTTTATTTTTGACGCAGTTTTAGATTGCAGAAAAATTGAGCAGGAAGTAGAATTCCCACATACCCCTTCTCTGCCCCCCAGTTTCTCCTGTTAACATCTTGCATTAATGTGGTACATTTGTTACGATGAACCTACATTGACACGGTATTATCACCCAAAGCCCATAGTTTACATTAGAGTTCGCTCTTTGTGTTTATAATTCTTTGGGTTTTGACAAATGTATATGGTTATGTATTTGCCATAAAAGTATCATACAGGATAGTTTCACTGCCCTAAAATTCTATTATGCTCCATTTATTTATCCCTTCCTTTCTCTGTTTTCCTCTCCCCCTCACACCAGCAGCTAGAGATATTTTTATTCTCTCTGTAGTTTTGCCTTTCTAGCATGTCATATAGCTGGAATCCAAATACAGTATGTAGCCTTTCCAGGCTGGCCTCTTTCACTTAGTAATATGCATTTAAGGTTGCTCCATGTTTCTGTGTCTTGAGAATTCATTTCTTTTTATTGCTGAATAATATTTCATTGTATAGCTGTACCACCACAGTTTGTTTATCCATTTACGTACCGAAGGACATCTTGGTTGCTTCCAAGTTTTGGCAGTTATGAATAAAACTCCTATAAATGTTTGCAGGTTTTTTATGGACATACATTTTTAAAAAACAGGCTATTTTTTAGAGCTGTTTTAGATTCGCAGTAAAATTAAGCGGAAGGTACAGAGTTCTCATATACCTCCTGCCCTGCTATGTGCACATAGCTTCCTCCTCTATCAGAATCACACACATTAAGTGTTATATTTATTAACACTTAATGAACCTACAATGACATTAGTCCCAAAGCCTATAGTTTACATTAGGGTTCACTTTGGGTGTTATACACTGTATGGATTTTGGCAGATGTATAATGATATGTGTCCACCATTACAGTATTACACAGAATAGTTTTCATTCTGATTCTTGAAAATCTGTGCCCTGCCTACTTATCCCTTCCTCTCCATATCCCCTGGCAACCACTTACCCTTTTACTGTTTATAGTTTTGCCTTTTCCAAAAATGTCATATAGATGGAATCATATGGTATGTATATAGCTTTCTCAGATTGGCTTCTTTCACTTAGTAATATGCATTTTAAGTTTCTTCCGTGCCTTTTCATGACATAATAGCTCATTTGTTTTTAGTGCTGAATAGTATTCCATTATTTGGATGTATCACAGCTTGTTTATCCATTTACTTACTGAAGAACATCTTGGTTGCTTCCACATTGTGTCAGTTATAAGTAAAACTGCTGTAAACATTTGTGTGCAGGTTTTTGTGTGGACATGAGTTTTCACTTCCTTTTGCAGATTTTTTTTTTCTGGTTGTGGCTTATCTTTTCATTCTCTTAACCGTGTCTCATGCAGAGCAGTTATTTTTTTATTATTATTTTTTTAATGTTTATTATTTTTGAGAGAGACAGAGAGCAAGCAGGGGAGGGACAGAGAGAGAAGGGGGGAGACGCAGAATCTAAAACAGGCTCTAGGCTCTGAGCTGTCAGCACAGAGCCTGATGTGGGGCTCGAACCCACAAGCTCTGAGATCATGACTTGAGCTGAAGTTGGGCGCTTAACCAAACTGAGCCACCCAGGTGCCCTGGGAATTGTGGTTTTGTTGTTGTAGCTAGAAACTTGTTGCCAAATCCGATGTACCTAAGCTTTATCTTCTAGAAGTTTTATAGTTGTGTGTTTTACCTTTTAGTCTCTGATCCATTTTGAGTTTTTGTGTAATGTTGTATAAGGTCAGTATTTGTATTTGGGGGAAGGATATGTATATCTAGTTGTTCCAGGAAAAGTTTCTGAAAAGATTTTTTTTCCACATTGAAATGTTAAATTGTCTTTGGTCCTTTGTCAAAGATCGGTTGACTATGCTTGTATGAGTGACATTATCATTTAAAATGAATTTGTCTGGGGGCTCCTTGGTGTCTCAGTTGGTTAAGCATCCGACTCTTGGTTTCAGCTCAGGTCATGATCTCTGGTTTCCTCTCGGAATCTGCTTGGGATTCTCTCTCTCCCTCTTTCTCTGCCCTTCCCCCACTTGCACTGTCTCCATAAACCTGGGGAAAAAAATGTAAATGAATTTGTTTCTTCATTGTATAGTTTGTTTTCCTAAAATGTATTCCTTGTAAACTGGAACTTGGGTCTAGAGGATTAGATTCACATTAAACATTTTGGCAAGAATGCTTCCTAGGTGACAGAACACTTCAAATTGTATCAAGTCGGGAGGTACCCAGTATTAGAGTGTCCCACTGGTAGTGATGGTTAAGATTGATTAAGGTAGGGTGCTTGGGTGGCTCAATTGGTAGAGTATGCGACTCTTGATTTTGTGGTCATGAATTGGAACCCCACCTTGGGTGTAGAGATTGCTTTAAAAAAAATCTCCTTTCTACTCCTGAAACCACTATTACATTATATGTTAACTAACCAGACTTTAAATAAAAATTTGAAGAAAAAAAAAAAGATTGGTTAAAGTGGTAACTAACCGATCTTTCCATTATAAAGGTTTTTTTTCCCCCTTTGCAATTAGTAAGTAATTTGTGTGGTCATAATTTAACCATATAACAAATGAATATTTGAATCTATATTTGTCAGGCATGTACTAGGTTCTGAAGAGACAACCGTAAAAAGAGAGATTTCTACTCTCACAGAATTTGCCTTTTTCCCCTCTAGGTTTCAAGACAGTAGTGGGATTGGGTCTATCCTTGGAGAGGGATGCATTTGCATCTTAGGGTATGTTGATAACAGAAAATTATATCATTGCAAAAGTATATGCCAGTAAATACAGAGTTTCAGTATGAGATGATGCAAAAGTTCTGGAGATAGTGTGATGGTTACCTAACAATGTGAATGGACTTAATGCCATTGAGCTACATGCTCAAAAACAGTTAAAAAGATAACTCTTATGTTTTATACATGTTACCACAATTTTTAAAAAGTATGTGCCATTATAATTTTCATCAAGCTTCTTATTGGTCTGTTTGGACTAGTTGGGAGAGAAACTTTCTGAAACAAAATTCTATAGTATATTTCTGGTAAAGAGGAAGAGGCAGTGATTTTATATCTCACCCACTGCCTTCAGTAGAGTTTGTCTTTGTAGTTTCTCAGGGAAACCATTGAGACCTCTGGGTGTCCTGGATTGTGCCCAGGCTGTGGGTGGAGCTTCAGCTGTTGGTAGACTGGCTCTGCCTTTCACTATGTGCTGTTTCCATTTGTTGCAGTTCACCAGATGCAGGCCTGCCTTTGTCAGGATACCAAGAGAGATCTGCAACTTGAACCATTGTCTGAATGCTGCAGTTTTGACCCAAGAAATCCTATAGAGTCAGGATAAGAGCAGTAACCATAATGCCAGCAGGAAAGTGATTTTTGGCCCGTTTGCTGTGAAGGAAGTAAACCCTCTGATTAAGAGCAAGAGCTCAAGAGCACCTTTATTTGTGGCTGATGGAGTTTGGATAACCTCTCTTGCCTTCCTTTTTCCCTGAATTGACTGTGGAAGAGAAGGTAGTAGGAAAGGCTTTAGCGATGGCTGTAGCATGATATGGTAAGGTGAACTGTGACTTTCTTCAGTCTATAGAAGTTTTATCCATCTGAAACCTTTAATTGCCTTCATGTTGGAGAATGTGTAGCTTATCATAAATTCTCAGTTTTTAGTCTACAGATTGTAGGTTATTTGTATGGCCTTTGCTTTGGCAGAATTGGAAATTATGTTGTTGTACAGTGTTTTCACAGTTTTTGACCTGCAGTAGGAAATATATTCTGTTACCACCTAGTACTTTGCATACTAGATATATGTAACTAATAGAAGTTTCAGGAAATGGAAGTGTACTACGTTTTCTGATCTTTTCCATTTCATTCTGTCTTTTCATTTTTCAAAAATGCATATATGACTTAAATCGATTTTTATAACTCACGGTTTAAAGATGATTGGTGTGGGGGCGCCTGGGTGGCTCAGTCAGTTGAGTGTCCGACCTCAGCTCAGGTCATGATCTCAGAGCTTGTGAGTTCAAGCCCCGCGTCAGGCTCTGCGCTGCCAGCTCAGAGCCTGGAGCCTGCTTCGGATTCTGTGTCTCCCTCTTCTCTGCCCCTAATCCACTTGCATTCTGTCTCTGTCTCAAAAATAAATAAACATTAAAAAAATTTTTTTTAAAAATAAATAAAGATGATTGGTGTGGAACAGTGGTTCGCAAAGTGTGGTATATAGTCAGGATTCTTTTATAGGGGTCTGCAAAGTCCAGACTATTTTCATAGTAATGTTAAGATGTTACTTGTTTGTTTTTTTTTTTTCTTTCTCATTCTCTAATAAGTGGAGGTTTTCCAGAGCTACATGATGTGTGAGGGCATTACATGCAGGGCTAATGACATGTATATTTGTCTATTCTTGTATTTTCTATAATTTCCTAAAGTAGTAGGATATAAATGTACCTTTTTTCAGATATTAAACTCCATTTTCAGTACTCATATTGTCCTTTTACTTTTGATTATACCTGCCTGCTATAATCTCTATAACCTCATTGTGGTCTAGTGAATCATTACTTTGAAATCCTAAAGTTTTCCTTCAGCCTATGTGGAAATGTAAGTACAGTTTGTTGTCTTGTTTTGCAGTTTTATATATTTAGAGAATTCCTGGGGCACCTGGATGGCTCAGTCTGTTAAGCACTGATTGAAGCTCAAGTCATGATCTCATGATTTGTGAGATCAAGCCCTGAGATCAGAGCCTGCTTGGGATTCTCTCTCTCCCTCTCTCTGCCCTCCTTTGCTTGCTCTCTTTCTCAAAATAAATAACATTAAAAAATAAATGAAAGTTAAAAAAAAGATAATTCCTCAGTTTTAATTGTGATCAGTAAGTATTGACATAAATATCCCATATAAACAAAAGCTGTTTGAGATCCTCTAATTTTTAAGAATGTAAGGGGTTCCTGAGACCAAGAAGTTTGAGGGTTAAGAATGTAGACTTGGGTGGGCAGTGCCTGGGTGGCTCAGTTGGTTGGGCATCCCACTTTGGCTCAGGTCATGATCTCATGGCTCATGAGTTCAAACCCCATATTGGGCTCTGTGCTAACAGCTCAGAGCCTGGAGCCTGCTTCAGATTCTGTGTCTCCCTCTCTGTCTGCCCCTTCCCTGCTCACACTCTGTCTCTCTCGCCTTCAAAAATAAACATTAGGAAAAAAAAAATTTTTTTAATGTAGACCTGGAGGTGGGGGAGGTCACACTTTGTATGTGTGTGGTTTAAAAATACACACACACATACACACACATATATACATATGTGTATGTGTGTGTATATGTAAGATCTGTACTCTTAAGTTTTTAAGTATACAGTGTTCACTGTAAGCACAGTGTTGTACAATAGATCTAGAGATTTTTCATCTTGTGTAATTGAAACTTTATACACATTGAGCAGCAACTCCCTTTTTTCCCTCTTCCCTCAGCCCTTGGTAGCCACCATTTTACTTTCTGCTTCTGTGAGTTTGACTAGAATGTAGGCCTTTTTGTAACTGTTGGACCTAGACTGAAATCCCAGCTTGGCTACTTGTTAAATTATCCTGGCTCAAGTTACCTAACCTTTTTGATTCTTAACTTTCTTTATAACTAAAATTGACATTTTATTATCTTTCTTCATAAGGCTGTTGTGAGGATTAAATGAGCTAGAAAAATGGCCTTGAAAATAAATGCTTAGGACATAGGAAGCATTCATATGTTATCTGTTACTATTATTATTGAATATGTAGTAACATCTAGCCACATTGATATTTAGCTGTAGTTTTTGTTTTTTTTTTTACATTTTATTTATTTTTGAGGGAGAGAGGGAGGGAGACAGAGCACAAGTGGGGGAGAGGCGGAGAGAGAGGGAGACACAGAATCCAAAGCAGCCTCCAGGCTCTGAGCTGTCAGCACAGAGCCCAACACGAGGCTCGACCTCACATACTGCGAGATATGACCCGAGCCGAAGTCGGATACTTAACTGACTGAGCCACACATGCACCCCTTAAAATTTTTTTTAACGTTTATTTTTATTTTTGAGGGACAGAGAAAGAGACAGAGGGCAAACAGGGGGAGTAGAGAGACACACAGAAGCAGGCTCCAGGCTCCGAGCTATCAGCACAAAGCCTGACGCGGGGGTTGAACCCATAAACCAGGAGATCATGACCTGAAGTCAGATGCTCAACTGACTGAGCCACCCTGGCACCCCTTAGCTGTAGTCTTTCTTTCTTTTTTTTAAAAAAAGGAAATAATTTATTTTAGTATTTTTATTATACCATTATATATCTTTTTTTTAATGTTAATTTTATTTTTTAATTTATATCCAAGTTAGCATATAGTGCAACAATGATTTCAGGAGTACATTCCTTAATGCCCCTTACCCATTTAGCCCATCTCCCCTCCCACAACCCCTCCAGTAACCCTCTGTTCTCCATATTTAAGAGTCTCTTCTGTTTTGTCCCCCTCCCTGTTTTTATGTTATTTTTGCTTCCCTTCCCTTGTGTTCATCTGTTCTGTGTCTTGAAGTCCTCATAAGAGTGAAGTCATATGATGTTTGTCTTTCTCTGACTGACTAATTTCGCTTAGCATAATACCCTCTGGTTCCATCCACGTAGTTGCAAATGGCAAGATTTCATTCTTTTTGATTGCCAAGTAATACTCCGTTGTATGTGTATATACCACATCTTTATCCATTCATCCATCTATGGACATTTGGGCTCTTTCCATACTTTGGCTATTGTCGGTAGTGCTGCTATAAACATTGGGGTACACGTGCCCCTTCGAAACAGCACACCTGTATCCTTTGGATAAATACCTAGTAGTGCAATTGCTGGGTCATATGGTAGTTCTATTTTTAATTTTTTGAGGAACCTTCATACTGTTTTCCAGAGTGGCTGTACCAGTTTACATTCCCACCAGCAGTCAAAATAGATCCTCTCTCTCCACATCCTCGCCAACATCTGTTGTTGCCTGAGGTGTTAATGTTAGCCATTCTGACAGGTGTGAGGTGGTATCTCATTGTGGTTTTGATTTGTATTTCCCTGATAATGAGTAATGTTGAGCATTTTTTCATATGTCAGTTGGCCATCTGGATGTCTTCTTTGGAGAAGTGTCTATTCATGTCTTTTGCCCATTTCTTCACTGTATTATCTGTTTTTTGGGTGTTGAGTTTGATAAGTTTTGTATAGATTTTGGATACTAACCCTTCATCTGTCATTTGCAAATACCTTCTCCCATTCTGTTGGTTGCCTTTTAGTTTTGCTGATTGTTTCCTTCGCTGTGCAGAAGCTTTTTATTTTGATGAGGTCCCAGTAGTTCATTTTTGCTTTTGTTTCCCTTGCCTCTGGAGACGTGTGGAGTAAGAAGCTGCTGTGTCCAAGATCAGAGAGGTTTTGCCTGCTTTCTCCTCAAGGGTTTTGATGGCTTCCTGTCTTACATTTAGGTCTTTTATTATCCATTTCGAGTTTGTTTTTGTGTCTGGTGTAAGAAAGTGGTCCAGATTCATTCTTCTGCATGTCGCTGTCCAGTTTTCCCAGCACCACTTGCTGAAGAGACTGCCTTTATTCCATTGGACATTCTTTCCTGCTTTGTCAAAGATTAGTTGGCCATACATTTGTGGGTCCATTTCTGGGTTCTCTATTCTGTTCCATGGATCTGAGGTGTCTGTTCTTGTGCCAGTACCATACTATCTTGATGATTACAGCCTGAAGTCCAGTAGCTAAATTATTTCTTAGCCACACTCACCTGTGTGAAGCTGGATTGACTAAACTTATCATTCGCACTCTGCTGTTCCCTTTGCCTCTAGACTTTTCTTAATTAACTGAGTTTTGTTTCCCAAATTGTGAGCTTCTTGAAAATAGCAGCTCTCTTCTATTTCTTTCTGTTGTGTCTTAGTACTCAGCCTTCAGTAAGCAGTCAAGACGTGTAAGTCCTAGTACAAAGACCATGGGACACACAGGCTCGGAATTCCCATTAGGATGGTGGTGGGAAGAGAGCTTTTCAGGTCCTCCTCCTGATTGTTTACTCTGTCTTAGGAACTTTCCTCCACTGCCGAACAGGCTTCCTAAGAAGTATAATGAAGGATGAATTATAATTATTAAATAATATCGATTTCATTGGTTAATTCCATTCCTCTTGGCAGTATGAAGTTCAAACATAATTATCATATTTCTCACCTGGGTTTCTCTCATTACAGTCCAACAATACAAGAAAATTATAATAATAGGTGCCAAATAATTCATATTAGGGTGATTTTTAAAAAATTTTTTTTAATGTTTATTTTTGAGAGAGAGAGGCAGCACACACAGGACAGGGGCAGAGAGAGCAGGAGACACAGAATCTGAAATAAGCTCCAGGCTCCGAGCTATTAGCACAGAGCCTGATGTGGGGCTCAAACTCATGAACCATGAGATAATGACCCGAGCCGAAGTTGGACGCTTAATGGACTGAGCCATCCAGGTGCCCCTCAGATTAGGATGACTTAATTCTTATTGTCTAGTAGGTATAGATAATGATTACTTTTTTTTTTTTTATAATGATTATTGCTAAAGCCCCTGATATTTGGAGCGACACAGGCAAAGATGTATGAATGTCGCTTAAGCCTTTTATTTTTGTTCATCATTCCTCTTCTCTCCAAGTCTACTTACAGTCTTCTGCTCTAGTCTTGACTGTCTTGATATCCAGAAACTTGTTCTTAAGCACATTGCTACTCTTTTCTTCTGTTCACATTTGAGCATCCCTTCAAGCTCTCTGTACCCAGAAATCAAGAACAGAACCCACTCTGTTGTTTAGAGCAGAGGCTTCTCCCAAATTACACCTTCTAGAAATGACCATATTAAATTGCTGGCAGTGACAGGTGGAGAGAATGAAGTTGTTGGATTTCATAAAATTTTATCCCTAGGATTAGATATTTGGTGTGAGGAGATTTAGAGATGGTGGAATCAGAAGAGAGCTTCTGAAAGGGATGGACTTAGAAAGCTTATTAGAAGCATACTACTTGGGATGATAAGAAAATCTTATTTGATGTTTAATGCTATTTGAGAAGAGGTGTATGAAGTATGATTTGTCTCTAGCCACATAGAGCATTCTTTTTGGAAAAGATAGTTGGTTTCTCAGTCCAGTGTTGATTCATGTTCAAAACCATAATTGCTAATATTTTTTGAGCATGTACTAGCTATTTTTTATTTCATTTAATCCTCCTACAGTCCTGTGCAATGACTTCTGTTAATTAAGCAGCTCATATATAGTGAGAGGCTCAACCATGAGCCTGATTTGAACCCTGGAAACCTGGTCCAAACCCTAGCACTACTCTATACGGCCTCTTTTTTTTTTTTTTTTTTTTTTTTTTAATTTCTTAAAATGTTTATATACTTTTGAGAGAGAGAGAGAGAGAGAGAGACAGAGTACGAGCGGGGGGGTTGGGGGGCAGAGAAAGAAGGAGACAAAGAATCCGAAGCAGGCTCCAGGCTCTGAGCCGTCAGCACAGAGCCTGACATGGGGCTTGAACCCATGAACTGTGAGATTATGACCTGACCCAAAGTTGGGCACTTAAACAACTGAGTCACCCGGGTGCCCCAGCCTCTTGCTTTTTTTTTTTTTTTAAGTTTGTTTATTTTTGAGAGAAAGAGTGCATGAGAGTGTGCTAGCGGGGGGGGGGGGGGGGGTTGGCAGAGAGAGGGAGAGAAAGAATCCCAAGCAGACTCTGTGCTGTCAGCATAGAACCTGATGCCGGTCTTGATCCCACAATGTGAGATCATGACCTGAGCCAAAACCAAGAGTCAGATGCTCAACCAACTGAGACACCCAGGCACCCATAGCCTCTTTTTATGCATAGGGCACTTCACAGTTTATAGAATAGTTGTACATTTGTTCTCATATAAACTTCACAAGAATCCTGTGCATCAGGTGAAATTTTTGACATTTTCACCTGACGAAAAGGCATCTTAGGGAATTTGAAGCTCAGTGTGGTGGTACTTATACCCAGGCCCACACCCGCTTCTTAGTTCAGTTTCTTTGTTCTCACTATGAATTGCTAAAGATAGTAAATAATAGAGTCATACCTGAAGGTGAATTTGTTAAGAATTTTAACTTGGCTGAGGGTGATTGGTAGTGTTCTAGATGTGATACTTAAGTCTAGAGAAATTTAGCAAAGACGTGATTGTTAACTGGCACTATTGGCTTCCCTTGGTAGCTTGAGTATAACTGCCTTGTTAAATATTTTGTTGTTGTTGGACTTTTTAATGATGGGGTCAGTTTACCACTCTTTATTAATGTTCCTAGGTAGATTCAGGAGTGGAGACATAGTTTTCTCTGCTTTAACTTCAGTTGGCACAGATGGGTGACTGAAAGCTTAGAAGGAAAGAAGTCTTGCCAGGATTATAATGTAGTCATGACAGTGGGATAGGGGAGGAGTAAATGATTTATGGGGGACAGTTTAAAAAATCAGCTCTTTTGCCAATTCCTTCTAGAGCTTCTACTTCTACATATGAAATTTGATGATCCTTTTTTTTTAAGTTTATCTTTGAAAGAGAGAGAAAGTGTGAGTGGGGGAAGGGTAGAGAGAGGAGGAGAGAGGATCCCAAGCAGGCTCCATGCTTTCAGCACAGAGCCTGATGAGGGGTTCTAACTCAGGAACACTGAGATCATGGCCTATGACGAAATCAAGAGTTGGACACTCAACCCCCTGAGCCACTCAGTTGCTCATCGTGATCCCGTTAAATCTCGAGATTGACCTTTGTCTGTGAATCAAAACCTTGATCATCGCTCCACAAAGGGACATAGAGGAAAGCATCCTGATGAGAGCAATGTAGCAAGGCTGGAAATAGGTGCATTTATATAATCTGGCTTCCAGTGACTTTTTGCTGTCTCGCTAAACTCACTGAAAGATTCAGAAGATGTATGTGTGGCACATTTCATTGCTTGTGTTATTTACTGAGCAAATGTCTAGAGTTAGTGTTTTTCAGAACAAGCTGTCCTTTAAGGTCTGCAGCACCTTTTTCAATGACAGGCAGAAAGATCACTTACTTCCCCTTTAGATTTAAGATTTAACTTCGAGGGGTGTTTTCTTTTTCTATAAATTGTTGTTGCCTGACAGACATACTAACCTTTACCTTTTAGGAGCTGCTGTGGCATGACTTGCACCACATATTATACTAATGTCTTTCTGTTGCACCAGTTACATCAGTTACAGAAGATGTGAAAAAACTAGGTATTATCTCTGTTTCTGTGTTCTGGGTGTCTGTTGCTATAGAAACACATCAGGCAGTAAACAGATGTGTTCAGGGAGTATTTGAATCTCAGTGGATGTTATTGGCTAATGAAAATAAAGTTAAAAAATTGGTCGAGTTGAGGGAGAAATTGAGTATTTCTGAGTTCATTATTGTTTCCATTTTTGGTAGGTGATATTTTTTTGTAGCATGTGGGTAATTTAAAGATTATTTCCTACTAACTGGGTCTTCTAAAATTCCCTTGTTTTTTGTTCTAGGAAGTAAATAATTGGAAGAAGCAAACTTTTTACATTTTGGGGGGAGGATTATGATTTCACTTAGACTAATTTTTAAATGTCAGATAGTGGAAGTGATAAGTTTAAAAATTGTTCTGCGGCTACAGAAAGGAGGTGAAAGTTTGAAAGAGTGGGACAGAAGGTAGAGTGAGGAATTACACATCTTTACGAGGCTACTTGTGGATAAGGTAATTGTACATTTGCATGTTGCTAGAAAGTGTAATATTGCTGATACTTCTTTTGCCAGTATCCAAGGAAAAGAGTGTATGTATATTAGAAGAAAGCCTTTGAGGGAATAAAAATATGCTTTTGGTGTAATATTTGAACTCAGATTATTTTTCTTCAGGATGTTCTTCAGATGCCTTACCTTCATCCTGAATTTCAGAGGATGATTTTGCTACACTTGTAGCCACACTTTTTTCCTTTGCAGAATTGTAGCAGTATCATGGTTAAATCTGCAGCAAGCACACTGAACAGTTGATTATGTTAAATGGTATGTAGAAAAGCAGGCAGTGTTGGTGGAAGGGATCCAGCACTTTAACTCATTTCTCAGCCAGTTGGTTTTGTGGAGGGCATATTTGTGGTCAGGGTAAGTGTATGCTGACTCTTTCAGAGAATTTTAGGATCATTCTGTATATGTAGTAGGTATTTGACACTAGTTTTGAGAGAACTTTCAAGAGAAAATTCACTTTGTGTTGTATATTCCTCTTCCCTTTGAGCATTCTGCCTTCTCAGCTGCCTGTTTGGTTTTTTGTTTTTTTGTTTTTTTTTCCTAAATCAAGAGGGACTTAGCTGCAAATAAGCTTCTTGCCAAATTCTATAGATAATGTCTTCCTTTTATGGATTACTCTTTTTGTTGGAATTAACTGTGATCTACTAAAGTCTTTCATATATAGAAAGTGTTCTGTGTGCCGTTGATCTCTGCAGAAGTTGATCTAAGTTAGCTCAGAAAATACTTGGAGGCTGACCTAGCTGAATTTCAACAAAAGAAATGCAAGCTTTTTCAGCCATGCCAGTTGATCAGTACTCATTCTTTGAAATGTATTAAAGCAGTTACGTTAAAATGTGTTCTTCCTTAATCCTTATGCTCAAGCCTCTTAATATTTTGGGGCAATAAGTGTTACATGGATCAAAAGATAAAAACTTGGGCCCTGTGTTCAGTCACTGTAAGGCAGTGATTCCCACTACTTTTGTACTACCTTAGGATGTTCCCATTAATATCCCCTATTAAGTGAGGTGTAATGAAATTTTCAGATGTTCTAAATGAAGATTATAACCTTTTATTTATTTTTTATTTTTTTAATGTTTTTATTTATTTTTGAGACAGAGAGACAGAGCATGAGCAGGGGAGGGGCAGAAAGAGGGAGACACAGAATATGAAGCAGGCTCCAGGCTCCAAGCTGTCAGCACAGAGTCCGACGCAGGACTCAAACTCACAGACCATGAGATCATGACCTGAGCTGAAGTCGGACGCTTAACCGACTGAGCTACCCAGGTGCCCCATAACGTTTTATTTTTGAAAAATGCTCACGGTCTATCTATAGGTTATTAATGAGATACTGAGAAATCCAGTAGTATGAGAGGGAAGCCCATAAAAGTCTGAAGAGGTCACTGCCATAGAGGAGCAACATAGAGTCTATTTATATCCATTGTCCTTGGAACTTCGTAGGTATTTAGTAAAGCTGTACTCGATGAATAAACATTTCCTCTTATATTAGTTCTTATATGGAGCCTTAACCAACCCTTCTATGCTAGTTGTTCTTCCTCCTGAGCTTTAATAACATTTGTATCTATCTGTTTTACTACAAACCATGGTGAAATGTAATACTGTAATTCATTTACATGTCTGTCTCCCTCTACTGGCCAACAGCTTCTTGAGGACTAGAACTGTGCCTTTTTCTTTGTATGCAGAGCATCTGGCTATTACTTCATATTCAGTGTGTGTTTTATGAATGAATAACTATTCAAACAATAATTTTTATAGCACACACACACATGCACATGGGAGGGGTATAGACCACAATCTATATGTACAGTGTGTGACCTTGGGGTAATGTTGCGTTTTCAAAAGCATGGAATAAAGAAAATGAGAACAACACTTTAAAGTTCAATTGATTTTGGGGATGTGTATGTTGTTCATATGTTTGTGGGGGTGTTGGGGAGAGAATGAGAGCCTGAGCATGTTTCTTCTTTTTGAAGTGTATATAAATGCATACTAAGGCTATCAAGTGGCGATTTGGTATGTTGCAAAGATTCAGATTTATTTAATCCATGTAAATTTATAAAAATATGCCCTCAAACTTTTTTTTTTAATAGCAGTATCATGATGTGAGACATGAAAATCTAGTTAGTACTGTACTTCCTATATCATCACCAGCACAGGCTCTGTAATTAAAATTTTTCTCTCAGGTAGTGGGATAAGATAGGTCAGAATTGTAGAGAAAATAATGGGTCCTGTCCCTGTGCTGCCATTTTGTACCGTAAAAAAAGAATGTTCGAGAAAATAAGAGATGAAATTAATCTTGGTAAAAAATATTGGCAATTTCATCTTTATAGAAAGTGTGTAATAAATGTCACTTTGAGTACAAATTTAGAGAGTGAGAACAAGTTTAATAGTATACACAATTCATGTGCTAAGTTCAAAGCACTCTATGATATAAAATGGTCTCTGGTTAAGAATAGTATTATTTTTCAGCGAGAATAGCTAAATGACCAGTAACATAATTTGTCAAGTAAAAACTAGAATTAGAAATCAGGAATCATTGGGGCAACTGCCTGGCTCATTCGGTAGAGCATGTGAATCTTTTTGTTTGTTTGTTTGGTTGGTTTTTGTTTTTTTTTTTTTGTTATTTATTTTGAGAGAAAGTGTGAGCAGGAGAGGGGCAGAGAGAGATGAAAGAGACTCACTCCCAAGCAGGCTCTACACTGAGAGTGCAGAGGGGCTTGAACTCACTAATTGTGAGACTGTGACCTGAGCTGAAATTGAGAGTTGGGCGCTTAACCTTCTGAGCCACCCAGGAGCCCTGCATGTGAGTCTTAAATCTCAGGGCTGTAGATTCAAGCCCCACGTTGGGTGTAGAGATTGGTTAAAAATAAAAAATCTTAGAAAGAAGGGAAGGTAGGTAAACAGTGGCAGAGCTAGAAAAGTAGCATCCCTTAGCAAATACCAGAAATCTCCTACCCTGGGGAAGAATCTTTGCTAACCTCCTATCTACAAAACACAGTGTTCTAATTTAAAGAAAATCTCCTTTGTTGCCATCACCTCTCACCACTTTTCCTTTCTCTGCCAGAGCCATTTCAGCTGTATGGAGTCTCCTTCCTTTGCTAGTTTCTTCCATCTGCCTCAAGCTACTGGTCTGGCTGAAGTTTCATTCCAAACCAGTGTCAGCATAGAGCAGTAGTTAAGACCATTGGCCTAGAAACAAAGTATCAGGGTTCAGATACCATCCACACCAATTTTACTAGCTTTGTAACTTGGGGAAGTTACTTCTGTCCTTCATTTTCTTTGTAAAGTGGAGAGGATAATAATCTTATAGGGATGTTGTTTGCCTTATGGCAGTAGCCTTTCTGGGTGTCATTAATAAGAACTGCCTTTTTGTGGGTCGCCTAGGTGGCTCAGTTGGTTAAGTGTCCGACTTCGACTCAGGTCATGATTTCATGGTTTGTAAGTTCGAGCCCCACGTCGGGCTCTATGCTGACAGCTCAGAGCCTGGAGCCTGCTCTGGATTCTGTGTCTCCCTCTCTCTCTGCCTCTCTCCCATGTGTGCTCGCTCGCTCACTCTCAAAAATAAAATATAAAAAAAAAATTAAAAAAAAATAAAAACTGCCTTTTCATACTTTATACAGCTTATTCCTTCTCTGATTTCTTTTGTGCCCTTTGGGGATGAGAATTGCCTAAGCTCTCCAGAAAGAACTACTAACATCTGGTTGACTGAGATATGTGAAAGTTTGTTTAATATGGGAGAGGGAGTTGTGGGAAGATGGGAAGAAGATGTGGAAGTCCCTAGGAGAGCTACCCTGCCAACCGCCAGCAGGTCTCCCTGGTCAGGGCAGAGGGAGCCGGATCTGAAAAAAATATTCTTTGAATAAGGACAGACAGACCCGGGGGACTGGTATGCAGCAGATTTTCCACATTGTATAATACAGGAGCAAGACTGAGGTCTCAGCTGGAACCAGATTGCAGAGGACTTTATTTTAGAACACAAAGGGACCTTAACACCTAGGGAAAATTAGATCTAAAGAAGTTAAATGATTTACTTAAGATTGCAGAGCAAAGTAGTAGTAGTAGTAGAATGACACTATGTAAGTTCTCCCTTTAGACACTTCTGCTTTCTTGCTTTTCTGTTACCCAAAAAAGTTAATGTGGGTCAGTTTTACGTGTCTTTTTCATTTGTAAAATGATGCCATCCTATTTCCTGACCCTCACAGAGTGATTATCTTAGGTAAGAAAACTACTAGAGGGGTGCCTTAGTGGCTCAGCCGGTTAAGTGACCTGCTGACTCTGGGTTTTGGCTCAGGTTATGATCCCATGTTTCATGAGTTCAGGCCCTGCGTCGGTCTCTGTGCTGAGCAGAGCCTGGTTGGGATTCTCTCTCTCCCTCTGTCTCTGTCTCTGCCCCTGCCCCACTCTTTTTCTTTTTCAAAATAAATACTGCAAAAAAAGAAAAGAAGAAAAACTATTTGATACAAAAATTGATATGATATATAATTGTACATTGGTTCTCAGAGGGTGGTTTTTGGTATATTACATGATTCTTTAAAATTGTGGTAAAATACATATAAAAATTTGCCGCTTTAACTATTAAAAAAAATTATGTCTATTTTTGAGAGAGTGAGCAAGTGAGTGGGGGAGGGACAGAGAGAGAGGGAGACAGAATCCAAAGCGGGCTCCAGGCTCTGAGCTGTCAGCACAGAGCTTGACTCGGGGCATAAGCCCACCAACTGGGAGATTATGACATGAGCCAATGTTGGAGGCTGATCCGACTGAGCCACCCAGGCACCCCTAACTACTTTTTAAATGTTTGTTTATTTTTATGTCTCTCTCAAAAATAAGTAAACATTAAAAATTTTTTTTAAATAAATGTTTATTTTTAAAAGAGAGTGCAAATGGGGGAGGGGCAGAGAGACAGGGGGACAGAGGATCTGAAGTGGTCTCTGTGCTGACAGCAGAGGGCCTGGTGCAGGCCTCGAACTCACGAACCGTGAGATCATAACCTGATCTACCCAGACGCCTGCCCCCATTTTAACTATTTTTAAGTGTACAGTTCAGTGGCATTAATTACATTCACAGCTTTGTGCAACTATCATCAGTATTTATTTCCAAAGCTTTGTCATTACCCCAAATAGAAACTCTAACCGTACAGCAGTAACTCCCCATTCTTCCTCTCCCCCCAGCCCTTGATAACTTCTAATCTGCTTTCTGTCTTTGTGAATTTGCCTGTTCTAGGTACCTCTCATAAGTGGGATCCTACAATATTTATCCTTTTGAATCAGGTCTATTTCGCAGAGCATAATGTCTTCAAGATTCATTCAAGGTGCAACATGTATCATCAGAACTCCATTCCTCTTATTGCTGAATAATATTCCATTGTATCTATATACCACATTCCATTTGTTTATCTGTCAGTGGACATTTGGGATTGTTTGTACCTTCTGACTATTATGAATAGTGCTGTTATGAATATTAGTGTAAAAATATCTGTTTGAGTCCCTGCTTTCAGTCTTTTGGGTATGTACCTAAAAGTGGAATTACCGGATCATATGGTAATTCTGCATTTAATTTTTTGAGCAACTGCCCCACTGTTTTCCACACAGGCTTCACCATATTATGTTCCTATCAGCAATGCATAAGGGTTCCAGTTTCTCTGTTTCCTTGCTAACACTTGTCATTTTGAGTGTTGGGTTATTTTTGGTGGTTTTTTTTTTTTTTTTTTTTTTTTTTTGAGACAATAACACATCCTAATGGTGAAACTTCATTGTGGTTTTGATTTGCATTTCCCTGACAACTAGTGATGCTGAGCATCTTTTCGTGTGCATATTGGTCATTTGTATATCTTCTTTGGAGAAATGTTTAAGTCCTTTCCCAGTTTTTTTTAAATGTTTATTTTGCAGAGAGAGAGAGAGAGAGAGACAGAGAGACAGAGAGAGAGAGAGAGAGAGAGAGAGACAGAGGAAGGGGGAGGGAGGAGCAGGGGAGGGACAGAGAGAGAAGGAGACACAGAATCTGAAGCAGGCTTCAGGCTCTGAGCTGTCAGCATAGAACCAAGCTCAGGGCTTGAACCCGTGAACTGCAAAACCATGTCCTGAGCTGAAGTTAGATGCTTAACTGACTGCACCACCAGGCACCCCAGTCCTTTGCCCATTTTTAAATTGAGTTATTTTGTTGTTGAGTTGTAAGAATTCTTTATATATTCTAGATATTAATTCCTTATCAGATATAGGATTTGCAAATATTTTCTCCCATTCTGTAGTTTGTCTTTTTGCTCTGTTGATAGTATCCTTTGCACAAAAGTTTCTTTTTTTAAAGATTTTATTTTAAAGTAATCTTAGCACCCTGTATGGGGCTCGAATTTACAGCCCTGAGATCAAGAGTTTCATGTTCTACCAGCTGAGCCGGCCAGGTGCCCCTGCACAAAAGTTTTTAATTTTGATGAAGTCTAGTATGTCTGGTTTTTTCCTTTGCTTTTGGTGTCATGTCCAAGAAATCCAATGTTGTGAAGATGTTCCCTGCATTTTTTTCTAAAAATGTTACAGTTTTAACTTTTTTTGTTTTGTTTTTATTTATTATTACTTTTTTAACGTTTTATTTATTTTTAAAAAACAGCGTGAGTGGGGTTGGGCAGAGAGGCAGAGGGAGACAGAGGATACAAAGTGGGCTCCGCACTGACAGCAGCAAGCTCAGTGCGGGACTCGAACTCACTAACCCCGAGATCATGACCTGAGCCAAAGTCAGATGCTCACCTGACTGAGCCACCCAGGTGCCCCTATATAGTTTTAACTCTTATGGTTAGGTTTTTGATCCATTTTGAGTTAATTTTTGTATATGGTGTTAGATAAGGGCCCAGCTTTATTATTTTTTTAATGTTTATTTTTGAGAAAGAAAGAGAGACAGAGCATGAGTGGGAGAGGGGCAGAGAGAGAGGGAGACACAGAATCCAAAGCAGGCTCCAGACTCTGAGCTGTCAGCACAGAGCTCAACGCAGGGCTCAAACCTCCCTGCGAGATCATGGACTGCCAGATCATGACCTGAGCAGAAGTCAGACGCTTAACCGTCTCAGCCACCCAGGAGCCCGCCCCTCCCTGCATCATTTGTTGAAAATATATTTAATCTGCTAGTTGCTACCATATTGGACAGCACAGATGTAGATGATCATACCATTTTTGTCCTCTACCCTGTTAAAGTGGTGAATTATATCTGTAGATGGGAGTGGAAATTCTTAGAACTAACAAACTGTTTTTGCGTTCCTGGAACATCATGGTAGTTCATTAAATACTTAACTTTTTTTTAGTCACTTGTCTATGCTCCCTTTCATATAAAATCAACCTAAATGGCTATGGCAATTATTTAGAAAACAAATTGTGCTTAATCAGAAACGGTATTAAGCAGTGTGTCTTGAATGGGTCTACATCAAACCTTATTCTCATATTATCAAACTACAGTGCTTTATTTAAACATATACATGTATTACCCCTTTCTTAACCTTTTTTTCTCTTACAGATTGCCAGTCATTTTTTATTGAAATACAATTTCTGTGCTATACAAGTCACCCTTTTAAAGTGTACGATTCAGTGGTTTTTAATATATTCACAAAGTTGTGCAGACATTACCACTATCTAATTCCAGAACATTTTCATTACCTCAAAAAAACCCAAAAGTCATTAGCAGTTAGTCCCCATCTCTTTTCCCTCCAGCCCCTGGCAGTCACTAATCTACTTTGTCTCTATAGATTTACTTATTCTGGACCTTTCATATGAATGTTATCATGTAATATGTAGTCTTTTGTGACCGGCTTTTTTCACTGAGCATTGTTTTTAAAGCTTGTTATGTGTTGTAGCGTGTATCAGTATTTCACTCCCTTTTATTGCTAAACAATATTCCATTGTGTGAATATACTATATTTATCCGTTCTCCAGTTGATGGACCTTTGAATTGTTTCTGCCTTTTGGCTATAATGAATAATGTTGTTATGAATGTTTGTGGACATATGTTTTCATTCTCTTGGGTAGGTACCTGGGAATGGAATTGCTGGGTCATATGGTAACTCTGTTTAACCATTTGAAGAACTGCCAGACTTTTTCCAAGAGGGTCGTGCTAGTCTGCATTTCCGCCAACTGTGTATGAGGGTTTTACTTTATTCACATTCTCACCAGCGCTTTAGTTATCCAACTCGTAGGTACAAGGTAGTATCTCATTGTAGTTTTGATTTACATTGTCTTAATGACTATTAATGAACTCATGACTAATGATACTTCATGTGCTTACTGGCCAGTTATATATATTTGAGAGATAATTATTCAAACCCTTTTCCTGTTTTTTAATTTTTGTCTTTTTATTATTAAGTTGTAAGAGTTCTTTATATATTCTAGATATCCATCTAGATACAGATATGTATTCTGGATACTTATGAGATACATGATTTGCAAATATATTCTCCTATTCTGTAGTTTGATTTTATTTTTCTTGATAGTGTTTTTTGAAGCACAAAAAGTATTAATTTTGAGGAAGTTCAGTTTTGTTGTTCAGTTATTTTGATGTTATATCCAAGAAGCTATTGCCTAATCCAAATTCATGAATATTTACACGTTTTCTGAAGACTTACAGTTTTAGCCATTACATTTTAAGTCTTTGATCCATTTTTTTTAAGTTCTTTAACTTCCCCTTCCTTCCTTTTTCTTTTTTCTTTTTCTTTTTTCTTTTCTTTTTCTTTTTCTTTCTCTTTCTTTCTCTCCTTCCTTCATTCCTTTCCTTCCTTTCCTTCCTTCCTTCTTCCCTTCCCTTCCATTTCTTTCCCTTCCTTCCTTCTTCCCTTCCGTTGCCTTCCCTTCCATTCCCTTCCTTCTTCCCTTCCCTTCCTTCTTCCCTTCCCTTCCCTTCCTTCTTCCCTTCCTTCCTTCTTCCCTTCCCTTCCTTCTTCCCTTCCCTTCCTTATTCTCTTCCTTTCCTTCTTCCCTTCTCTTCCTTTTCCTTCCTCCCTTCCTTCCTTCCTCCCTTCCTTCTTCCCTCCCCCTCCCCCTACCCTTCCCCTTCCATAGGCTTCATGCCCAGCATGGGGCCCAGTGCAGGGCTTGAGCTCACCACTGTGAGATCAAGACCTGAGCCAAGAGAGTGAGACATTTAATTCGCTGAACCACCCAGGTACCCCCTTGTATGTCTTTTTCGTGCCTAATCGCCTTGGCTAGAACCTCTAATGCAGTGTTGAATAGAAGTGGAGAGCAGACATCCATGTCTCGTTGCTGATCTTAGGGAGAAAGTTCTCAGTCTTTTACCATTAAGTGTGATAGCTGTGGGGTTTTGGTAGATGCCCTTTATTAGCTGAAGGAAGTTACCTTCTGTTCCTAATTTGCTGAATGTCTTTTATCATTGAAAGGGTGCTGAATTTTGTCAAAGAGGATCACATCATTTTTTTCCTTCTTTCTATTACATTACTTTTGTAATAAAAATATTAAAGAAGTTAGGTATTGAAAGAAAGATGGTATGGGGAACATGAAAACCTTTCACTAAAAGTTAACAAATACGAACTGTTGTCTTCCACTGTTTCTTTTTTATGCACACTTTTTAATTTAATGTTTATTTTAAAAAAATTTTTTATGTTTATTTCTGAGACAGAGACAGAGCATGAGTGGGGGAGGGGCAGAGAGAGAGGGAGACACAGAATCCGAAGCAGACTCAGGCTCTGAGCTGTCGGCACAGAGCCCGACGCGAGGCTCAAACTCACAAACCATGAGATCATGACCTGAGCCGAAGTCGGTCGCTCAACCGACTGAGCCACCCAGGCACCCCTTTAATGTTTATTTTTGAAGGAGAGAGAGAGACAGAGAGACAGAGCATGAGCGGGGAAGGGGCAGAGAGAGAGGGAGGCACAATACAGAATCCAAAGTAGGCTCCAGGCTCTGAGCTGTCAGCACAGAGCCTGTCTGGGGGCTCGAATTCGCATAATTTCATGTGCTGATTTTTTTTTTTTTTTTTTTTTGAGAGAAAGACAGAATCTTAGGCTCCACACTCAGTGGGGAGCCCACTGCAGGGCTTGATCCCATGACTGAAATCATGACATGAGCCGAAATCAAGAATTGGATGTTTGACTGAGGCACCTGGGCACCCCACATGTACTGATTTTTAAACTTAGCATTTTATAAGCACTTTTCAGTGTTATTTATTGTAATAAATGTGTTAATGGTCACATATTCACTAGAGTATATGTTAGCCTTGGATGGCTTAGCTGTTTTCCTATAGGACAAGTCTAGTTTTATCTGACCTTTAAAAATGATTTCTCTTTCTCACCTCGTTCCACTCCCCAAATATCTAAGAGAGGCAGATGGTTGCTGGCATTAGGGAATTCTCTGCTGTTTTACTTTTTTTTAATTTTTACTCTCTGTAAAAATTCTCTGCTGTTTTACTCTCTGCTGTCTTACTCTGCTCTGTTGTTTTACTTTTTTTTATTTATTAAAAAAAATTTTTTTTCTTAACGTTTATTTATTATTGAGAGACAGAGAGAGATAGAGCACGAGCATGGGAGGGGCAGAGAGAGGAGGAGACGCAGAATCTGAAGCAGGCTCCAGGCTCTGAGCTGTCAGCACAGAGCCCGATGCAGGGCTCAAACTCACAAACCACGAGATCATGACCTGAGCCGAAGTCAGATGCTCAACCGACTGAGCCACCCAGGCGCCCTGCTGTTTTACTTTTTAAGTGTGTTGCCTAAAGACATCTTAAGACAGTGCCCTTTCCATCATTCTTTTTTTTACTACATGTTTAGAAAAGAGAATGCTGAAAGTTTCTATATAATGATTGATACCTGTTTGCATCTAGTCTTGCCTCATTATCTTTTTTTCACCTAATCATCTAGGGAAATGATTGTGTAATATTTATATCCATTGAGCTTGACTTACCTGTCGGTAATTGAGTTAATCTAAATATTCCATTTATGTAGCCATTTATATCATTTAATGTAGTTAGTTACAACTTGACTGAGAGTGGTGAGTGTTAGGGCGTCTAGGTGGCTCAGTTGGTTGAGCATCTGACTTCAATTCAGGTCATGGTCTCACAGTTCCTGAATCGAGCCCCATGTCAGGCTCTGCACTGTTAGCTTCGGAGCCTCTGTCTCCCTCCCTCTCTCTGCCCCTCCTCTGCTCGTGAGTTCACGTGCGTGCTCTCTGTCTCAAAAATAAAGAGTGGTGAATGTTTTTAAGGCAGTTTTAAAATTCTTTTTATTATTTGAATCCTGGAAAACATGAGTTTGCTATATAGTTTGGTCATCTAAATAGAATAAACAGTGATTGGTTATTCATGACTACAGCTCACTATTGACCCTGGAAAGTACAAATTGCTTTTGAGTGAAAATGTGGTTGGAATAGATTTCAGTGTTCAGTTTGTACCTGCTATTTATTGTGACACCGAGTTCAGTGAGGGCTGGCATCTATGGGAGGCCAGTAACTTCCTCTGGGTTGCCTAAATTGCCTTCATGAAAAGCACCTAGAATAAAAAAAGCACAGCATGCTGGTAAACCATTTTGAATTATTTGGTAATGTTGGTGGGCTGGAGGGGATTGGTGGTTGCTTTCCTTAGCATTAAAGTGGCCTTGCCTTTTGGGTTTCCCCTGTAGCAAATTGTGTTATTTCCTACTGATTTCCAGGCTTATTACAAGGACTGACTGTGTTTTTATAGCACTAAGAAATTTGTTATAGATGTTTACTTTCACCAGGATTTACATTAAGACAAGGAATAGACAGAAAAACAACAAACACCATTCTTGGCAGTATTAAAACTGATACAAATAATTTTTGCATTATTGCTGACTTCCCATTTAAAACACTCAAAAAGAAAACAAGAATCCAAATTCATTTTTCTCTTGTCTTTTACGTGGCTTGGCTAGAGCAGATTTCCCTATATCCTTATATTCTCTATATTGAAAGTGTAAATGAAAGGAGTCTTCTTGAATATTGGAAGGAAGAAGCATATAAAAATAAAGGAAGGATGGGGGAACTTCTGGCTACCATGTTAGAAATTTTGGAATAATCAGGGTGATTATGTCCTCCTTACTGAAGAAGAATCAGTAATGGTAGACCCAGGAAAGGTTGAAATTTGAAAATATGACTGGGATTTTTTTTTTTTTACAAGTATATTAGAACTTACAGTGCAAATTAGTGCTTTCTAAATTTTGCAGGGGAGAAGGGGAAACTACATTAATTCTGATTGTATTGTCTTTGTTCTGTGATACTTGGAATTCATATTTTGGACTTCTCTTCAAAGACACATAAATGAAGTACAGTAAGGAGGGGAGCTGAGGAGGGGCACCTGGGTGGCTCAGTCACAGTTAAGCATCCGACTTTGGCTCAGGTCATGATCTCACAGCTTGAGCCCCGCCCCCGCATAAGGCTTTCTGCTGACAGCCTGGAGCCTGCTTCAGGTTCTGTGTCTCCCTCTCTCTCTGTGCCCCTCCCCTGCTTGCACTCACTCTCTCTCAAAAATAAATAAACATTAAAAAAAATTTTAAAAAAAAAGAGGGGAGGGGAACTGAAGATATCTTATATGGAAGTAAACTCATGCAGTTCCTGTGCCCAAGAAGCTACTGTTGATAGCCAGTATTGATGACACTTGGCTAGGGGCTGTGCTACCATCATGGGCAACTTCGCCAAGGCCACTTTTTTTTTTTTTTTTTTTTTTAATGTTTATTTTCGAGAGAGAGCATGTGTGAGTGGGAAAGGGGCAGAGAGAGGGGGACAGAGGATCCGAAGCAGGCTCTGGGCTGACAGCAGCAAGCCCGATGTAGGGCGCCAACTCAGGAACCACAAGATCATGACCTGAGCTGAAGTTGGATGCTTAACCAACTGAGCCACCCAGGCACCCAGCCAAGACCACTTTTGATGCCATTTCCAAGATAAGACCTACAGCTGTCTCAACCCTGACTTCTGGAAAGAGACTGTGTTCACCAAGTCTCCCTATCAGGAATTCACTGACATGTTGTAAAAGAGACCCACACCAGTCTCCGTGCAGAGGACCCAGGCTTCAGCTGTGGCCACCACATAGTTTCATAGAAGAAAAATAAAGTTGATGAGTTTGAGCCCAGCGTCAGGCTCTCTGCTGTCAGAGCAGAGCCCGCTTCTGATCTGTCTGGCTCGCTCTCTCTGCCACTCCCCTGCTTGCATTCTCTCAAAAATAAAAAAACGTTAAAACAAAAAATTTAAGGGGCACCTGGGTAGCTCAGTCAGTTAAGCATCCAGCTTCGGCTCAGGTCATGATCTCACAGTTCATGTGGGTTTGTGCCCCACGTCAGGCTCTGTGCTGTCAACTCAGTGCCTGGAGCCTGCTTCGGATTCTGTGTCTCCCTCTCTCTCTGTCCCTCCCCTGCTCAAGCTCTGTCTCTCTCTCTCTCAAAAGTAAATAGGGGCGCCTGGGTGGCGCAGTCGGTTGAGCGTCCGACTTCAGCCAGGTCACGATCTCGCGGTCCGTGAGTTCGAGCCCCGCGTCGGGCTCTGGGCTGATGGCTCAGAGCCTGGAGCCTGTTTCTGATTCTGTGTCTCCCTCTCTCTCTGCCCCTCCCCCGTTCGTGCTCTGTCTCTCTCTGTCCCAAAAATAAATAAATAAAAAATTAAAAAAAAAAAAAAAGTAAATAATACACATTAAAAAAAATTTTTTTTTATTAATTTTAAAAGGTGGGGGAGCACCTGGGTGGTTTGGTCAGTCAGTTAAGTATCTGACTCTTGATTTCTGCTCAAGTCTCAGGGTTTGTGGATTTGAACCCCAAGCCCCTGGCATTGGACTCTGCATTGACAGCAGGGAGCCTGCTTGGGATTTTCTCTCTGCCCCTCCCCTGCACTCCCGTGAGTGTGTGTTCTCCTTGCCCCCCGCTTCTTTCTCAAAATAAATAAACTTTAAAAGTTTAAAAAAAAAAAAAAACAACAAAACTTGTGTCAGAAACTGTCAGTGAAGGGTCACCTGAGTGGCTCAGTCGGTTAAGTGTCTGACTTTTGGTTGTGGCTCAGGTCATGGTCTCAGAGCTCGTGAATCGGGCTCTGTGCTGACAGTGTGGAGCCCACTTGGGATTCTCTCTCTCCCCACCCCACCCCACCCCCGCCCCTTCCCAGCTTGCTCTATCTGTCTCTCTCAAAAGAAATAAAAACAAAAAAAGAAATGTCGGTGAAAATAACCCCCTCTATCAAGCTACCTAAAAATATTTTGAGCAGTGATGGTATTGAAATAAGTGAAGCTTACCAAAATTAGGTCTTCTTTTGGCCTTTGAGCTGGGACTTATGGCAGCAAAGGTGGTAGGTAAAAGTATTACAAAGTTTTTGCCAAATATGGAAAAGATACCAGGTATCCCTCAGTATTTCTACCAAACATACTATTGGTATGTTGAATCTAGCTCTGCTCCAGTGTGTAACAGTCATTCTTACTTTCTTTAATTTTATTTCTTATGACTCGTTTCTGCCCCTTCACTGACCCCCATTCCCCAGGAGACCTTCCCCTGATATCTAACTTTAAATTCCAAGTTTGTTTGTTCTTAGTACGTCCTAGGGTAGGGCTACTTTATTAACCTTTGCCCCTACCACTTCCATACCAGTTGTCCCATGTGTATATATGCAAGAAATTTCAGCAAAATTGGACACTAGCTAAAGTAAATATACTAGAATGTGTTGCAGCATAAGCAAAGTTATCAGTTTTTTAAAAATATAGCTTATGAGCTATAATTCATATACTGTAAAACTCACCAGTTTAAGTGTATATAATTCATTGGGTTTTTAGTATAGTCACAAGAGTTGTACAAATACCACCACTTGCTAATTCCAGAATATTTTCATGACTCTTGAAAGAAACCCATACCATTAATAGTCACTTCCTACTGCTCTCCCCAGCCCCTGGCAACTATTAATCTACTTTCTATCTGTATGGGTTTGCCTATTCTGGACATTTCATGTAAATAAAATTCCATAATCTGTGATGATGTGCTCTGTTGTGCTTGACTTCTTTCACTTAGCATAATATTTTCAGTATTCTTCCATGCTGTAGCTACATACCAGTATTTCATTCCTTTTTATGGCCAAATATTATTCCATTGTGTAAATATACCACATTTTTTAATCCATTCATCAATCCGTTGACATTTGGGTTAATGCTGCTATGAACACCTGTGTACAAGTTTTTGTGTGGACATAGGATTTTAATGCTTTTGGATATGTACCTAGGAGTAGAATTACTGGGTCATAAGATGACTCCATATTTAATTTTTTGAGGAACTGCTAAACTGTTTTCCATGGCTGCACCGTTTTACATTCCCGCCAGCCGTGTATGAGGGTTCTAGTTTCTCTAGATTCTCACCATCATTTGTTATTGTCCACCTTTTGATAATAGCCATCCTAGTGGGTGTGAAGTGGTATCTCATGGTGGTTTTGATTTTCATTTCCCCTAATGACTAATGATATTGAGTATCTTTTCCTGTGTTCTTTGGCCATTTATATGTTTTCTTTTTCCAATTTATTTAATTAATCCCTATACCCACCATGGGCCTTGAACTCGTGACACCGAGATCAAGAGTTGCATGCTCTTCCAGCTGAGTCACCCAGGCACCCTTGTATATTTTCTTTGGGGAGATATCCTTAAAGCTAAATATTGATGGTCTGCTATTTGGAATACTAAGTTGTTTAGATTAACTTCTTTTATCTGGTGTAAAGGAGTTTTTGTTTCATTAATTCAAATGTTTTAGCCTATTCTTGAAGATTGTTTTAGAAAACTAATGTAGATACAGCTTTCCCCTATGAAAACATTGTATTTTGTATCCTGACCTAAGATATCTATATACAGATTGTCTCCAGTCTTTATTGGACTGTGAACACAATTTGGTCATATTTCTTTTTTTTTTTTTTATGTTTATTTATTCTTGAGAGGCAGAGACAGAGTGTGAGTGGGGGAGGGGCAGAGAGAGAAGGAGACACAGAATCTGAAGCAGGATCCAGGCTCTGAGCTGTCAGCACAGAGCCCGATGTGGGGTTGAACTCACGAACCATGAGATCATGACCTGAGCCAAAGTCAGACACTTAACTGACTGAGCCACCCAGGCGCCCTGGTCATATTTCTATTGTAAATTTATATCTCTAGGTCCAAAGAGTTAGCAGAGGTAGAATTCACAAGTAGGGAACCAGTGGCCCATCAAAATTTTGTTATATTCTGTACATTCTGAGGACATTACCTGACCTTTAGTTGAGAGAAAGGTTTATAAGGCAAGGAAAATTGATGTTTGACATAACACCTGAAGTTGAAAGTACATAAAGTTGAAGCGTACATATGTTTGTGAGTACTTTTAGATAAGCATGAAAAAGTACATGATTTGATCCTTCTGTCCCTCTCTCCCCCAGCGTGGTACCATGCGACGACGCTATGAAGATGATGGCATTTCAGATGATGAAATTGAAGGGAAAAGAACTTTTGACTTGGAAGAGAAACTCCACACCAACAAATATAATGCAAATTTTGTTACTTTTATGGAAGGAAAAGGTCAGTATCATTTTGGTTCCAGGGACCTGCAGTCCCTTGGTGTAGGAAGTTGTAGACTCTGGGAACCATGGGCTCAGTATCTGTGCAGCTAAAATACTGCGTATTGATGCTGTGATGCTGTTTATTTTATCTTATTACACAATGCTATTCTTACACATGTGCGTGCCCACACACACACACACACACACACACACACACACACACCCCCACCCTCATTTCCCTAGTTCTCCCACCTTGGGAGTCATTCTCTGCGACACAAGAAGAAAAGTGTTTTATTAGGGCCAGGAACATTGTTGGAATTTTTCCCTGAAGCCCTCTTCCTTCTTCTCCTATCCCTTGTTTTAGGTTTAATTAAGAATAGTACAGTAAAAACTGTTTTTTTTTTTTAACGTTTATTTATTTTTAAGAGAGAACACATGCAGGAGGGGCAGAGAGAAGGGGGAGAGAGAGAATCCCAAGCAGGCTCCGCCCTGTCAGTGCAGAGCCTGATGCAGGGTTCAATCCCAGGAACTGTGAGATCATGACCTGAGCTGAAGTCGGACACTCGACTGACTGAGCCACCCAGGCGCCCCAGTAAAAACTCTTCTATGCACGTACCTCTCCCCACAACCACAACAGAGGTGGGATTCCATGTGTACTATGCAGCTTTGCTCCTTGGCAAACTGACAAGGATGTCATGGTATATACTCTAGTGGACAGTAGTAAATTTTTGGGCTGTTAAGAGACAGGGTGATGATAATTTCTGCTTAGGATTTACGAGATGACTCATTAGTAGTACTACCCTCTGTTGGTTAAATTCTGAATTTACTGTGGAAATACAGACTTAGAAAACATCTTGAACCCTGCCTCTCAGTGTGAGTTTCCTATATCCTGAGGGATGCTTTTTTTTTTCCCCTAATATTTATTTATTTTTGAGAGGGAGAGAGACAGAGCACAAGCAGGGGAGAGGCAGAGAGACGGGGAGAGGCAGAGAGAGAGGGAGACACAGAATCCGAAGCAGACTCCAGGCTCTGAGCTGTCAGCACAGAGCCCGATGTGGGGCTCGAACTCACAAACTGTGAGATCATGACCTGAGCTGGAGTCAGAGGCTGAACCAGCTGAGCCACCCAGGTGCCCCAACGAAGGATGCTTCTTTTGCATGTATTGTCTCACAGAGCAAAACTATTTACACAGAAACAGCAAACACCATCTCCACCTTAATACTTAAGATCTATTTTATGGTCTTTTTATCTTTTTCCGGCTATACCTCTTGCCTTTCTAACAGTTGTTTTCTTATGGTGACAGATTTTAATGTAGAGTATATTCAGCGGGGTGGCTTAAGAGACCCTCTGATTTTCAAGAATTCGGATGGACTTGGAATAAAGTAAGTGTTCTCGGCCTGATTGGATATAGTTGTGAAATGGCCATATTACACCAGGGCTATAGACAATGCAGTATTGATAACCCAAAGCAGTAGATAATTAAAAAGAATCCCCCATATAGTTTTAAAACCATGTATTTTTCTTCTTTTGTTACAAAAACAACTCATGGTTGTTAATAATTAAATGAAAAAATATAGGTGACCTAAAAAGAAAAGAAATCTCTTAAAAATCTATTACCCTGGGATAATAATCACTTGTTAACATTTTGTTATATATTCTTTTTTATTATGTATATGTGAATATATAATCATATTTAAAATATGTCATTAAATCTAAATATGAATATGATTATTTATGTGTCTTAACTTGGGCGTTTTTAGTATGTTAATGAAGAACTCACACTGATTAGAGAAGGTGTGCTTCCATTTATACTTACAAGTGTTTGTTTCATAGGATGCCAGATCCAGACTTCACTGTGAATGATGTCAAAATGTGTGTGGGTAAGTAGTAATATGTGTGGCCGTTGCGCCTATGAGGCAAAGATTTAAGATTGGAATTGATTTCTAAATTTCTGACTGAGATTTAAGGCTTAGGAACGTTGAAGTACATATTTGATTGAAGTATATGCATCTTGATAAAAACTACCATTTCATTGGCCACTGAGAATTTTCACAGAGTTACAAAAGTTGCTTCATTTAGTACACACCGGGCATAGAACTTTAAAACTTTTCCTTCTTCCCTACCTACCATTTTATCACTGTGTGCCCCTCCTTCTCTCCGTGAAAAGCCTGTTCCAGGGCATCTCACCCAGGAAAGTGACATTTTATATCTTTGAAACAAGAAGGAAGATTCATTCATATCTGTGATTCTCTTCCATTCTCCAAAAGCAGTAGAGAAATTTCCAGGAAATTTTCACCAGTGCTACATTTGGTAACTTGACCAAGGTTTAAAACTTTGTAAACTGAAGCATGTGACTCTTGATCTCAGGGTTGTAGATTCAAGCCCTACTTTCGGAGGAGAGATTACTTAAACAAATATATATATAATAAAAACATATGTATATTTATATATTTTTATTTTATATATATATATATATATATATATACATATACATATATATGTGTGTGTGTGTGTGTGTGTATATAATAGTAATAATAAACAAAAGCGTTGTAAGCCGAGAAAGAGATATGTTAACATTTCTTTCAGTGACTGGTTGAGTTTTTAGTCTGATTTGTATTCTATTCAAAATTTAGGGGAAAAAAACAAATTGGATCAACCTAATTAAAGAAGAAAGCTTCCTGGTGTCAGTAAAGGCTCAGGTCAAATTTCTGCAGACCATTTGGTTTTCAGGGTAGCCCTGAGACTCACCAGGATCCTTTGGAATTCAGAATGGTTGCAGTCCTATACACGTTAAAGCAGTAAAGTGGATTAAAACCTTTTGGACATGTTTCCAACAGGACATGAAGCAAAAAGAGTTTTTTCTGATGCTTTCCTCCCAACATTATAGCTTCTGTTAAGTTTTGTTCTCTATGTTAAAGTTCCAGTGCAATGTCTTGCTTTGGAAATTGACACTGCAGTACTATCTCCTAGCCACCGGAGGGCCCTTTTTAGACAGCTGGGTAACTCTTCTGTTTATCCAAGAGGTGAAAGTCACAGATAGCCCAGGTGAAGGAAAGTTCTCGAATTCCCTGGTTTTTTCACTCCTTCACTATTTCTGTGTTAGAGTCCAGCTGTCTGCCTGTCACTGGGTATTTCCTAATATCTAGTGCAATCTGGAGTATAGTAGGCACTCAGTAAGTCTGTTGAGTAATTAAAATGCTTTCCCATTCTTCACAATGCAGGGCTCTCTCAGAGGACCTCAGAAAATCTTCTTGAGTACCTATAGGTCCATCACTGGACTTCTTTTCCTAACAGACCTCCAGGACAGTAATAAGTTTCTTGTTGTTGTTTATTTACATCCAAGTTAGCATATAGTGCAACAATGATTTCAGGAGTAGATTCCTTAATGACCTGTACCCATTTTAGCCCATCCCCCCTCCCACAAGCCCTCCAGCAACCCTCTGTTCTCTATATTTAAGAGTCTCATGTTTTGTCCCCCTCCCTGTTTTTATATTATTTTTGCTTCCCTTCCCTTATGTTCATCTGTTTTGTATCTTAAATTCCACGTGAGTGAAGCCATATATTTGTCTTTCTCTGACTAATTAGCTTAGCATAATACACTCTGGTTCCATCCACGTTGCAGTCTTGCAAATGGCAAGATTTCATTCTTTTTGATTGCCAAGTAATACTCCATTGTACGTATATACAACATCTTCTTTATCCATTCATCCATCGATGGACATTTGGGCTCTTTCCATACTTTGGCTATTGTCAGTAGTGCTGCTGTAAACATTGGGGTGCATGTGCCCCTTCGAAACAGCACACCTGTATCCTTTGGATAGACACCTGGTAGTGTAATTGCTGGGTTGTAAGGTAGTTCTATTTTTGATGTTTTGAGGAACCCCCATACTGTGAGGAACCCCCATACTGTTTCCAGAGTGGCTGCACCAGTTTGCATTCCCCACAGCGCAAAAGCGTTCCTCTTTCTCTGCATCCTCGCCAACAGCTTTGATCTACATTTTTGAAGGAAAGCATTCACTTTTATTTTTTTATTTTTATTTTTTCAAATGTTTTTATTTTTGAGAGAGAAAGAGACAGAGAATGAGCTGGGGGGAGGCAGAGAGCAAGGGAGACACAGAATCCAAAGCAGGCTCCAGGCTCTGAGCTGTTAGCACAGAGCCCGATGTGGGGCTCCAACTCACAAACCATGAGATCTTGACCTGAGCCGAAGTCAGACACTCAACCAACTGAGCCACCCAGGCACCCCTGTTTTTTTAAACAATTGTGCTAAAATATAAGTAACATAAAATTTACCATTATAATAATTTTTAAAGTATATACTTCAGTGGCATTAAATTTATTCACAGTGTGCAACCGTCACCATCAGTTTCTAGTTCAGAACTTTTTCATCACCTGTATCTTTAGATATATACCTAGGAGTGAAGTTGTTGGGTCACATGGTCATTCCGTGTTTAATTTATTGAGGAACCACCAAACTTTTTCACAGCAGCTGCACCACTTTACATTATTCCCAGCAAAGTCTTGAGGGTTCCAGTTTTTCTGCATCCTTGCCAGCACTTGTTATTTTCCTTTTTTTTTTTTTTTTTAATTTACGGCTATCATAGTGGGTGTGAAATGGTATTACAAGGCAATTTTGATTTAGCATTAGCATTTTCTTCCAAAATATAAAGGGTAGGTTTGCTTTATTGCCTTATATTATGAGTTATATCTTATGTGTATTCTGCCATGTCTCCTTTATTATGGCTATATTCTAGTCCTCCTGACTATTATCTCATATCTCTGACTAGACTGTAAACGTCTTAGAGGCAGGGGACCAGGTCTTGATACTAGTTGTTACAGCCACGAAGTCCAGGTATATAGTAGATGTTTGCTAGTTTCTTACAAATTGGACAATATTCTTTTTTTTTTTTAATTTTTTTAACGTTTATTTATTTTTGAGACAGAGACAGAGCATGAACGGGGGAGGGTCAGAGAGAGAGAGAGACACAGAATCTGAAGCAGGCCCCAGGCTCTGAGCTGTCAGCACAGAGCCCGACGCGGGGCTCAAACCCACAAACCGTGAGATCGTGACCTGAGCCGAAGTCAGTTGCTTAACTGACGGAGCCACCCAGGCGCCCCTGAACAATATTCTTAATATCAGCAGCTTTTTATTCTCTTTCCTTTTCTTGACCACTATTATTTTAACTTTTTTAGCTGTCTTGCCTCTCCATATTGTCTCTTATGCTGCTGCTTCTGCTTGGAATTCTCTGTTGAATCTTTCTTGTTGAAATTCTTTTTATTTTTCAAGGCCTAACTCAAAAGTCTCTTCTTCACCTTCTTTTCCTAAAAGGCTTCTCTGGTCAGTCCAATGTTACAAAAATAATAAAAATAATAATAATTTTCCTTTTATTTTTACTACTGTTTAATTGACACCTACTTTGTGTTAAATATTTTCCTTCACAGCGGCCTCCAAGGTAATATTATTCCCAAGTTAAAGAAGAAGATATTAAGGTTCAGAGAAGTTAAATAGCTTTCCCAACTACTATTAGAGCTGAAATTTAAACTTAGGTATCTTTGGCTTTAATTAGGCTATTGTTTTTCCTCCCTACTAATTTATGCATTCTCC
This sequence comes from Panthera tigris, assembly GCF_018350195.1. Taxonomy (NCBI): domain Eukaryota; kingdom Metazoa; phylum Chordata; class Mammalia; order Carnivora; family Felidae; genus Panthera; species Panthera tigris. The sequence continues at coordinate 109,192,654 of NC_056669.1, forward strand.
TTTTTGTTGTAGTTGTTATAGTTGGTTGAGAATCTGATACAGATCTTTGTGTCCCTCGTGGTGGCTTTATCAGTCAGTAAATATTTGTGAAATGAATGAAAAGGGACGTTTATATTAGAAATGCTTAACAGGTTTTGGAAATAACCCTTTTAAACAGAAGAATGGACAGCTTCAGAATGAATCTAGTACTCACTATATCACTGTATAGTGGATCAAAGTATAGGATAGATAAGATCCTTAAAACTGCATTAAAGCAGTGTAGCTCAGTGGGTAAGAGCATTAACTCTGGAGTTGGTGTAGAGTTCTGTGATTCTTGTCCTGCATTGTCCTGCAAGTTACCTAACACCTATTTTTTCATCTATGAAATGGAGATTAGTACTTACCATTTAGAATTGTTAGGGTTGAGTAAGATATTGAATATAGGATTTGTTACCTGACCATATAGAAATATGCCATAGGGAATCGGTTTTTTATATTAACCTGTTGTTTTTCCCATTCTCTGTGGTTTGATTTTCTGTTGATTTATCCACCTTGAGTGACAGCTCTCTCCTTATTACTGAATACCCTGAATAAAGAAACGATAGTTTGTTTCCTTCTACTTGTATTTTATATTCTTAATATATTTGAGGATAATAGCCGCTCAGTAGAGATGATTGATACATCTTTCGTGGCAGGGAGTCGTCGCATGGTGGATGTCATGGACGTGAACACACAGAAAGGCATTGAAATGACCATGGCTCAGTGGACACGCTACTATGAGACCCCAGAGGAGGAGCGAGAAAAACTCTATAATGTCATCAGCCTAGAGTTCAGCCACACCAGGCTGGAGAATATGGTGCAGAGGCCCTCCACGGTTAGTCTGATCATTTTTTCCACATTGTCATTGTCACCAAGAGAGTTGTTTATATACTGGGAGAATTTATAACTTTTTTTTTATGTTTATTTATTAGAGTGAGTGGGGGGTGGGGCAGAGAGAGAGGCGGAGAGGATCCCAAGCAGGCTCCGTGCTGTGAGCACACAGCTTGACTCCAGGCTTGATACATGAACTGTGAGATCATGACCTGAGCTGAAATCAAGAGTCGGATGCTTAACCAACTGAGTCACTCAGGTGCCCCCTAATCATTCTTTTAAAATCAAGATCTCAGCCTGGGTGGCTGTCATTTAAGCTTCTTACTCTTGATTTTGGCTCAGGTCATGATCTCACTGTTTGTGAGATTGAACCCCACATCATGCTACACACTGACAGCACAGAGCCAGCTTGGGATTCTCTCCCTCTCTCTGCCCCTTTCCTGCTCTCTCTGATCCTCCCCCTGCTCTCTATCCCACACCCCAAAATAAAAAATAAACATTTAAAAATAAATAAAGTCGAGATCTCAGTGTTTTATTCAATCTCCATTTAATTATCCTAATTGCATCAAAATTATAATTGTTTCTAATATTGTTATTTTATATATACACCTACATTCAGCTTACCAGTAAGATGCATTGTTATTATCACTAAGTCATTGATATGTACAGACCAACAGGAAAATGTTCTTCGTATTTTACTATTATTACCTGAAGAGACAATGTAATTTTTTGTCATTGCTTCTTGTTACTGGAGATGCCTACAGCTAAGTACAGAATTTCTTATTAAGGGTCGCCTGGGTGGCTCAGTCGGTTAAGCATCCGACTTCAGCTCAGGTCATGATCTCACGGTTCATGAGTTTGAGCCTCGCGTTGGGCTCTGTGCTGACAGCTTGGAGCCTGGAGCCTGCTTCGGATTCTGTGTCTCCTTTTCTCTCTGCCCCTCCCCAACTCACACTCTGTCTCTCTCTCAAAAATAAATAAAGATTAAAAAAAATTTTTTTTAATTTCTTAAGAAAACTTTTATCTCCTTAGAATGATAAAAATCCTTTTGTATTATAATTTGTTTGGTCATGTGGAAATATAGGAAGACAGTTAGAATTTAGTCTTGTTATTAGCCAAACATGGTGCACTTAATAAATAATATAGGGCACCTGGCTGGCTCAGTTGGTAGAGTATGCACCTCTTGATCTTGGGGTCATGAGTTCAAGCCCCACATTGAGCATATAGAGCCTACTTTAAAGAAAAAGTTTTTTTAATGTACAGTTCAGTGCATTAAAATAATAAGAGAGGGATGTAAGAATCACAATAACATTTGTTTATAAATTGTTTTTAATATTGCTTATAAATTAACATTGTTAATATTGTTAGAATTTCAACTTAAAAATAAAGTGATTATAGCTATAAAAGTCAAACATTCATACTTTTCTGTTCTTGAAATTTAGAACTATGTCATTCACACATGAAGCCTTTTTTGTAACATTCTTAATTTATTCACTTTTGTTCCTAGCTTTAATGATAAAAATCCATCATTATATAACATAAAAATAATAGACCTAAATGGAGGAGTGGAACTATGGAAGGGCTCAGAAAAAGGAAATTTTCTGGAGGACAGAGAATAATGCACCAATATTTTTTAGGGACCTAAAACATGACTGGAAAGATTGAGCTATTACCAAGGTCACTTCCTGAAAGCGGGAAAGCTTTTGATGACTTGCTATGTAAGCAATAATATGCTTATTCTGCTGGGGTATTATTTATTTATTTACTGGAGTATTTTTCCCCACAGTGTATCCTTCCATTTATTTAGGTATTTTCTAACATATCTCAGTAATGCTTTTTTATTTATTTTTATTTTTTATTATTATTCTTTTTTTTTAATATTTATTTATTTTTGAGAGACAAATTGTGAGCAGAGGAGGGGCAGAGATTGAGAGGGAGACACAGAATCCAAAGGCTTCAGGCTCTGAACTGTCAGCACAGAGCCTAACATGGGGCTCAAACCCACAAACCGCGGAATCATAACCTGAGCCAAAGGTGGATGCTTAACCAACTGAGCCACCTAGTCACCCCAATAATGCTTTTTTAAAAACCAACTTTATTGAGGTATAATTGACATAAAATATACTCATTTTAAGTATACATTTCAATGAGTTTGAACAAATATTCTTGTAATCTTTCACATAAACCACATAATCTCTTATTCTCTGTGACATTCACACCTTCAGAGTTAGCGTATTATTGGCTCAAGTGCCCACCATGTGCTGAGCACTATGCTAGGTGCTAGAGGACCTGTGGAAGATAAGGTCATTGTCATTCTCACAGTGCTTAAAGTCTCACGGGGAAGAAAGACCAGAGGATAGACATTTCTATAAGCCACACTAATGGTAAGTGCATCATAAGTGAATAAATATAGAGTGTTGTGGGGGCAAGAAGAAGGACCCCCCTCTAACCTAAACTGGATGAGAACTAGGGGAAGCTCTTTGGAGGAAGTGATATCTAAGCTTGACATGAAAGAAATGAGGCAAAGGGAATGAAAACCAGAATTCCAGGCAGAAGAAGTAGTATGTGTAAAAGTAGGTGCAGTGGAAGAGGAAGGTGGGCAACCTTTAGGTACCTCTTGGGGTGTTAGCATAAAATGGGATTTTCTGGTAAGGAGAGAGATTGTTTTCTGCTGTCATTCCAGCAGTACCTGAGAGGTAGCTGGAAAGTAACATATACAATGCGCAGATTTGTTTGGTGGTGGGAAAATCAGTTCATGTAAGGCCGTGAGCTTTTTTTGTGCAGCATATGAATAGATTAGGTCCTGGGTATTGGACTTCTTACCAGTTTGGCCCTAGTATTGATGCAGAGCAGGTAGAAACTGGTGATTACCCCTTCTGGAGACTTGCTCTCACATGGATCAGGCCATTTAGTAAAAGGCCTACCCAGAGCCTAAACATTAACCGAAGGAAAAAAGTATGAGTCCCATACCACAAGACGATACCTAATAATACCAAAAAATGAAAGGCCAGAATGAGTGACTCAGTGCTGCAGGTGAGAAATTCTGGCCAAAGAAATTCAGCTTTCTCTGAATGAAAATTGAGAAAAAAATACCCATGTGTTCTTAACCCTTCTTTTCCCCATCCGGACATAAGAGCTTATACTGTCTTGAGCAAGTACAGTTATTCATTATTCTGTTACAGTGTTAGCAAAGGAGAGGACCATGAGATAGAAGGTGCTGACCACTACATTAAGAGAACAGAAAGTAGATTTTGTTTGAGGGAAAGGAAGGAAGTTGGAGTTCATTCAGTGTTTGAGACCCAGTGGTTGCTTGGTTGAAACTATTGGCTCCCTGAGCAGAAATCTTTGAAGTGCAGCCACAAGTTAACTTCATGGTTGCTCTCAACTTGCATGTCATTGGTGATCCCTTCCAGCCTTGCTCCCACGGTTTCCTAGACACCTGCCTCATATCATTATGCACAGATTGTATGCATTTGTCCAGATCTATATTGTAAGGGAAATAAATTATTAAATACAGGTATTGTTGTAAAGCTTACTGTATACGTATGTTTTATAGCCTTAAGTTAGATTATTTGTAGTGTCAATACTGTACTGGACTCATGTTTTGGCTCACATTTTATCTACCTGAGACTGTTTCTTGGAGGTCAGTGGTTGGGTAATGCACACATTTGAAGGTAGAGGACATGTTACAGTTCAGTGTAAAGTGCAGATACGTTCATATTGCTTTCACTTCTTTCAGCACATATAATTTAAAATAGATTACCAAATATAAAAGATCTGTATGCTGAAAACTATAGAAAAAGATCTGTATGCTGAAAACTATAGAAAACTTACAAAGGAAATTGAATAAGACACAAAGAAATGGAAAAACATTCCATGCTCGTGGATTGGAAGAACAAATATTGTTAAAATGTCAGTACTACCCAAAGCACTCTACATATTCAGTGCAATCCCAATCAAAATTGCACCAGCATTCTTCTCAAAGCTAGAACAAACAATCCTAAAATTTGTGTGGAACCACAAAAGACCCCGGATAGCCAAAGTTATGTTGAAAAAGAAAACCAAAGCGGGAGGCATCACAATCCTGGACTTTAGCCTCTACTACAAGGCTGTAATCATCAAGACAGTATGGTATTGGCACAAGAACACATAGACCAATGGGATAGAATAGAGAACCCGGAATTGGACCCACAGACATATGGCCAACCAGTCTTTGACAAAGCAGGAAAGAGCATCCAGTGGAAAAAAGACAGTCTCTTTAGCAAATGGTGTGGGAGAACTGGACAGCAATATGCAGAAGAATGAAACTGGACCAGTTGCTTACACCAGACACAAAGATAAACTCAAAATGGATGAAAGACCTAAATGTAAGACAGGAAACCATCAAAAACCCCAGAGGAGAAAACAGGCAACAACCTCTTTGACCTCAGCTGCAGCAATTTCTTGCTTGACACATCTCCAAAGGCAAGGGAAATAAAAGCAAAAATGAACTGTTGGGACCTCCTCAAGCTAAAAAGCTTCTGCACTACAAATAAAGCAATCAACAAAAGTAAAAGTCAACCAATGGAATGGGAGAAGATATTTGCAAATAACATATCGGATAAAGGGTTAGTATCCAAAATCTGTAAAGAATGTACCAAACTCAACACCCAAAAAACAAGTAATCCCGTGAAGAAATGGGCAGAAGACATGAATAGACACTTTCCCTAAGAAGACATCCAAATGGCCAACAGACGCATGAAAAGATGCTCAACATCACTCATCATTAGGGAAATGCAAGTCAAAACCACATTGAGATACCACCTCACACTGGTCGGAGTGACTAACATTAACAACTCCAGAAACAACAGATGTTGGCAAGGATGTGGAGAAACAGGAACCCTCTTGCACTGTTGGTGGGAATGCAAACTGGTGCAGCCGCTCTGGAAAACAGTGTGGAGATTCCTCAAAAAATTAAGAATAGAACTACCCTACGACCCAACAATAGTGCTACTAGGAATTTATCCAAAAGATACAGGAGTCCTGATTCATAGGGGCACATGTACCCCAATGTTTATAGAAGTGCTTTCAACAATAACCAAATTATGGAAAGAGCCCAAATGTACATCCACTGATGAATGGATAAAGAAGATGTGGTTTATACATACAATGGAATACTATTTGGCAATGAGAAAGAATGAAATCCTGCCATTTGCAACAACGTGGTTGGAACTGGAGGGTATTATGCTAAGTGAAATAAGCCAGTCAAAGAAAGACAAATATCATATGTTTTCACTCATATGTGGAACTTGAGAGACTTAGCAGAAGACCTTGGAGGAAGGGAAGGGGAAGAAATAGTTTTAAACAGAGAGGGAGGCAAACCATAAAAGACTCTTAAATACAGAGAACAAACCGTGGGTTGATAGGGGGTGTGGGAGGGGGGAAATGGGTGATGAATATTGAAGAGGGCACTTGTTGGTATGAGCACTGGGCGTTGTATGTAAGTGATGAATCACAGGATTCTACCCCCGAAACCAAGAACACACTATATACACTATATGTTAGCTAACTTGACAATAAATTATAAATGTTTTAAAAAATACAGAATTATACATTTAGCCACATGTATTTTTAATGACCAAGTATTGTGTTCATGTAGTTAGTGATAATAAAAACCAAGTGATTAAAGATAGAAAATAAAGGTGAAATGAAAATGAAATAAAAAATAGATTACTAAATTCTGCTAACGTTATCTCAAGAAATTTTAACATGTATTTACATGTAATCTTCACAATATCCCTTGGAGTTAATTATCCTCATTTTAGAAATGAGTTCCAGGGACTTGCATGTGATCTTGAGAAAACATGACAGACCTGGAACTTCTGATTCCTAACCTAGTAGATTCTACATTGTTCATGTAGGGTTACAAATCCCTATTGGATTTGTTTCTTTTTCTTCTTCTTCTTCTTCTTCTTCTTCTTCTTCTTCTTCTTCTTCTTCTTCTTCTTCTTCTTCTTCTTCTTCGTCGTCTTCGTCGTCTTCTTCGTCGTCGTCTTCTTCTTCTTCTTCTTCTTCTTCTTCTTCTTCTTCTTCACTTTGGATGTCTTAGCTGCTCTAACAGTTCACCGTGTTACATCTCTGGTAAGTTTAGAAGTACCTTCCAGACAGCACCTTTGATTGAATTAGAAAAATACAGTTGATTATACCAGTATTGACACAAAGGGGATACTACTGTGTTATTTAATGACTTCATTTTGATTAGTGCTATCTTTATGATGTTGGCGGGTCCATTAGCCTTTATTCTCATTGAAAAATTATTTCTAGAAGGTTTGCCTGTCGACCCTAAGATTCACCAACAGATTGTTTTGTTTATAATTAAATTATAGTCTTTCAGTGTGTATTTTGAGAAATTCTGTTTTTCTGGACTTTAAAGTTCTCTTTAATCCCAGTCCTTCCATTGAATCCTAAATGTTTCCTTCTTCTTTTTAAAGGTGGATTTCATTGACTGGGTAGACAACATGTGGCCGAGGCATTTGAAGGAAAGTCAGACTGAATCAACAAATGCCATCTTGGAGATGCAGTACCCCAAAGTGCAGAAGTAAGTGGCTTTCCCTGCATTTCCTCAGGTACATCACCGGGAAACCAGAGTGATTGCAAGGAATGGTTCCTCCCTTTGGAGCCTTGGTCTGTGTCCTAAATGATCAAAAAGATGAATTCTTTAAACAGATTTCACAGTTCCAGAGGGAAGAGTATATATAATGGTGTCACAACCCACAATTACATAGTTTAAAGAAAATGTGTCGTTCTGGTAACATGATGACGCAGTTGTACTCCTCTTACTGACTGGGAATTGATTATGTGGAAGGTGGGGTGTACAAGGGGAGAGTGTGGTATTGTGGTGGGGCATGCTCTCTTTTTCTCATCGGTGCACTAATGGCTGCTGTTCTTTTTGGGTCAGGTACTGTCTGATGAGTGTTCGAGGCTGCTATACTGACTTCCATGTGGACTTTGGTGGTACCTCTGTTTGGTATCACATCCATCAAGGGGAAAGGTACGGTCATAGTTGGGATGGGGGTTGGAATCTGAAGCTGGTTATATGTCTCTGCTTCAGTTCATGCATGCCTAATATACCTAGAAATGAATCTGTTAGGAAATTGTCCCCTATTCTAGAGAGAAACGGTGATTATGTTGACCCTTTTGGCTGGACTTCAGTAGGAATTCGTATTCTTCTAGTCTGCTGTCATAATACCAATATTGGCATACTACTTAGTAAACCTCAGCAGCCTTATTTTTAGATTCCCAAGGCAGAATTCTCCACATGAAGACAAGAAAGTGGTTTTAGGAAGACAAGACAATTTCTTTACATGGAAGTGTGATAAAGTAGTAGATGGCAACACAAATTTTGTATAGATTCAGGATGAAATCAGCAAATTAGAATCCAAACCACCTTTCCCTATTTTGAAGGCATTGATCTGAAATGTGGCCAGAGGAAGCCTTTAAGTCCTCCCTAAGGATGTGAATAGATTTTGAAAGATTATTCTCATTCGTAAAGAACTGTATTCCAGCTTGTCAGATTGTTTCTGAATGCTGTGTGAGAATGGAAATCTGGGATTAATGTCGGAGGTTTGTAGTATTACGCTCTTATTATTAGTTACCCTTTTTTCCCTTGCTAGAAGTAGATGCGTTTGTGAGAGAAAAGTAGAACCGGAATGAAAACACATAATGCTTTTAAAATGTGAGGTCCTAATTTAGAACAACTATACCTCCAAATCCAAAGTCATTTTGTTTGCTTTGGATCCATTTCAATGGTGTCTCAAGTTTTGTCCTTTTGGTCTTGGTTACTACCCTAGAACAAAGTAAGCTAGGCCTGTCTCTAGAAGATATTGTACCTACTGTATTTCTTAGGACTGTAGAGGCCAGACAGCCAGGGGCAAGTAAGGGACTTCCTAGGTAACAAACTGAATGTCCCTCTTCTCCCTGAGTCCTGGATGGGTTCTGGGTTCTACAGTGAAACTCCAGGGAAGCCCTAAAAGCCATTTCATCAAGTGAAGGACAGAAAATATCTGCTTCCTTGGGGCCTCTAGAATTTCCCAAATGGTCAGGTTCTGCAGGCTAGGAGGATTGCTTGCTGCTCTTCTGCCTGTTGGCCTTAACTTTGTACCTGTTTATCAGTTGAGGGAGACGACTGGGTCATGTCAATGGCTGTTAACAGACTGAAGTTTTTTAACTCACAGGTCTTCTGGCTCATCCCCCCTACAGCCCACAACCTGGAGCTGTACGAGAATTGGCTGCTGTCAGGGAAACAGGGAGACATCTTTCTGGGTGACCGGGTATCAGATTGTCAGCGCATTGAGCTCAAGCAGGGCTATACCTTCGTCATTCCCTCAGGTAAGCAAGATGGGAAAAAATTAGTTGTTTACTCTAGCCACTAGAATTAATGGATTACCACCAAGAGTGGTTGTGATGCTGGGGTGGACAGAAAACAATAGTGTCCTTTCCTGTCATTATGGATTAGATGGTAAGAATGTGGATTTTTGAAAAAGGCACTGATTTTCCACTAAAATCAGAATTGTCAGTGGTGGCTTCTCACAGAAGGTCTACATTTGGACCGCACATTAGGTCTAGGTAATCAGAATCTCTAAGGATAAGACCTGGTCAGCGGGCAGTATCTAACGTCTGGGTGAAAGAGACCTACTTTCTAAGGGATGTCTATGAAGGCTGGGGTGTAGTAGCATCAGTGATAATTTTTAGGAGGTCACTAGTTACAAAATAAGTATTTACAGCACAGATTTTGAAGTCACAGACCTGTATTAGAATTCTGACACTTGTAAAAAAAAAAAAAAAGAAGAAGAAGAAGAAGAATTCTGACACTTGTTTACCTGCTAATACCTTGTTGGTCAAATATTTAAACCTCTGTCACATTTTGTTTTGAGGAGTAAATGGAAATACATGTCAGCTCTTGTACTGCACCTTCACAGTAGGTGCTCCTGTAAATAGAAGCAGCATTTGTTAAGCTTACTGTATGCTAAACACTTTACGTGCATTTTCTGATTTAATACTTACTAATAACCATATAAAGTTTAATTTTTATAGAGGATATTGAGGCTGCAAGAGATTAAATAACTTGACCAACCACTAAGTAACAACCAGAGTAAAAAGTAGGACCTAGGAGTATTATACTAGTTCTCTGAGAGAGCCATGTTGTAATGTGTGCTTACAGTCACTACCCTCCATTCCCTTTCTTCTAGGCTGGATTCATGCTGTGTATACTCCTACAGACACATTAGTCTTTGGAGGCAATTTTTTGCATAGTTTCAATATCCCCATGCAATTAAAAATATACAACATTGAAGATCGGACACGGGTAAGTAATTGTATTATGTAACAGTTGGATGTGAAGAGATTAACTCCATTTAAGCCAGATGTTATAACAGATTCACTGGTAGTTTATCTCAAAATTTCAAAATTTTTCTTTGAGTTAAAGTGCAGTGTTAACATTTCAGGGACACTGAGAAAAAAGTTTTAACAAGATCTACCTGCTTATTTTGGGGAACTCTAATTCTTTGAGGTTCTTGATATCTTGGATTTTTATAAGGCTAGAGATAGACATTTGGTAATCTTTTGAGCCATGTTTTTAATATGTATGCTCGTAGAATAACCCAGTGTAATGGGATTCATCAAGTCAAGAGTCAACAACTTTGAGTGCATGTATGTATCTTTATTCTGATTACTGTCTAACATGTGAAATGTTGTACTTTTCTTTTTTAATGTTTATTTATTTTGAGAGAGAATAAGGGAGGGGCAGAGAGAGAATCTCAAGCAGGCTCTGCCCTGTTAGTACAGAGCCCGACTCCAGGCTCAATTTCAAGAATTGTGAGATCATGACATGAGCCGAAATCAAGAGTTGGACACTTAACTGACTGAGCCACCCAGGTGCCTCTGTACTTAATAAATAAATGTGCATACAGCTTTTCTCAGCTGGGGTTCCATGAGAGAATTAAGTCTTTTAGAAAATGATATGTGTGTCTTATTCTCTTGGTTTTCTTTCCCTAGGATGTTACATAGCTGATACCATTCTAGATATATAGGAGAAAAAGTTCATTACATGTGGTGGACACCCTCGCAAGAGTTGGCAAACTTTTTCTGAAAAGGATCAGAGAGTGAAAAACGAATGAGCATGGCTCAAATAAAATAGAATTTTATTTATGGACACTGAAATTTGAATTTCATATAGTTTTCCCATATCCCAAAATGCTCTAATTTTAGGGTTTTTTTTCAGCCATTTAAAAATGTAAAAACATTCTTAGCTCACAGAAAAACAGGCAGCAGACCAAATCCACTAGCTGCTGTTTGTTGGCCAACCCATGTCTTGGGGAAACAGGGCTTAATTCTTTAGCAGAACCCAAGTTGGTGAGGGCTGAATTATATATGATGAAAGTATAGATGTTGTAGACATTAAACAGCAGTTAGAGTATAGAGCCTTTAGAAGGCATGATGTTCTCACCTTGTTCTCAGGTAGTTCAACATCATAATAACAACAACAACAACAACCATGTTGGGGCACCTGCGTAACTCAGTTGGTTAAGCATCTGACTCTTTTTTTTTTTTTTTTTTTAATTTTTTTTTTTCAACGTTTTTTATTTTTATTTTGGGACAGAGAGAGACAGAGCATGAACGGGGAGGGGCAGAGAGAGAGGGAGACACAGAATCGGAAACAGGCTCCAGGCTCCGAGCCATCAACCCAGAGCCTGACGCGGGGCTCGAACTCACGGACCGCGAGATCGTGACCTGGCTGAAGTCGGACGCTTAACCGACTGCGCCACCCAGGCGCCCCAAGCATCTGACTCTTAATATGGGCTCAGGTCATGATCTCAGAGTTCGTGAAATCGAGCCCCCTCCTCAGGCTCTGCGCTGAGCATGGCGCTTGCTTGGGATTCTTTCTGTCCTCTCTCTGCTCCTCCCCTGCTTGTGCATGCTCTCTCTCTCAAAATAAATAAGTTAAGTTTAATAATAATAATTACAGCCACGTATGTGAATAGAGATTAGCAAATGTGGGGAAATGTTAATAGCTGGTGAATCTTGAAGAATGCTGTAAGCATTCTTAAGCTTTTTGGCAGATTAAAAAAAAAAAAAAGATAAAACAGAGGGGGAGGCAAATCATAAGAGATTCTTAAATACAGAGAACAGACTGAGTGTTGCTGGAGGGGTGGTGGGTGGGGGAGGTGGGTTAAATGGGTGACGGGCATTAAAGAGGGCACTTTTCTGAGCACTGGGTGTCATATGTAAGAGATGAATCACTGGGTTCTACTCCTAAAGCCAAAACTATAGTGTATGTTAACTAACTTGAATATTAAAAAAAAAAAAAAGAAGAAGAAAGAGAGAGAGAGAGAAAGGAAAGAAAAGAAAGAAAGAAAGAAAGAAAGAAAGAAAGAAAGAAAGAAAGAAAGAAAGAAAGAGAGAAAGAACTTTTTTAGCAGATTTGAAAGTTTGCAAAGTTAAATTTAAAAAAATCACAATTTGGGACGCCTAGATGGCTCAGTCGGCTAAGCATCTGTTGATTTTGGCTGAGGTCATGACCTCACAGTAGTGAGACTGAGCCCCACATTGGGCTCTGAGCTAAGTGTGGAGCCTGCTTAAGATTCCGTCTCTCCTCCTTTCTCTGTCCCTCCTCTGCTTGCTCTCTCCCTAAAAATAAATAAATAAATAATCACAATTAGTGAAGAAGTTACAATTTTTAGAAGGAATAGTCATTGACCTGTTTACTGTGAACATGATCAGTTAGCTATTCTGGTGCCTATTTTGAAATATTTATTTTGGTTAGGAGCTATTACACACAACAGTGGTATTGTTCGTGTTCTAGGGATTGCCCCACTTGAATTAAGAAGATACAGTGCTTTTAAAATAAATTTTATAAAAGTAAATTTCTGCTTATTAAGAGTAATGAGGGGTTCCTGGGTGGCTCAGTCAGTTGAGCATCCAACTTCAGCTCAGGTCATGATCTCACAGATCATGGGTTTGAGCCCCATGTCGGGCTGTCAGCATAGAGCCTGGAGCCTGCCTCGGATTCTGGGTCTCCCTCTCTCTCTGACCCTCCCTGCTCTCACTCAGTCTGTTTCTCTCGCTCTGAAAGTAAACAAACATTTAAAAAAAAGTAAGCTACAAAAAATAATTAGTAAGTTTGAAATTATAATAATAGTAAAAATAGTTAAAATGTTTCAAAATTATGTAATTTCACAGAATACTCTTATTTAACTCCAAATTATTCTGAGGTAATACCACTTATCTACTGTAAGACTCAATCTGAAAATTAGTTTTTAGAAAGTACTCCCCTTTTTTGGCTAAAAACTATTGTATTATACCTGTGATTTAATTGCTTAGTTGCTCAGTTTGAGGGAAGAAAGGGAGAATATGTATATATTCAGTGGCATAGGTGAAATGAGGTACCTTACCTTCACATGGAGTTTCTTACAGACTGTTAAACTTGTAATAACTGATCTTGATTTACCTATCTAATTTTCTAAGACTGTTTTTTGTTTATGAAAAAAATGTCAAATTTCAGTCTAACCACCATATTATTCCATTTTTCCTAAGTATAGCTTAATTCTTTCATTCTCAATAAGGAACTCCTCTGTGTTTCTATAAAATTTCATTGAGTCCCTGCATATGTATGTACAAAGCAATTATTTTTTTATTGCTTTCTACACCAACCTTTTATGTGCCAATACCAGCTGGTATCCAGTTAATATATTACTTTACAAAAATGCAGTGTGTTGTAAATTTAAGACAGTGTTTTTGGTTTCTTTTGCCATGCCAGTGTGGAAATACCATACTATTTACACGAGTGCTGAGGGGCACCTGGGTGGCTCAGTTGGTTAAGCATCCAACTTTGGCTTAGGTCATGATCTCATGGTTTGTGAGTTCAAGCCCCACATTGGCTTCTCTGGTGTCAGCACAGAGCCTGCTTCAGATTCTCTGTCCCCACTGTGTATCTGCTCCTCCCCCGCTCATTCTCTCCCTCCCTCTGTCTCTCCCTCCCTCTCTCTCTCCCTCCCTCTCTCCCTCTCTCCCTCTCTCCCTCTCTCCCTCTCTCCCTCTCTCCCTCTCTCCCTCTCTCTCCTCTCTAAATAAATAAACTTTAAATAAACTTGAATGCTGATAATTATTCCACTGGTAGCACTGAAAAGCTCAATTCTGTAAGGTGGATTTTTTAAAAACTCTCTCCCTGCCCCACAAAAAGTTTTAGCCCAGTCTTAGAAACTTGATATACTCTGTAGTATCTGGCAACATAGATAAAATATGAGGCAAGTTGGGTATGTGATATCTTGGCTGTTATTAATGCAGTCTGATGAGTTCCAAGTAAAAAATCAAAAGTTTAATGATCTATATATTACCTTTTTTTTTTTTTACTGTCAGTATTAGCTTTCAACAGAGTCCCAAAGGGCTGTAGAATTTTGGGTTGTCCTGAACTTTTAATAAAGACCCTTCCAGAAAAGTGTTAATACCTGTAAAAGGTGAGCAGAGAGGCCCATGTATTATATTTAACTTGGGGGCATCTAGTACCTGTTAATTCTTGTGGTCCCCCTCCCACACCTTACCAAAAGTAAATTAGTTTGACCTTTTTTAAGCTCTTATTTATTTTTCAGTAGGCTTTAGGCCCAATGTGGGGCCTGAGATCAAGAGTTGTGTGCTCTACTGACTGAGCGAGCCAGCCACCCCCAATTTGACTTTTAAATAAAGGAGGAAAACCTCTTTTAGTTGTTAAAACTGTAGTTGCTTAAGAGACCTCGATTCAGGGGCACCTGAGTGGCTCAGTTGGTTAAGCATTCGACTCTTGATCTCAGCTCAGGTCTTGATCTCAGGGTTGTGAGTTCAGGCCCTCCATGTTGGGCTCTGCGTTGGGCGTGAAGCCTACTTAGAGAGAGAGAGATTCAGAGCCTGGATCCTCTGAATTGGAAACCTAATGAAAGGTACATACCTCTCCTGCCTTGCAATGAGGAAAGTAACCTCCTCATTCCCAGTCCTGCTCCGTGACCTAGTGAAGGATTTTCAAAGTGGCCTGGCATCCAGATTTCCTTGATTCAGGAATACTGCCTGACGTGGAGCTTTGAAAAGGAGATGAGAACGTACTCAGGAGTTGAATATTCAAAACAATCTTAGAAGTATCGTATGGCTTATCCTTTTGAAAGATGTCCTCTCTAAAAGATGATGGCAAAATATATATAGGTTAGTCCCCATTGTTGATCTTCCTTACTGGTTAATCCATGCTGATTTGCCTTTTCTTTGACTATGCTAGATCTGAAGGGCAGTTCTTTTTATTATTATTCAGCTGGAATAATTTCATGCTACTTCTGGAGGACATGAAAAAAAAAAAACTAAAGACAATGGCTGATTAGGCCGTGTGGGACAGTAATCTAATTTGTGGACTTGCCCTTTTGGCTACAAAGTACTGTACAGACAAGCTGAGAGTTGACGGTGGGAAAAATACTGTCTTGTGTCCTACACTAGACAAAGCTTGAGAATGAATCTCTAATTATACTTTTCTATAACTTCAGCTCATGTCCTGTTTTCCATTAGATTCTTTGTTTCCTGGTCTTCTGATTGAGGTTAAAACTGTAGTGAAGGCAAGACTGCTTGGCATGCCTTTATGTCCTAAGAACCCTGAAACCATTTTCTCAAGTGTATTGTGTCTTACTCTAACACTTTACTCCCTGTCCCACAACTTCTTTTTTTTTTTTAAGAGAGTGAGTGTGAGAGCCAGGGAGAAGGGGCATTGGAGAGAGAGAAAGGGAGGGAGGGAGGGAGGAAGGGAGGGAGGGAGGGAGGGAGGGAGGGAGAGAGAATAAATCTCAAGAGGCTCCACGCCCAATGCAGAGCCCGACATGGGGCTTGATCTCACAAGCCTGGGAACATAACCTCAGCCAAAACCAAGAATTGGCTGCTCAACCCAGGCACCCCCACAACTTCTTTTGATGCTTTCCCAAGACACCTTCTTGGTGGTTCTGAGATACCTTTTAATTTCTAGTGATTGTTTCCCAAGACCAACATTTTTCAGGTTGTCAGATCCACTTAGATTCTTGTTCCAATTGCCACCCGACGTTTCAGGTTGATGAGAGAGCATTTTTCCTGGGTTAATCTTTGCAGTGATTCAGTTTGTCTTACTCTCTTTCCTTGAAAATTGTTATCAGCTTGCTTTTTCTCATTGTTTTGTTCCCATGCAGGTTCCAAATAAGTTCCGCTATCCATTCTACTATGAGATGTGTTGGTACGTGTTGGAGCGCTACGTGTACTGCATAACCAACCGCTCCCACCTAACTAAGGAATTTCAAAAAGAGTCCCTCAGTATGGGTAAGTGTTCTGCCTACGTGAACTTACCTGCTTGGGTCTACAAAATTCATTCGTTGGAGCTGAATGTCGTTTGCAGCTGATCTCTTACCCAGATGTGAATTATTAGGCAAATGAAATATCTGGATCTCCTCTTTGTCTGAATTGTTAGTACCTTAGCTCCTTAAGAAAGATGATCACTTTTCTGCTGTGTTTTATTGTATAAAGAATGGTCTTTGGCAAAGTAAAAACTGAGAACATGCCATCATACTAACTCTTACGGTGTTCCAGGCACTTTACTAAGCAGTGTATATACATTAAATTCTAATCATTACTGATGAGGGTAGGTATTATTATCTCATTTTACAGATGGTGGCATTTAAATTTCAAGGAGATTAGAAAACTTGATCTGTGATCTTATAGTTAATAAGTGGGAAATAATAACGGTTAATAAGTGGGGAAGGTACAGTTTGAATCAGATTGGTAAGACTCTACAATCTATATCCTTAACCTCTATGCTTTAATGTTTCCCCAACTTCTATCAAGAGAAATATTTTATTGGATGGCAAGATACTTTGTTTTTCTCCTGACTCTCACTGAGATTGGCAGCTTCAAAACTGAGAACAGTGGATGTGATTAGACAAGAGTACTTCCGTTTTCTTTCTTGATTTTCTTAAATGTTTGTTTATTTACTTTGAGACAGAGGGAGAGAGAAAATCCCGAGCAGGGTTTTTGCTGTCAGCATGGAGCCTGACATGGGCTTGATCCCAGGAACCATGAGATCATAGCCTGAGCCGAAATCAAGAGCTGGACACTTAACCAACTGAGCCACCCAGGTGCCCCAGGATACTTTCAGTTGTACATTTTTAGGCTGTTTTATACCCTAAGGTGCAGAGGAGCCAACACTGTAATATCTTGTGGTCATATGTTTCATGGAATCTTCAATCTAAACCAGATATTTTTGGGGCGCCTGGGTGGCTCAGTCAGTTGAGTGTCCAACTTCAGCTCAGGTTATGATCTCGCAGTTTGTGAGTTCGAGCCCTGCATCAGGCTCTGTGCTGATGAGCCTGGAGCCTGCTTCGGATTCTGTCTCCCTCTCTGTCCCCACACTTGTGTGCACTCTCTCTCTCTCTCTCTCTCTCTCTCTCTCTCTCAAAAATAAATAAACATTAAGAAAAAAAAACTAAACCAGATATATTTTTTCTTTGAGGGTTGTTTATATTCTTGTTTGAAAATAAAAAATGGTCGAGTACATGAAAGCAGGATACAGAATTGTGTATGCAGCATAATCCCAGTGCAACTATAGTCGTGCACATATGTGTCAAAAAAGATGGAAAGAAAATACACATCAGTTGTTGAGTTATCTAAGGGCAGAGGGATAAGGGATGACTTCTTTGCACCATCCTATATTTTCTAAATTATGATTATTTTGATTATTTTAATGTTTGTTTATTTCTGAGAGAGAGAGCATATGCAAAAGTGGGAAAGGGGTAGAGAGAGAGGGAGACACAGAATCTGAAGCAGGCTGCAGGCTCTGAGCTCTCAGTGCAGAGCCCGATGCGGGGCTCGAACCCACGATCCGTGAAATCGTGACTTGAGCTGAAGTCAGACCTTAACTGACTGAGCCACCCAGGCGCCCCTATGTTTTCTAAATTATTACTAGTAAACATACATTACTTTTTTTCCCTTTGGATTGGCTAATTAATTTTTATAGGGTATTTTTAATGTTTGTTTTTGAGAGAGAATGTGCACAGGTGCATGCACACATGAGTGGGGAAGGGGCGGGGGTGGGGGGCAGAGGATCCAAAGCAGGCTCCCTGCTCACAGCAGAAAGCCCAATATGGGGCTTAAACTCACAAACCATGAGATCATGACCCGAGCCAAAGTCAGACACTTAACCAACTGAGCCACCCAAGTGCCCCACCCATATGGTTTTCTTAAAAAATGGGGGGTGGCGCCTGGGTGGCTCAGTTGGTTAAGCGTCCGACTTCAGCTCAGGTCATGATCTCGTGGTCCGTGAGTTCGAGCCCCACATTGGGCTCTGTGCTGACAGCTCAGAGCTTGGAGCCTGTTTCAGATTCTGTGTCTCCCTCTTTCTCTCTCTTCCACCGCTCATGCTCTGTCTCTCTCTCCTCAAAAATAAACGTTAAAAAAGAATTTTTTTTTTAAGTTATTTATTTTTGAGAGAGAGCATGTGCGAGTTGGGGAGAGGTGGAGAGAGAGAAAATCCCAAGCAGGCTCCGCACTGCCAGCACAGAGGCTAAGGCGGGGCTCAAACCCATGAACCACAGGACCATGACCTGAGCAGAAGTTAGATGCTCAACTGACTGAGCCACCTGGGTGCCCCCCCCCTTTTTTAACTTTTTATTCAAATTCCAGTTACTTAACATGCATGGACGATATAGTGATTCAACTCTTCCATATAGCACCCGGTGCTCATCTCAAAAAGCACACTCCTTAATCCCCATCACCTTTTTTAACTCATCCCCTCACCCACCTCCCCTTTGGTAACTAGCTATCAGTTTGTTCTCTGTAGTTAGGGTCTGTTTCTTGTATTACTTTCATAACAAAGAACCAATGCACATTTAACAATATTTCTTTCACTAAAACTTTTGACTGTCAGAAATCTTCCCTTTAAAAAATACTTAGCGTGTGGGGTGCCCAGGTGGCTCAGTCGGTTAAGCATCCGACTTCAGCTCAGGTCACGATCTCATGGTTTGTGAGTTTGAGCCCTGCATCGGACTCTGTGCCGACAGCTCAGAGTCTGGAGCCTGCTTCGGATTCTGTGTCTCCCTCTCTCTCTACCCCTTGCCCCTCCCCCCCCGCAACGTAAATAAACATTAAAAAATTAAAAAGAAATACTCAACTTTGTTAGCCATATTGACAGGATTCAATTTCAAAGTTTAATTTTATGGCAAAACTTTCAATAAAACTGCTTTTTAGGGGCACCTGGGTGGCTCAATCAGCTAAGCCTCCAACTCTTGATTTCATCTCAGGTCATGATCTCACAGATTTGTGAGTTTGAGCCCAGCATTGGGCTCGGCACTGACAGTTGAGAACCTGTTTGGGATTCTGTCTCTCTCTCCCTCTCTCTCTCTCTCTGCCCTTACCCCACTCACATGTGCATGTGTGCGCACTCTCTCTCTCTCTCAAAATAAATTTGATTAAAAAAACTGTAAGTATATGCTTCATAATATCTGCCTTTTTGAAGAAAAGTTAATGAAATCACAATCCCAAATTTCAGTTTGGACTTGAAACTAATTTACAGCCATTTTCAGCTGACTTTTTATAACCCCAGGACCCCTTCCATGCTACCTGTTTCTCTTGTTGATCACACAGTCAAGTGGCATGTTCTTACTATATTTTTTTTCTTGCTGGCAGATTTGGAGTTAAATGGGTTGGAATCTGGAAATGGGGATGAGGAAGCAGTGGATCGAGAACCAAGGCGCCTGAGCAGTAGGCGCTCTGTCCTCACTAGCCCCGTAGCCAACGGGGTCAACCTGGACTATGACGGACTGGGCAAAACCTGCCGAAGTCTTCCAAGTCTGAAGAAAAGTTTGTCGGGGGACTCATCCTCTGACTCTAGCCGGGGCTCCCACAATGGCCAAGTGTGGGATCCCCAGTGTAGCCCCCGAAAGGACAGGCAGGTGCATCTGACCCATTTTGAGCTTGAAGGCCTTCGCTGTCTTGTAGATAAGTTGGAGTCTCTGCCACTGCACAAGAAATGCGTCCCCACAGGGATAGAAGATGAAGATGCTCTTATTGCCGACGTAAAGGTAAGGTCGGTTATGTCGCATGACAGCCACTGGTCCGGCTGGGGCAGGCAGTCGCTCAGTTCTGAGAGAGAAAGTACAGGAATTCTGGATAATCTGCGGCTCATTCAGAAAGACATTCACGTCTACCTGTGTCTGCTGCACGGTGCTTCAGTTCTCAGGGCGAGGCTAAGTCCCTGTTGCGAAAACACTGACTTCTGTATGTTCAGTTAGGACTTAAATTTAGTCTTAAAAACAGAGATTTCAGACTGATTTTAAAAATAAAGAAGAGCCTAATCTAAGAAAGTATTTGTATTAGGAAATATTACTTAATCAAGTTACCCTCAGATAAAGAGGCCTGTTTCAGAACAGAAGTGGCCAATAGCAATCTCCAGCAGCCTCCGCCCAAGCAGACGAGAGAGAAGCTTTGCTGTGCTGGGTGGTGCTGATAGGCTTTGCATATTTAGTTTCGTACTTACCTACTATTAAGACCAAAAAAAAAAAAAAATTAAATACATTGGGACAGCTTCTGAGAAAGTGTCATTGTAAACATAATCTGTCCTGGGGCACCTGGCTGGCTCAGTCTCTGGAGTGTGCAACTCTTGATCTCGGAGTTGTGAGTTTGAGCCCCATGTTGGGTGTAGAGATTTAAAAAAAAAAACCAAAAGACATAATCTCTCCTATTGCTATATCCAGTTTCTTCATGTTATATATTTTTCTTTTTCAAGAGGTCTCCCAGTATCCGTATTTTCAGAGCCTAACCCACCCCTCATGCATTGATCTCAAAGAAATTAGCTTATTTTTAAGGAATCCAGATTTCAGCTGTCTAAATTGGAGGAAGTTCTTTTAAGTCTTTCCTCACAAGTTACCATTAACATGAACACCAAAAAGTATAAACCTGGAAATATCAATTTTCTTTTTAAAATCATCATTTGGAACTACATCTTGGGTGCAAGGCCTGGGAATGTGTAGTAGAAAGCTAGTTCACAATTAGTAATTAAGTATTTATTTTTAAACCCTGTCAGATTATCTTAAGCCACAGAAGAATTTATGTTGAATAATTTTATGTGACCCTAAGGAATATAGGCTGAATATCTGAGTACGTCTTTTCCATTCCTGATTCCTGGTTCATGTTTTTCCTTGGCCACTGCTACGGTCTGAAGTGCTTCTGCAAACACCTCAGGAAGAGTTCCAAAGTCTGGGATAGGACCTGAACTGGTTTTTTTCTCTTTTGTTTTTCTTTTTACAACAGACTTTTACATTGTATTTTATTGTTTATGCATCAGTGAAAGGGTGAAAAAATAAAGAGGCTTAAAAAAGTGGTAGCCTGGTTAGATTGGTCCTCTCCAATGGTGATAGAAGCAGGACAGTTGACTTTTTTTTTTTTTTAATGTTTGTTTATTTTTGAGAGAGAAAGAGACAGAATGCAAGTGCGTTAGGGACAGACAGAGAGGGAGACACAGAACCTGAAGCGGGCTCCAGGCTCCGAGCTGTCAGCACAGAGCCCAACACGGGGCTCGAACTCACAAGCTGTGAGATCATGATCTGAGCCAAAGTTGGACGCTCAGCCAACGGAGCCACCCAGGTGCCCCAACAGTTGATTTTTCAGTTTGGTTTTACAAGGTTTGTTCTAGAAGAAACAGGTGGCATCATCGTGGCTTGTATTTAGGGGAGGAAATGACAAAGTTCTAGATAAATGTGGTCCTATTTCTGTAATGATTAATGTGTAGCAAAACAAACTTAGTCCTACTTTTCCAGACTCACAAACTAGACTCCAAACTCACTTTCCACCCTTGAGTGAGCAAAGGACATATACATTTTCTCTTTTCCATTGTGATAGGACATATCTATTAATACTTCCTGAGAGTTTGAGTGTAACATCTTTTTTTTTTCCTCAGAAGTTTTTTTTATGTGGCTATTCCATAGATACATTTAGGAAACATTAAATTAACTTGCCTGTAGGATCCCTGAAAAGAAAGATTTCTAAGTTTATAGCTCACAGTCTTTTGGCCTGGGCGTCTGTATTTCTGAATCATGAGAAAGAATAGTTATCTTCTCAGTCCTATGGGATTTGACTCCATTGACTCCAGTTATAGGAAGCCTTATTGTAATCCACTAGTCAGCTGTACAAGGTCAAGTGTCATAATAGAAATACACAAACTCCCATAACTGTTAAATAAAGATACTTGAGGCAGAGTGGCAGGGGAAAATGTAGAAAAATTTGGGTCAAATACTAAGCAGAGTAAAAGTATGCGCGGGAAGGGGGGAAATGAGTTAAAAAGAGGTATCTAAAGAGGGCTCTTAGCATTATGAAAAGGTCTACAGAGAGCTTCCTTGTGTTTGTCAGGAATCGTGAAAGACATGGCTGCCACCCCGGGCTCAGTCAGAGTGGCACAGAGACCAGAGCCTGAGGAAGGAGTGGTCAGCAGGATGACTAGGAGACTGACAGTGTTTGAATTCTTCCTGCAGGGGCTTGTCTGCACCTTGTTTTCCTTGCCCGATACCATAGTTAAAATGCAGCTGATAGCAGAAGACAACAGACTTAGATACCAGCTGTGCAGGTAGTTTAACTTAAGATCAAATGGATTCATTATTCCTGCATTTGACCATTTATATTTAATCTGAGCTTCAGATAATAGTGAGTATAGAGCTTGAATACTTTGAGAATCTGAACATCACCCAAAAGAAAAGAAGCTGTGCATTGGGTAGGTGCCATCACCGCACAGCTGGAGACTGCAGTGCTAGAGAGCTTGGTGCTTGTAGCATAGAAGCCTACACTGCAGTGGAGGACAGCAGCAAGCCGAGTTTACTCTTCCTGCAGAGAGAGGGATTGTTTCTTGTTGCAGCCTGTGTGGCTCTTAGGAAGAACTAGCAGAAGAGATGAGCGCTCTATAGCTATATATCCCTGGAAGAAAAGTCCATTTTAGTGTTGGGGGGGAAGGGCTTTGAAGATTCTAAAATGTTAAATTCTGCATTGTTAAAGAAAGATCGGGGCACCTGAGTGGCTCAGGTCACGATCTCAGGGTTCGTGGGTTCGAGCCCCGCGTCAGGCCCTGTGCTGACAGCTCGGAATCTGGAGCCTGCTTCGGATTCTGTGTCTCCCTCCCTCTCTCTCTGCCCCTCCCCCAGGCATGTTCGTTCATTCCTTCTCTCTCTCTCTCTCTTTCTCAAAAATAAACATTAAAAATTAAAAGAGAGAGGAAGAAAGAAAATAGAATATAAAGTTGGGAGGGGATTAGATAAAAAAAAAAAAAAAAACGGGGCATTAAAAACTGTTGACCTGGGGCTCCTGGGTGGCTCAGTCTGTTGAGCATGTTGAGTGTCCAAGTCGTGATTTTGGCTCAGGTCATGTTCTCACAGTCTGAGGGATCAAGTCCCAAGTCACGCTCCTCGCTGAGCATTGAGCTGGCCTGGGATTGATTCATATTCATTCATATTCTCTCTCTCTCTCTCTCTCTCTCTCTCTCTCTCCCTCCCTCCCTCCCTCCCTCTCCCTCTCCCTCTCCCTCTCCCTCTCCCTCCCTCCCTCCCTCCCTCCCTCTCTCTCTCTCTCCCTCCCTCTCTCTCTCCCTCCCTCTCTCTCCCCTCCCTCTCTCTCCCTCCCTCTCTCTCTCTCTCCCTCTCTCTCTCTCCCTCCCTCTCTCTCCCTCCCTCTCTCTCCCTCTCTCTCCCTCTTCCTCCCTTTCCCTCCCTCTCTCCCCTCCTCTCCCCTCCCCTCCCTCCCTCTCTCTCTCCCTCTTTCCCTCTGTTCCTGAGCCCCTCCCCCACTCCTTGCTCTCTCTCTCTCTCTCTCTCTCTCTCTCTCTCTCTGGAAAAAAAAAAAAGACAGGACTTAGAGCAGTGTCAGTAATACAGTCCCATTAAAGTGAGAGAAAGTCTCTGTGTGCATTGCAGCGGTGCTGGAGAAAGGGACATGCCACCTGCTGACAGTGGGTCACAGAAAGGAGGTAGGAGTCAGCCTGAAGACTGTTTTTAATCAGAATTTATTGTTTTGTATTTATTTTGGTCATAAAGGAGCTCTTAATATATATACATACATAAAAAGGTTTTAATATATCAATGTATTTGGCTGCCCAACTCAGTGAAACAAATTCAGTGTTGTATACGTATTTACTTTCCTGTTTTCTCTAAGATATTTTGATAAGCTGGGCAAACATGTGACTTGTGGTCAAGATACTAGATCTATGAAAGCTTGTTTTCTCCTCTGTAAAATAACATCTACCTCAATGGGGCTGTTGTGAAATTTAATGATAATGTTAGTAAATATTTAATAAACTATATCACTATTACAGAAAAAAAATCAGATGTCACAAATCTATGAATAATGCCTGCCTACTCTGTGCCAGAACCGGGCTGAGTGTTGGGGTAAATATGCGCACACGCTGTGGATGAGGCCCTCGAGGGTCTTGCAAGGCAGTGGCGGAGCAGGCATTTCAATAGGCTGAGAAAGTGAGTGCGTCCTAGGTTTGCAGGCACCGTGCATGCCACTAGAGTGCTGCCTGAACACTGAGAAGCTGGGTGTGGATTCTGTCCCGAGGGAAGGAAGTGCCAGTCTTAACTCAGAAGTTAAGGGGCACCTGGCTGGCTCAGTAGGTAGAGCATGTGGCTCTTGATCTTGGGATTGTGAGTTTGAGCCCCACGTTGGTTGTAGAGAGATTGCTTATGAACAAACAAACAAACAAACAGACTTCTACTATGGGCTCCTGGGTGGCTGAGTGGATTGAGCGTCTGACTCTTGATTTCGGCTGAGGTCCTGATCCCCGGGTCATGGGATGGAGCCCTGAGTCTGGTTCCATGCTGAGTGTGAAGCCTGCTTGGGATTCTCTCTCCCTCTCCCTTTGCCCCTTTCTCCCACTCATTCTCTCTTTAAAAAAAAAAAAAAAAAAAAGTTAATAAACTTTCCTGTTAGATGATAAAACAGTATATAAATGACTCTCAGTTTGTGAATTCTAGAATTGTTCTTTGTGGTGCAATAGGCTACTACTGCTGCTCTGAACTAAGATCCTAACATTTTATTTTGTAACCATGATCTAAAAATTTACACTCGGCTCTCTCTCAGGAGTATGATGGAACCAAAAGCAAAGTCATGGTTTCAGGTAGATACAGACACTAATGATAAATTCGCTTCATCTGACACTTTGGGGGTGACTCTGGCACTAGTTAAAGAGAAGAACTGGTAGAGGATCCACTATAATTAGATCTTAATCCATTAAACTAGATTAGAGGGGGGAAAGGCAACCTGTATAAATAAAACTTCATTTGAAATATAATCCACACATTCTAAGTGGGAAGTTTTATATTTATTTACTCATCAGTTTATTTTTTAAATGTAAACTCTATACCCAACATGGGGCTTGAACTCATGACCCCAAGATCAAGAGTCACATGCTCCACCAACTGAGCCAGCCTGGTACCCCCTAAGAAAAAAGTTTTGAATAATTTAATAGCTACAAGGCATATAAGATTAGGTTAAAATACATAATAATTCTTCAAAGTGTTATTATATTATTGTGTTATGTAATGTCATGTTCTTACCATCTCTGATCTTTGGTGCCTGTCTTTTATTCTGAATTAATGTCGGGGGGGGGGGGGGGGACTGGCCTCGTTTAATCAGCGATTTGGAAGCCCTGTCTGGTTTTTGTCCTTTCCTGGTGGCCTCTCGGGTTTTACTTGCTACAGCTGGTAACATGTTTCTCCTTAGTATTCCATTCTTTATCACCCCTCCAGGTTAGATAGGACTGAGATAAGAACCAGGATTTTCCAAGAAGACCTCTCACACTATTAAGGAGAGCGTTTCAGACATAATAGTCTGATTGAACTTGGTCTTTCAGTCTTAAGATAAAGGGCAAACGAGACGTTTAGGATTAGAATGGCCATAGAAACTTTTTCAGGGAGAGCTCAACCAAAAAGCACAGAACTCCCACCTTTCTTGGTAAACTACTGTAAAAATTGAAATATTTAGCCCCTCCCTGGCAGCAAAGCCCAAGCCCCAAAAAGCATATTAAGCCACTGACTACATCAGAAACTCACTGACACAACTGTCCTGGAAATAAAAAGGTTTCCAGTGGTAAGAGCTAGGTTCTTAGTGGCCTGAGATGTTTATTTCAAAGCAGCTCCTGTAATTTCTGAAAAAAAAGCCAAGTTATAGTTATGAGAGTCTGAAAATTACATAAATCTAGATCCCAAATACAGTACACTGTAGTGAGAGGTGGCTTGTTCAGTCCGAGCTTCACCCTGACCGTGAATCAGTGTGTGGAGAGTGTGTGGCACGCATCACTCGAGTAGCTGCCACAAATGGCATCGAGACGTCTGACGGGATACGAGGCTGGCCGCATCATCCAGGGAACATCAAGAATGTGGCAGGCAAAACAAACGACTAGGATAGGAAATGGGCAGGAGTGCTGGTGTCCTGGGGGGAGGGGTAATCTGAGGGGCAGAGTCCCAGGAGACTGGTGGATGTGGAATTGGCAGACACAGATTCAGTGGCTCCTTGCGCTGGTACCAAGGCAGGAGATAAAGCCCCTTGACGCCTTGACCTCAGGTTGTACGTCGGCTAGCTTTACTTGGTCAAGATGGAACCGCGGGAAGAGCTGCCTAGACGTTCCGGTTATGGTGGTAGAGTGCCCAGTCGTGACCAGAGGCAGGCATCTGTTGTCGAAGTGGTTGATATTAAACAGACATATGTATTGAATATCTCAGTATTGGTTGAAATGTGTCATTCCTGAAGGTTTTTCTGGAAACATGTATGCTCATTCTGGATTCTGGGCTGGGAGAGCAGCAGTGAGGGCAGGTGAAGCAGGCGGGTGTGTGGGGAAAGAAGGGAAGTTGGAGGAACTCAGCTTGGGTGCCTGGCTCTTGCACAGGCTGAACTTCGGGTGACTCGCTGTTTGCCTGAAGAGCAGGAGGGAGAATTGGCGGGGGGGGGGTCAGTGGGCAGGAGTGCCGGCTGTAACAATAAGAAGTGACCCTGAGGGGCAGGGTGTGGACGAAGACAAGGACACTCACGGGCCCAGATGCAGAACGGGTTAAAGCCTTCCCTTTTGCTGGCGCCTTCCGAAGTCGGCCAGAGGGAGCCCTCCGGGCCGGCCTTGGGTTCTCCTATTGCAGTGGTGGTGGGAGGGAGGAGGCGGGGGCGCGGCCCGGCTCGCCTCCCGGGCAGCCTTTCCTCCAATCACCAGGCCGAGAGCGCCGGCTGAGCACACCCCCTCCCGACTCTGCAGCAGGACGGCTGGGCCCTCTGCCTGGCTCGCTCACTCGAGCTCAGCTCCCCCTCCTGCCATCTTCCGTTGCAAAGCATTTCTGGGAGCTGCATGTGGGTGACGCAGCAGCATTGTTCGCAGGCACAGGAAGCCGCGGCTGAGCTGAAGGGCTCGAGAAGGAGCTCAGAGCACGACACGCTGCTCCCTCTGGGTAGCCTCAAGGGTTATAGCTGGACTGCCCCGCCTGATGTACTTTGGGAGATTCCAGAATTTTCAAGTAAATCAGGATTTTCCTAGAGGCAGAAAACCTAAACTCCTTCAGCACAACTTCCAATACAGAAAACAAAACAAAGACGCTGGGGAAACTTCCACCAAGAGCTTCAGCAGCTCCAGAGCGACGAGAAACGCAAGGTCAGGCGGGTGGGCGGCAAACCCTTTCTGGCTCGGGGTGTGTGTAACTGTAGGGACTTTGTCTCAGCGGAAGAGGCGGAAGAACAGCCTACCAGGGGACTCCAGGACAATGCTCAGGTTACTTGGTGTTGCTCTAGCCGTCATTGCACTTGTTCCCTCTCCTGGTGGGATGTGCTCTTGAATGGGGTCTCTTGGCTTTGGGGAATCCTTTTTCCTTCTCTTCCCAGACGCCCGCTGTTCTCTTCCCCTTCCTGTGATGTGTGGGGTGTGGGCTTGTGTTTGAATGTTCTCCCGAATGCCAGGAGCCTAGATAGGCGTCAGCCTTTCCGCACTCCACCCCCGCTCCCTGTCCCAAACCCCCTCTGGTGAAGGGTGGTGGCTGCTTTATATGGTTTCTTGGAGGGCCTCAGCTGGAGTCTGCCTTTTTTGATGAAGCAGGGCGAGTTTGGTTGTCTGGCCCCAACAAAATAAGGCTTGGAAGGAAATCTGCATTTCCCTCCACACCCACACAGACCCCGGTAACAGAGTCGTATATGTGTGAACAGCTGCCCCCCACCCCCCACGCAGACACAGTTTCTCCACCTACCTTTCCTTATCCCCCACAAAAAATCTTGCAGGTAGATTTAGACTGCTTTTGGTGAACGGTTAGGTTCCTTTTGCTACTCTTAAACAATTGTGGATCTTTCTGTGAGGTCTGTTTTGCTGAAAGTGGAAAGTCCCTGTTTGTGGACAGCTCAGTGCTCTCCGGGGCGGCAGAGGAAATGGGCAGAGTCCTGCTCCTCAGCAGTAGACATGGGGGAGGGGAACTGTGCACTCCCTCGCACACGTTTTGAATGGACCTGAATTTTTCACCCTAGGGAGATTAGGAGTCCAAACTGGAGCCCAGTCCCAGAGCCTTAGTCCCACGTGGCACCGCACCCCGCCTCTTCACCCCCACGCTGTGCGGTGCTAAACAGGACACTTCAGAATAGGATGTCATAGCAACTTGAAGTAAATAAAACGTCTGCAAATGAAATCAGTTTGGGGGAGGGTGAGAGGCAGCTGGAGACTTGGCAAAGGGGTTTTTCGTAGAGGAGCTTCCTGGGTGTTTTAAAGGGTCTTTCTGAGTCCCAACTCGAATTTGGAGCATGATCCTTGGTAGAGAAGTGCCGCATGCTTCAAAAAGTCCTGGCCTCTAGGCACAGAGCCCACAAGATTATGGAAATGGTTATTAAAGATGGCCTAGGCATGCTTATTGTCCAGGATCAAAGTTGAGTGTTCACTGAAACACTGAAACAGTTAACACCCTGTACACAGTAGGGCAACCTGAAAGGAATCTCGTAACTTGTCTTCTGGATTTGTGTTCTTTTGCTGTTGCCCTTGCTGTAGGGCGCATGAGGTCAGAGGAAGAGGGATTTCGTCTTCTGCTCTAAGGTTCAGGATTCAGAAATTTCTGTCGAAAACATAAAGGCTTGCTTCCAAATAACACTCAACCAGTATGATTCACTTAAGTGGTAGTTTCTTACTGTAGCAGTGTCCTCAAGTCATTCAAACTAGATTGGCTAAAGCCATCAAAACTGTTGCCCCTAAATTGTTCCTGTTCCATTCCAGAATAAAGCCAAATGATTGACTGTGTGTGTGTGTGTGTGTGTGTGTGTGTGTGTGTGTGTGTGTGTGAGAGAGAGAGAGAGAGAGAGAGAGAGAGAGAGAGAGAGAGAGAGATTAATCGATTGGTTAATTTGAAGTTGGGATTTCTGTAATCAGACTTAGAAGAACAGAGCTCTGGGTTGAATCAAGACATTAAGATTGTTGTTCTGTTCATATTATTAATTAAGTATTAGCCAATCTTTTTTGCCACTTTGCTGAGATCTGCAAAATGAAAGCAGTACTTCTTGATAATTGTCACTGGTGTTGAAAAGTAAGGGGGCAATATAAAGTTTTACTGCCATGTATAGAACTGTGTGCCAAGTAACACTTGTCGCCCCAGAGCTAGTTACTTCAGCATACGTATTAACAGTACAGTGAGTATGCAGGTACGGGGTTGGGAGCAAAGGTAAATTCAAAGTCTTGATAGTACTACAGTAGTTTGAGTTTTCTCTTTCATCTTCAATTTATTTGTTTGGCAGTGAGTCTCTAAATGAAGGGAAAACACAGCTGCCAGCCTGCCCTTCCCATGTCGCTTGTGGGGACTGAGGCTAAGTCTGGATGCTGTTGGGAGTGGTTGGCTCTTTGTTCACTGTGTCCTGCTTTTCTTCCCCCCTCTTCTATCCTATTCTGCCCTTAGATTTTGCTGGAGGAGCTTGCCAACAGCGATCCCAAGTTAGCCCTCACTGGAGTCCCTATAGTACAGTGGCCAAAAAGGGATAAGGTAAGAAACTATTGTTCTTATCTTCAGGCTGCTGAAGCATTTTGCTAGCCGACCATCCCCATTCCGGGAAGAAAAAGAACAACTAGAGGCAGACAGCTTTTGGTGCATTAATATGAACTGACAGAAAATCATTACTCAGTTCTGTTTTAACTCTTAGGTCAGGGTAATTAGCTATCTTTAGAGGTGACTCTGTTAACGGAACTATCAAACCAGAAACCTGCCTCCAGGTTTGGATGCAAAAGTGTGCATTTGTTCACCAGAATGGATCAGTTCCTATCCTTCTGGCCCAGTGATTCGGTGATTCTCAGATATTTTTTAAAACTAGTTAAAATAATTACATACATATTCAAATGGCTGGAGTATTTCTATGATGGCCTGAGTGTACACTCAAGATTCCCCTTCATTTGGATTTTTCAGTATCAAAAAGAGAAGGAAAGGGATCACCTGTAAGCTAATAAATTGTCAGGTATGAATTTTCATGCCTCTTCAGTTAGGTCCTGTGTAATTTTTCCCATATTGTCCTTTGTCAAGGTTATTTATCAAATAAAACGTAAGGGCCCATGGGTCTGGCAAATACGTAGGCCCTTCTTTGGTTTTCCCCGGTTGAAATTTGCAGAGCCATCACATTCCAGGAGTGTTTAGGTGAATAGCTGTGAAAGATGTCTTAAAGAACCACTTCTTACTACCAGGGTGGAGGAGTCCCACTTGGCCTGGGCTTGACCACATGAGACTGCCTCAGAACAGTTTAGGCATCTCTGGCTGTTCAATGTTTTGTGTCAGGAACATGTTTGAGGCACCGCGGAAAAAAACTGAAAGACCCAGTCCTTGTTCTTGAAAAGATCACCAGCTGGACAAATACAAGCACTAAAATTTTAAACGTATACCTGAGGGATGTATTTTACTGGAGTGTCTGTCATGTGCCAGACTCAGAGTAATAAAGAAATGAGCAAGATTCATCTCGCCCTCAAGTAGTTTATCGTCATCTTTAGGAGTATCTTCTGAGTAGTAATATCCAGGATAGGGAAATATTGGAGGGTCCCTGGAATGACATTTGGTACATAGAAAGCCTCAGGGAGGGGTGAATCTCACAGCTCAGCAGAGTGAGAGGGACGTGACTGAAGTAGATAGCCTGAAGGGACTGGCAAACCTTGTCTTTGAAGGTAATACGTAGGTGATAAGTAGAGTAAAATCAATAAATATTTTAGGTTTCGCAGGCCACGCAGTCTCTGTCGGCAACTTCTCCACTCTGTCATTGCAAGTGAAAGCAGCCATAGACCAGACAGAAAACAAATGAACATCATGGTACTCCAGTCAAATTTCATGTACAAACAGGCAGTGGGCAGATCTGCCCACGGGCCATAGTTTGCCAAGCCTTGTGATCTTATGCCCCCTCCAGTCCTTAAAGCTACTTGATATATTTGACCTCACCGCTTTCTCTTTCTAGCTTAAATTCCCCACCCGGCCAAAGGTGCGGGTTCCTACCATCCCCATCACAAAGCCTCACACTATGAAACCAGCTCCTCGGTTAACACCTGTGAGGCCGGCCGCTGCCTCCCCCATAGTGTCAGGAGCCCGGCGGAGACGAGTGCGCTGTCGAAAATGCAAAGCCTGTGTGCAAGGAGAGTGTGGTGTCTGCCACTACTGCAGGGACATGAAGAAGTTCGGGGGGCCTGGTCGCATGAAGCAGTCGTGTGTCCTTCGGCAGTGCTTGGCAGTAAGTGGTCTGCTGGATACAGAGCTTGGGGGAGGGGTGGTGGTGCCAAAAGGACTGAAACACAGGTAGTAGAGGGTGGTAGAGCCTTCAGAGATGGAAAGGAGAAGTTACTCTCTCTCTCTTTGGCTTGCTTTGTTTTGCCCCATTTCTCTCTGAGTTCAGAAGGAAGATACCTCACACTAAAAATGATCCCATTTAACCTTTCAGCCTTGCTCGCCCAGTTTTCAAATGAGGGAGCAGTGTTTCAAGGGCAAATCACTGCTTCTTGTCCCCTCTTTAACTGGATTAGAAAGGAAGGACCTGGGAGGCCTGGGATAGACTGGTGAAAATAAACTGGTCTCTGTCAGTCTCTAGTTCTCAGCTGGTTCACTCTCCCTATCCTCTTTCTCATCTAGTTTTCCTACCAGAAACCTCTCTTCTCCACCTGGTTTCCTTGCTCCCTAAGTGTTCCCAGGAGAATTAGAGGAAGCAAAGCACTCGTCTTCAGTTAAAGGGAAGCTAAACCGATAAGGATCTAAGTCTGCTCTTTTCTTGGTTTCTGTCTTTGTCCTCTTGTAGCCCAGACTGCCTCACTCAGTCACATGTTCCCTCTGTGGAGAGGTGGATCAAAATGAGGAGACACAGGACTTCGAGAAGAAACTTATGGAATGCTGTATCTGCAACGAGATTGTTCATCCTGGCTGCCTCCAGGTGAGGAGAGGCCAAAGGGGCCCCTAAGGTCTCAGGTACTGAGTGGAGCAGAGGAGGGTGGGAATCCCCGATCTGGACCATCAGCAATGGGCTATGTAGTGGTCTAACATCTGTCCTTGATTCATGGTCTATGCTGTGTGTCAGCCACTGGCTCGACCCTGAGGATAGTCTCGGACACAGAATAATAGTCCCGTTCCCTGCCCTCATGGAGCTTGCGGTCTGGCCTCCATGGAGTGTGTTTGGAGTCCCCAGGCTATCATGGAACTGCCTGGTCTATTTGGGAATGCCTTGTGCCTTTAAGCATCTCTCCTGTGTACTTGACTGTATCTCTGGATGTCAGTTCCTGAAAGATGGTTAGAGTAATAGTATCAGCTAACGTTTAATGAGTGTATCAGGCTTGGTTCACACTTGAGGGCCTTTAAGAAAAAATGATAGAGGTTGTGCCTGGGTGGCTCAATCAGTTAAGCATCTGACTCTTGGTTTTGGCTCAGGTCATGATGTCCCAGATTGGGAGTTCAAGTAAAAAAAAAAAAGAGAAAATGATAGAGGGGCACCTAAGGTGGCTCAGTCGGCTCAGGCTATGATCCCAGGGTCGTGGGATCAAGCCCCGAGTCCAGCTCTGCACAGAACGTGGAGCCTGTTTAAGATTCTTTCCCTCTCTCTCTCCCTCTCTCCCCCTCTCTCTCCCTCTCTCCCCCTCTCTCCCCCTCTCTCCCTCTCTCCCCCTCTCTCTCCCTCTCTCTCCCTCTCTCTCCCTCTCTCTCCCTCTCTCTCCCTCTCTCTCCCTCTCTCTCCCTCTCTCTCCCTCTCTCTCCCTCTCTCTCCCTCTCTCTCCCTCTCTCTCCCTCTCTCTCCCTCTCTCTCCCTCTCTCTCCCTCTCTCTCCTCTCTCCCTCTTTCCCCCTCTCCCTCTCTCTCCCTCTCTCTCCCTCTCTCTCCCTCTCTCTCCCTCTCTCTCCCTCTCTCTCCCTCTCTCTCCCTCTCTCTCCCTCTCTCTCCCTCTCTCTCCCTCTCTCTCCCTCTCTCTCCCTCTCTCTCCCTCTCTCTCCCTCTCTCTCCCTCTCTCTCCCTCTCTCTCCCTCTCTCTCCCTCTCTCTCCCTCTCTCTCCCTCTCTCTCCCTCTCTCTCCCTCTCCCCCTCTCCCCCTCTCCCCCTCTCCCCCTCTCTCTCTCTCCCTCTCTCTCTCTCTCTCTCTCTCTCTCTCTCTCCCCCCGCCCCCCCCCCCCGCCACTCTTCACCTGCTCATGTGTGCGCTCGCTCACTCTCTCTAAAAAAAATCTTAAAAGGAAAGAAAAAGTGATAGGGAAGCTGATACAGTCTTTAGGAGGTAGCATCAAATCTTTAAGCATGGGCCCTGGGCCTAAGTATGCGCCAGAGCTCCTTAAGTGATACTAATATGTGGCTGGGGTGGACAACCATTGTTTTATATGCATTCTCTTGTTTACATCTTTTAAGATAGCCCTGTGAAGTTGGGTCTACCCTGTTACTTCATTCTTTAAAGGGCATTGGTGCTGGTACTTTGTCGATTTTTCCAAAGGTGTCAGCTATATCACGACTGCCACCTGGCTGACAATGATTGTAAGATACAGTTAATTGTGAGAAGCAGCTCAATTTTAGAAATATTCAAATGTGAAAAAAATATGCATCATAAGATCAGTAAAATTAAGGTATCCTCTCCATGCTGATAAACGAAGCATTTACTATATGTCAAGCTTTTATCTAAACACATTATTTAACAAGTAATTCATTTAATCCTCACCACACCCTTATAGGAGTATTTATGCGCACTGTACAGTTGAGAACAGAGTCACAGAGACTAGGCTACAGTCTCTGAACCCAAGCAATCATAATTACTATGCCCCACTATCAAGATGAGGTCTGGCACCATTCTGAATAGTGTGGTCAGTTCCTTTAGCAGAGAGGCATGAGATGCTCAAGAAAATAAATGTGTCAGGAAAGATACATATAGAAGTCTGCAGACCCCAGATTGACGCAGACTCTTGGGAATCTCCTCGTGGAATCTAACTTTGATCAAGTAACCAAGAGTGAAGGTGACCGGTCTCCTAGTGGCTAGGAGTGGGGCTGAATGACTCGGTTTTTCTTCCCGATGGGCCGATGTGTTTACAAATGGGTAAAACTTCCAGGTTCTTCCCAACCATGTGGCTGTTATTGTTTGATAAAGGAGCCTTAAGAAACAGGCTTTTTTTTTTTTTTTTTTTTTTTTTTAATGAGAGAGATTTTTAACATCTCTGTCTTCCTCTAGATGGATGGAGAGGGGTTGCTTAATGAGGAATTGCCAAATTGCTGGGAGTGTCCAAAGTGCTACCAGGAGGACAACTCAGAGAAAGCCCAGGTAAGGAAGCTTTATCCAGACTGCACCGGAGAAGAAAAGAAACGTCCGGCTTAGGGGATGGCTAGAGTCTGTTTGCCTTTGTGTCTTTGTTCACATGGTTTTTCTGACCATGGAGATGATTTTGTATTTTGTTTGATAACTTTTTTTCCCCCCTCTTCGGTTAATTATTTGTTTTTCTTTTGTTTGAGTTTTTGTGTTACTGAATATTGTTCCACTTGGGGTCTGCAAATTGCTGAGGTCCTCTTACACTCTGAGACCCTAGAAAAAGGGGCAGCATAGCTAGGCTGTGTGAGGAGGGCAGTGAGGCGAGCACGGTTGCTCCTGAGGAATGAAACTAGAGGGAAGGCAGTGACCTGAGGCAGCTAGTAAATACAGTGGTGTGCCGGAGTTTCCAGTTAAGCGGGCTCACATTTTTGTCCTCTTCACCTTTATGGCCCTACAGAAAACCCTACCCTTGTGCCCTACACAGGCAGCCCCTCCCTGCAAGGGGACCAGTGCCATGACCTTGGCCCTGAGTAGCTGACATTGCTGGCCTGATGGGTAATACCAAAGGGCCAAGAGGACTCTGGTTGATCAGGCCAGGAGGAATAAGACCTGTTGAGGGCACAGACAGAGGAGGCAGCTGGCCTAGTGGCAGCCATCCAGGCCCAGTGGTCTCCTCCAGGCGCATCGCACTGGAGTAGGGACAAGTTTCCTGGTCTGTCTGTTTCTTCCCACTTGGGTACTGAGGTGACTGAATTTTCATTCTATATATCTTTGAAGGGCAGGGATTTCTAGAGTGGACTAGTGCTGAAGTTCTCCTTATCCCAAGTTCTTAAACTAGGGGTTCTTAAACATTTTCTCTTCACTGACGACAGTGGAGGCAGTAGTGGTGGTGTTTGCCTCCCTGCCACAGCAGGTAGGGGGACAGATGCCTCATTTTATCTCTTTTAAGTTTATTTATTTTGAGAGAGAGGGAGAGAGCACATGTGTGCACACAAGTTGGAGAGGGGCAGGGGGTGGGGGGGAGGGAGAGAATCCCCAGCAGACTCCGTGCTGTGAACACAGAGCCTGACGCAGGGCCCGAACCCACGAACCATGAGATCATGACCTGAACCGAAACCAAGAGTCAGATGCTTGACTGACTGAGCCACCCGGGTGCCCCAGGTGGCTGTACGTTAGTATTGCCTTCTTGCATTGTAAAAGCCAAAAGCCAGCACCCACAAGGTAGTCATTCTCTTCCAACCACGGTGCCCTATGAATGTAGAGGAAAGGGAGCAGGCTTGTTGCTGAGGGACAGAAACCATCTCCTTGAGGAAAATGTGAACCACTGCTCACTGATCCCTAGTGGAACACTGGTGCAGCCTCATCACGGCGGCGTCATGGTGGCCCCAGAGGGAGACAAGTGGCGTAGGATGAGGTCGTGGACCTTTGTGGAATGTCAGTTTCACTGAACCAAAATTCCTCTTTTTCATCCAGAGTAGATTCCTTTGGAGCAGTGTGGTTCCTCAGAGGTTCTCATTCTCTGCTTTATATTCCATGCAGTTGGTCTCTAAGGGTAGGGTAGGGTGCTGAGTGGAAGAAGCAGCCTGGTGGAGTCCAGCTCAGACACCAGTGGAGCTAAAAGTGGTGTTTACTTCTGTCAGATTCTGCGTTCTAGTTTAAATGGTATATGTAGACTGCTTTTCTTCTACCACAGGCATCTCTCTTCTATCAAAAGCATCTCCTGGGTGAAGGAGTTAAATTAGAGATAGAACTAAAAACGGTCAGATTGCATAGGGGTAAAGTTGTGGCCTCTTTAAAGCGTGTCTTTATCCAGGGAATTATAATCCAGAAATTGGGGCAAGAGATGAATAAGGTGGGCTGTGGAATCGTGCAGCCCAAATTTGGATCTCACTCCTCTATACTTGAACACAGACCTTTTTGTCACAGGTAGATTTCCCAAGTGACCTATTTTAAGGGTTTTGTTCTGTAATCAGCTTTCTCAGCACAGACTTGAGCTCGGTTGCTGATCCAGGCAGATTGCAGACTAGACTCTGAGGAGGTGACCACCCTGTAGCATGCAGGTACCCCTTTCCCCATAGACGAGCGGTGATCTGTCTTTTCTCTAGTCTCCTGAGAGCAGTAGTGAGGCTCACCCCGTAAATGTAGAGGGTTTTGGAGAAAGCACTGATGTGGCTTTTTGGGGGCCTGTTTTGCAGAAGCGGAAAATGGAAGAGAGCGATGAAGAATCCGTGCAAGCCAAAGTCCTGCGGCCCCTGCGGAGCTGCGACGAGCCCCTCACGCCCCCGCCTCACTCACCCACTTCTATGCTACAGCTCATCCATGACCCGGTTTCCCCTCGGGGTATGGTGACTCGGTCATCCCCTGGGGCTGGCCCCAGCGACCACCACAGTGCCAGCCGGGATGAGCGCTTCAAACGGCGGCAGTTGCTGCGGCTGCAGGCCACAGAGCGCACCATGGTACGGGAAAAGGAGAACAATCCCAGCGGCAAAAAGGAGCTGTCTGAAGTTGAGAAAGCCAAGATCCGGGGATCGTACCTCACTGTCACGCTACAGAGGCCCACCAAAGAGCTCCACGGGACATCCATTGTGCCCAAGCTGCAGGCCATCACGGCCTCCTCTGCCAACCTTCGCCATTCCCCCCGCGTGCTAGTACAGCACTGCCCAGCCCGAACCCCCCAGCGTGGGGATGAGGAGGGGCTGGGGGGAGAGGAGGAGGAAGAGGAGGAGGAGGAGGAGGAAGATGACAGTGCAGAGGAGGGGGGTGCAGCCAGGCTGAATGGCCGGGGCAGTTGGGCTCAGGATGGAGACGAAAGCTGGATGCAGCGGGAGGTCTGGATGTCTGTCTTCCGCTACCTCAGCCGCAGAGAACTTTGTGAATGTATGCGAGTGTGCAAGACGTGGTATAAATGGTGAGCAGGGATACAGGGATCAGGAATAGGGGTATGGGAGCAGGTGGCAGGTTTTCCATAAGAGAACTGCATGCGTCCTGGCATCTGGAGGCTTGCTGGGTCT
Source organism: Panthera tigris (assembly GCF_018350195.1). Taxonomy (NCBI): domain Eukaryota; kingdom Metazoa; phylum Chordata; class Mammalia; order Carnivora; family Felidae; genus Panthera; species Panthera tigris. Next base: position 109,230,264 of record NC_056669.1, read on the forward strand.
TAAAGGATTGAATCCACTCTGTCTGTTCCCTAGACAGTGGGTCCTGTTATATTTGTGGCCAGTCGTGCCTATAGGTGTGGCCCTTCAGGGGAATGTGGCCCTTTGCTTCCTCTCCCTGCTCCGACCTTTCCCATCTCTCTTTTTACTGAACATATGAAACTGATCTGGGGGATGGATTTATATAGTTTGTGCTGAAACTTCAGTCCACGGAGCTGCGACAGTTTTCCCCCTCAAGTAAGCTGCACTCATCACCCATCTGTTGAGAGCCTGTGATGATGTGATAGTCACTGTTATTGGTGACACACGTGACTGCTTTTAAGCCCCTGCCTCAATTACCTCTCCATCTAATGAAAGGGGTGGACATGCTTTTCAAAAAATTTGAATGTTTCCACAGTTTTCCAGTTGTTTGTTCTTATCCCAATAAGACCTACCATTTCTTCTCAAAAGGGTGATGCTTGGACCACTGGCATTACCTGGGGTCATGTTAGAAACGCAGATTCTCAGGGTCCGTTTCAATATGGCCTGAGTCAGAGCTTTGGGGGTGGAGCCAAGCAAACTGTTTTTAACACTTTTTCCAGGGGCTTCTGATACACTGCTCTATCATAAGCAGCTTGTTTCTGCCATAGAAGTCTTATGTGCCACTGGTGAAATATTTTCAGTCTTTAAATAAAGACCTCATTCTTTACAAACACTAGTTTTATTTCCCAAATCTGAATTAATATGTGATCTACCCAAATTCTCCTAATATTTTCTCTTTGTAGAGCTAGTGGGCCTGCCTGGCTCTATTCCTCAGTTTCCAGGCTGAGCCACATAAGACTGCCATTATGTGCTGTCTCCCCTTCCCCTGCCAACCAGACTCTGAGCCGGGCTGGGAGGCAGGGGCTGTAAAATATTAAACAGAAGCCTGCATGTTGCAGTGCTATTTGTGGCCTGTGGACTGTAGATTGCAGTGGAAAGGCAGGCCTTTCGCTTTCAGTTCTGGTCTGGACTGGACCAGAGAATATAAAGATAGCCCTGAGGCAAAAACGCAAGATGGGAAGAAGACTCTCCAGGCCTGATAATAAAGAGCCTCTTTCTGCCTGATACAGTAGTGGGCTCTTTCTAGAGCTTAAAGGAGGACTGACTGTAGATATGCTGAGGAACGCCTGCATCTCAGGCAGCTGGGTATGACTGACAAAGGAGAGAATGAAGGCAAGCCTAAGGCTTCAGGCAGCAGGAAGTCAATTTTTTAAATAATTCCTTATGTACACTTTGGGGAGCCATACCATTTTAATGCACATGAGAGAGTATAGTATACTGTTTGTCATGTGTTCCTAACCACTGCGCTGTATTCCCAGCCCTTCCAAAGTAAATCAGTGAACTGGTCAAGTTGCCTACTACTTAACCTGTAGGGCTGCCATAGAGGACAGGCCCTTTTGTCTGAGGATTAAAAAAACAAAAACAAACAAAAAAAAAACCCAGCAGGGCATGATCCTTGTCTGCTTATAGAAGAACCTGGGGAGGGTGACACTCCAGGTGCTCTGTGTTTTCTAGAAGCCTGCAGTACCCTTTGATGGGAGCTCCTCTGACAAGGAGTATCACATTGACGGCTAGTGTTCTCTCCTTCTGTCACAGGTGCTGCGACAAGAGACTTTGGACAAAAATTGACTTGAGTAGGTGTAAGGCTATTGTACCCCAGGCCCTCAGTGGCATCATCAAGAGGCAACCAGTTAGCCTGGACCTCAGTTGGACCAACATCTCCAAAAAACAACTGACGTGGCTCGTCAATAGACTGCCAGGTGAGCAGGCAGGGAAAGCTGAGTTACAGGCAGTGCTTAAAACTGCTTTAGGGCAATTTAGGGCAACAGTCCCATTCCATTGTTGTCTTTCTGCTTAACAAGGGATTCACCCAGGGCCACCTTAACTGCCAGTCCCCAGGCGGCACCCCAGACTAGCTGGACTAGCCAATCATTGCCCCGGACAATGAAGAGAATGGGTCTTCTCAACACAACCACTGAAGAGATTTGAGTAAGATGTTGCCATGATCAGCCCCTTAGAATGCTTTGTTCCCCTCAGCATTTTGAGGTCTTGGGAAGACAGTGTCTCGCATACTACATTGCTCTTGTAGGAACTAAGTAATTGGTTTTACCACCAAAGCTAGAAGATGTCATATAGGAGACCATAGGAATTTTTGAACTGGATTTCTAGACTGAGAATCCGTTTTACCGTGGTCACATCAGCTCGTCGTTGAGGCTTTGGATGTGCTGATAGAGTATACGATTGCATGTCTGTTTCTTCCCGCTGCAGGACTGAAAGACCTCCTCCTAGCGGGCTGTTCCTGGTCTGCAGTCTCTGCCCTCAGCACCTCCAGCTGCCCCCTTCTCAGGACCCTTGATCTTCGGTGGGCAGTGGGAATCAAGGACCCTCAAATTCGGGACTTGCTGACTCCACCGGCTGATAAACCAGGTGTGCTCTGGGCCTGACTTCTCTGTGGTCACCTGAGGGTAGCTTTGTCTTTCGACAGACTTTGTCCTCAGAAACTAAAAAAGTGTTACAAATGATGCTGTGGATGAGTGCAAATGGAGAACAGAGCAATGGACTCAAGGTTAGCTATTTACAGCCAGTTACCTGCCTGCAGATAAAGGAGGGACTACTCCGTCTCAGGGGTATTGGAGTTTGGGGCCCAGAGAGTATAATCCTGAGGAAGGCCGGGAAGGCTTCATGGTTGAGGTGGAACATTGAAAGCTGTTTGCATTATGGTCTAAAAAAGTGTGGGAGTGTGGAAAGGGGTGGAGCATGCCACACATACCCTTTTGCTCTATAAGTGAGGCATAATCTAGCAGCTGGGAAGAAAGAAAACGTGTCTGGTTTCCTAGAAACTGCCCCCACACACTGCTCACTACAGGCAGGGCTGGGTGTGGGCAGTTCGCTCAACCGCTGCAAGAAGGCCTGGCCAGGAAGGAGCTGAAGCTGCCTGAGGCTTTGGAGCTGGACCAGAGTTAAGAGTTTTGACCTAGGTTCTTTTCTGTGCAGGTCAGGACAATCGCAGCAAGCTCCGGAACATGACTGACTTCCGGCTGGCAGGCCTTGACATCACAGACGCCACACTTCGCCTCATCATTCGCCACATGCCCCTCCTTTCTCGACTCGACCTCAGTCACTGCAGCCACCTGACAGATCAGTCCTCCAATCTGCTCACCGCTGTCGGGTCTTCCACTCGCTACTCCCTCACAGAGCTCAACATGGCAGGTATGCTGCTGTGATGTTTCATGACAGACGGTACCCCGTGCCTCCTGGAGGGCCCAGCCCTCCCTGGAACTTGACCAGTAAAACAATGAACTTGGGTCTGTTGACCGAACTGTGTTAACTCGTTTCCTCACACCTGAACAAGGACATTGATTTCTCGCTCTCTGTTTTAACCGATGGGGGTGGAGGCCCAAGTAGTTGTCAGATGCCTAAGGTCATGGCCAACTGCCAGCCACAGCCTGGTCAGCTTTGCAGTGCAGGGAGTGAGGCATCGGGGGGCACTTCCCATCTCTGAGCCAGGTAGTTACAAGATACAGAGGGCTTTTGCTGAGCATTTTAAAGGAAAGAGCTGGGGAATCGAGCGGCAGAGTCAGGCGCCTGTGGCAGTATGTACCCAGCATCGTCCTCGTTGTCACTTTCCCCACAGGTTGCAATAAATTGACAGACCAGACCCTGATCTACCTACGGCGCATCGCCAATGTCACCTTGATTGACCTTCGAGGATGTAAGCAGATCACTCGAAAAGCCTGCGAGCACTTCATCTCAGACTTGTCCATCAACAGTCTCTACTGCCTGTCTGACGAGAAGCTGATACAGAAGATCAGCTAAAACACACACAGCCCAGACTGAACAGGAAACCGATCTTCCCCTGACTCCCCAGCCAGGAGAGCCTCTCTCCCCGACCCTGCACGGGCTCTGAGGCCAGCGTCACACTCCCTCTCTGCTCTCCTGTCCCTTGAGCCCTTTCCCTACAGGCTGGGCAGAGAGGGTGGTAGACACCAGGCTTACCTGCCTGCTCCTCTCCCTCCTAAGGAGAAAGGAGTAGCAAGCAAATTGATCCGAATCCGAGGGGAAAGCACAGGCTCTGTGCTGTCAAGGTGCCTGCTCGCTTGCTCGCCTGCCCGCCCGCCCGCCCGCTCACTCACCGGCCAGGAGGCCAGGCTCTCAGTTTGGGGTGTCTGTGCAGCCGTCATCTGTGCTGGGCCCTGGGGCCCTTCTCCCCATCCGTGGGCCCCAGCCGTGCCTGGTTCTGAGCAAATTTCCAGGGAAGAAAGCGGCCCTGTCTCCACGGCCAGGTTCTCCTTGTGGTGTCCAGTGCGTGTCTCTCCTCTACCACACTCTCCCCGCGTATGCAGGAGGGGCCGGCAGCAGCCCCGGGAAGGCTAGACCCGTGCCGATCATACTGGTGCTGTTGAGGTGTCTAAAACCTCTCATCCGTGTCCACGCTCTCCCCCTCCCTGTAGCTTGATCCTGTCCGATGCTCGTGGTGGTTCACGTAATGAGGTTACCCCACCCCAGACTTGCCCGCTAGTCTCTACGAGGTCCTTGTTGCACTTATTGGGGTTGAAGCTCTTCAGAGGAGCCGGAACTGTGTACCCCAGGGACACCCCCATTTTATTGCTTCCTAGGCAGATTCTGAGACAGGCACCATCTCCTTGTTCCCCTCCCTCATTAGCCTCCCACTGCCCTTTCCACATGTTCCTCCTTCCTGCCTGGACAGGACTTTCCCAGGATGCGTGTCCTCAGAGGGAGCAGCCGATATCCCCCGGCTGGGGAGAGCAGAGAGCTGGGCTCGGTCCCACCTGCCTCCCAGCAGGCTCTGGGTCTCCAGTGGGTGTAGCCCCCAGAGCCCAGGCCTGTGTTTAGCCCCAGTGGCTCACTGATCTGGCACCTTGGGGGGGGGGAGGGGGGTCCTGCTTTGAAGCCAGTCACCTGCCCTCTGCCTGCAGCCGTGGAAGGGGGTGTGCATGTGCCTCTGTGTGTGTGGCTGAGTGTATTACACGTGTGTGTGGAGGGAGGGAGGGAGGGGAGCATGGTGTCTCCCACCCCACCGCCCTGTGTTGAGCCCCATCAGCTGCCCCCTTTTACTTTGCATTGAACGGCCTGTCCAAAGATCCTCTCTCTAGGGCAGCAGAGAGCTTTTTGCACTTTAAAAAAAAAAAAAGGAAAGAAAGGTCGGAATTTCTTTTGGGTCAATATTTAAGTGTGTGAGGAGATGCTCAATAGCAGCAGCCTGTGGCAAGAGCTTATAAAGGACGGATGCGGATTTGCACTCTGCTCCCCACCTGTGAGGATAGCGATAGCACAACCTTGCCCCGCCTTCTCGTCCTCCGGCCCCTCCCTTCCTGGCCCCTTTCCTGCAGCCCAGCCTCAGGCTCGCCTCCTCCCAAAACCCTCCGGGGGGAGGAAACCCTACAGGGGAGGGGGAGGGGACGGAGCCCAGGCCCCGGGGGTCTGAAACGTGAGCCACCTTGAGGAGAGACGCCAACTGCACACTCGCCACTTCCAAAGCAATAGAGGCAGAGGGGCCCCCTCTTTGCCACCTAGCCCAGCTTTGACCCTGGCATTGACTGGCCTCCTGAGAGAAAACTGGGTCCTGGTAAGGGGTGGCATTGTGTCTGTTTCTTCCAATCTGCTGATTCTCTTGGCTGCTCCTTAAAAGCAGCAGTCTGCTCCCACGACCCTCTGCCCCTTCCATCGGTCTCCAGGCCCCAGTAACCTGGGGCTGAAACTTTGAGGAAATGCCAGTGACTTATTCCAGAGTGCCTCAGTTAGGGGAACTTCTCTGTAAAGAACCCTGGGTATTGAGCAAAAACCTTATTAATATTATTGTTAATGACCTATAATTGGAAGCTTCCTGCCTTTTTTTGGTTGCTCCTGTGGAAAGTACTGAAAAGATTGTTTTGTTTTGTTGTCTTTTTATAAAAGGGGAGGTGGAGAGACCCCCTCAGAGCAGGGATTGTGCCGGGAGAGTGCCTCTGACTTTGGGACATTTCATCCACAGAAATTTCCAAGCTGATGGTTTGGGTTTTTTGGGGTTTTGGTTTTAATTTTGGTTTGTTTTTGGTTTGGAAAAACAAGCATTTTTACCGTGCACGTAAATTGGTCAGCAGGAAAGGGAGCCCAGGAGTGGCAGCAGTTGGACCTATGCCCTTGCCGGGTTTCCTTTATCTCTGGGACTGGAAGGGGGGAAACGGTTTTTAGAGGTGAGGGTTGGTCCGTGTGGAGGACAGAAATGTCTCTGGGGACAGAGGATCCCGGGAGTCCCATCGCATTTCCTGCAATCTGCTCTGAGATGTGGCCTTGCCAGGAGAGCCTGCCCTCCTCAGACCGCAGGGCCAGACACCCCGCCTCCATCTTTCCGAGCACCGGGGCGAAAAACCACAAAGGAAAGGAAGAAAATTTATATATATATAATATAAAATCACTTGGTGATTAAAAAAATAACTGCTCCATAAATAAAACTCCTAAAGTCACTATGTTTAAAGGGTTTGGTTGTGTTTTTTTGTTTTTCGGAGAAATATTGTAAATATATATTTTTTGTTGCTGATTTAGAGTCAATCTCCAATGTTGTGCTAAAAAATTTAAATTAAATGTAAGCATTAAGGGGGCAAGTCCTGCTATCTCATTTGACACATGGGGGTTATTTTGGGCCAGGGAAGGAGGGAACCTAGTTGGACTTTTGTTTTCTAAACGTTCTCCACTATTGGTTTTAGAAAGAGCAAGGACCTCTTTCCTCTGACACGTGGGAATGGGAGATATTTGTGTAATAAAATTTTTAAAAGACAAAAAAAGAAATAGACTCCGATGGGAAATATTTTGATTTGGGTTTGGGGGGTTGTTTTTTTTGTTTTTTGGGGGGGGGGTTGTTTTGCTTTTTTAATAAAAAGGTTTTAAAAACAAAAACAAAACCAAAACCTTTTCTGCCTTGGTGTGTGTGTGCGTGAAAGAGAAGGTCGTGCAGGCTCGTGCTGGAGGCCAAGGTTGCCTGCTTCATTCCTCTGAGCAGAAGCAGCAGAACTGCTATGCGCCTGTAGTACTTGCCTTTTTCTTTTTTTTCTTCTATGACAGCATTACTTGCTTCTAGAAACACCATGATACTTTACTTCATCAAGGTGAACTTTCTGATGGATGTGAAAATGTTAAGTGTGATTACCTGATCCCCTGCAGTCCCCCTTCCTCTCCCACGGTGCTGTCCTGAGAAGGCCTGGGGATTTCTAATCTTGCCATCTCTGGAGATTCGAGGCCAACCTCCATCCACTAAAGCTGCAGAACAGGCCCTTCGACACTGCCTGCTCAAGGTCACCGAGCAAGGTCTGGGCCAGACAGGCTCCAGTCAGCATTTGTCCCACTGCATCCTGCTCCTTCTCATCACTTGGCTTGTTGAGTACGAGCTCGCGGCCTTTAGCCAGTGTGCCAGGTGCTGCCAGCCGACTGCCTCCTCGCCCCGATTGTGGCATCTCAGGAGAGCTGAACCCCCATCTGGGAAGTCCTTCCTCCCACCACTATCTTCAAGGGAGTGGGGAGTCCCTGCCCATCCTATTCCCAAGCTGACAGTTAATGACCATCTACAATTCTGCACATTCTAGAAAAGGACAGGGTCTTGGACAAGGAGCTGATTTCATGTCGGTTTCCTGAGGACGGATATGGATGTGGCCATGTTTGGATGTTGCCAGAGCCAGGGGAGGAACGGTGTCAGTTTTGCGTCCTAGCCATCTCAGAAACCCATCTGCCTCTCGCTTATCTCATCTCTGCCACCCTACTCAAAGCCACCATTGTCTGGAACCTTGACCACAGCATGAGGCTCCCAGCCTCCACTCCAACCCCTGTCCTCCACGTTGCAGCCAGAACATTTTCCTTAAAAGACCGATTTGACTACTTTGATTAAAACCCATTTAGTGTGTTTCTCAGGATAAAGGCCTCAGTTTCCTCACTCAACATTTGCCCTTCCTTCTCCTCTCCACCCATACCTAACTATTCAGTCCACCCTCCTTGGGCCTTTGCCGTTCCCTCAGCTGGTGCACCTGCCTCAGTTTATCTGCTACTTCCTCTGGGAAGCCACCGTCCCTCCTGTTCAAGACTGGGTCATGTGCTCCCACAGTACCCTACGAGCTTTGGGGATGCAGAGGTCATCTCCCCAGCTAGCCGGGAAGCTCCACGAGGACAGAGAGGAGTCTGCGTTGCTCACATCGTCCACGGTGGCTGGTGCAGAGCTTGGCACCTAATAGGTGACGTTCCCAAGAGCTCGGATCCCCAGAGGCCCATCCCTCCCCGGTGCAGTCCATCCGTTGCCGTGTTCTCGAACTTCACTTTTTCCATTACCTCATACATCTTTACCCTTCTTTCACGTGCTAATGCCACTAGCCTCTTCGGGGGGGAGGGGGGGTGGCTCTATCCAATATAGCCCGCATTCATCTATGAATTAATCTTTCTCAGATGCACACAAAAAACTTCTGTAATCCTCCAGGGTCATATCTAAACTCAGTAAACTCATCCTGCTACTGGCATCTGTAAAATGGGAAGCACCATGGTTGGCACACGGTAGGTGCTTCTAAGAGACCTTGAACGACAACTTGTGTTTAAAACGTTCTACCCTCTGGGCGCCCGGATGGCTCAGTCAGTTAAGCTTCCAACTCTTGGTTTCCCCTCAGGTCACGATCTCGTGGTTCATGGGGTGGAGCCCCACATCAGGGTCTGCTGACAGCATGGAACCTGCTGAGGATTCTGTCTCCCTCTCTCTCTGCCCCTCCCCTGCTCGCTCGTTCTCTGTCCCAAAAGAATAAACGTTAAAAAAAAAAAAAAAAAAAAAAAAAAAAAAAGATGTGCTACCCTCACTGCAACTATGAAAATCTTCCTTCGAACATCTCTTCTTCCAGAAGCCCTTCCCATTTCCCCTCCGATCAAAAAGGATTAACCTGGACATTCTGTGCCTTTGGCAGGCAACAAGAGTGTAGTAAAAACAGCTGGCACCTAGTGGGCCTTACTATGTGTTGGCCGCTGTTCTAAGCACTGACACGTAGTTACTCCTATAATCCTCACAGCAAGCGTACCATTATTATCGTCATTTTATTTTTTGTTTAATTTATTTGAGAGAAGAGAGGGCATGCGTGTGTGCACGTGTGCACACTCGAGAGGAGGAGTGGGGGGGGGGGGCGGCAGAGAGAGAGGGAGAGAGAGAGTCCCAAGCAGGCTCGGCAGTGTCAGCGCAGAGCCCCACGTGGGGCTCAGTCTCAGGAACCGTGAGGTCATGAGCTGAGCTGAAATCAAGAGTCGGACGCTTAAACAACCGAGCCGGGTACCCAGGCACCCCTATCCTCATTTTAAAGGTGAGCAACTGGGTTATGGATATTGAACAACTTAGCTGAAGTGTCTTGGCTAATAAAACCAACCTTCAGACTAGCCCCTGAGTCAGTCCTGTCCACCTAGTTCCCTAGCCTCTCTGTGTACACATGATGCCATTTCATTCTCACACCCCAGCCCAGGGGACAGGTGTCCTCATTCTATGCATGACAAAGCCAAAACTCAAGAGGTGAAGTGAGGGCCCTGGGGTCAGCAGCAAAGCTGGGATGTATGTGAACACTGGGCCAGAGACTGCTGCCTTTGCTGCAGCTCTCCCGTGCCCCTCTGAGCATCCACCCCTCTCCCGTGGCTCCTCGAACTCCTTGGGTGGGGGGGGGGGGACGGGGGGTTAGCCTTAAGTAGCTCAACACACCCTCATCTGTACCAGGAATGGTGGGATAAGGGCATTTACTGAGCGTAATGAAAGGTGGGTGTATGGGAGGGGGAGGCAGGACTGACCCCATGGGTAAGTGACCTACACTGTTACAGGGCCCTGTACTCAGGACCCCCACACTCGGTTCCTCAGTTTAATGTTCTGCCATTGCCATCTTGAATTCTTTTTATAATGTTTATTTTTGAGAGAGAGAGAGAGAGAGAGAGGATCTGAAGCAGGCTCCTCGCTCACGGCGCAGGGCTCGAACTCACAAACCCTGAGATCATGACCCAAGCTGAAGTTGGACACTTAACAGACTGAGCCATCCAGGCGTCCCTTTTTTTTTAAACCTTGAAATCTTTTGTTTTCGAGAGAGAGAGAGAGAGAGAGAGAGAGAGCATGAACAGGGAAGGAGCAGAGAGAGAGGGAGACACAGAATCCGAAGCAGACTTCAGGCTCTAGGCTGTCAGCACAGAGCCCGACATGGGGCTCCAACCCATGACCCGTGAGATCACGACCTGAGCCGAAGTTGGACGCTTAACCGACTGAGCGTCCCTTTTTCTTTCTTCCTTCCTTCCTTTCCCTACTTTCTTCTTTCTTTCTTTCTTTCTCTTTCTCTCTCCCTTTTTCATTCTTTCTCCCTTTCTTTCTCTTTCTCTCTCCCATTTTCCTTCCTTCCTTCTTTCTTCCTTCCTTTCTTTCTATCTTGAAATCTTAATAATTTTTAAACAAGGGGCCCCGCATTTCATTTGCACTATAGGTACAGGTATATAGCTAGTCAGGGGGCGGAGGAGGAGGAACAATCCTAGCTCTCCTCCTCCCTCCCAGGCCAGTTCTGTGCTAAGTGCCATTGGGGAGGCAACAGAGTAGGCCTGGCAGTTGCTGGCTGGGGAGACCCGTCCTACCTCCACCTTTCCAGGTACCCAGGCCTGGAAGGAAAAGCTCAGAGCTGACACCCTAGTGGGCAGGAAAGTGAGAGCAGGCACCTGAGTTTGCTCTCAGCCTAGTGCCGTGACCCAGTTTCTGCCTCTGCCAAATACCCATTCCGGAGAGTTACAGCGGACAGGAAGGTCCAGCTGCCGTCCCCCCCAGAGTGTGTCATGAGAGTGCGAAGATGGCAAAACAGAAGGAACAGAAGCAGAAAGAGACACAGAGGGAAAACACCCCCAAATGATCCAGAAAAGGAAAGGCAGAGAAAGAGGGAGAGAAAGGGAAAGGGAAGAAAAGAAATGAGAGAAAAGAGGCCACAGAGGATGCCTAGAGGGAGATCCAAGTGAGGTCCAAATACTCCACATGTGACAATGACCACTCAGCAAGCCATTTCCCCGAGCGCACCACTGCACGCACTGCATCTTCGTTAATCCTCAAAGCAATCCCGTGAGGTCAGGCTGGGAGGGCAAGGCTCAGAGACGTTAAGTAACTGGCCTGGGGCACCCGGCCAGGGCACTACGAGGTGACACTAGCATTCGACCCCAAGGCTTTTCCACACACATCCTCCCTTTCCCGGACACCGCAAGTCCCGCTGGCCACAGCGTGGAGATGACGGGGGTCAGCGTGGCCGCGCTTCGGACACTTACACGCGGGCCAGACGCGTCCAGGGACAAACGCGCTCGGCGCGATCACGGCGTGCTTCAGCGCCAGGAGGAGCAGGGGACGCCGGCGCGCACGCGCGCTAGAGAAGGACGGGTGCGCGGCGCCGCCGAGGCCGGGGAGGGGCGGGGCCACAGGGCGGGTGGGGCGGGGCCACAGGCCGGGGCGGGGGCGGGGCCACAGGCCGGGGCGGGGGCGGGGCCACAGGCCGGGGCGGGGTGCGGCGGGGTGGGGCGGGGTGCGGCGGGGTGGGGCGGGGTGCGGCGGGGCGGGGCCACTGGCCGAGGCCAAATCCGGGCTAAGGCTCTGAGGCGGAAAAGGAGGCTGGGCAGGGGCGGTGCGAGACTGTATGACCTTCCCGAGGGTTCCACGGAGAGGCGCTGCTCGGGAAAGCGGGTCGCGCGGAGCCAGCTGTCTGGAAGCCCGGCCCCGGATTGTGAGCCGGTGCCTGGGGGCCAAGGGGCCACGAAGGGCCTTAGACGGTGCGGGAGGAAGCATAGGACCTGCGTCCTGGAGATGTGGAGCCTCCCATATAAGAGAGCCCTTTCCTTCCTCAGGGTCTTCGTACTTCCTGTTCCACATAACTGAAAAGCTCTTTTCCCTTCCCCGAACGAAGCTGTTTTCCTTCCATCCTTGTGGCTCCAGCAAAAACGCCCTTCCTCAGAAGTTTCCCTGACTTTACCTAAGAAGCCTTCTGGCTTTTATAATAATTTGTCACCCGCTAAATGAGATCATCTGGGCTCTATCGACAGTGCCCTGCACACAGTGAGAACCCAGTAAATGTCAGTGGTTATTATTCTGTGTAATTTGCCTGTAAGGTCAGTGTTTGTCTCTCCCTACGTTGGATCCTCAAGGTCAAGTACCAGTGCCTAGCATGTAGCAGGAGCTCAATAAATATTGTTGGCTGAGTGAGTGAATGAAGCGAACTCCTGGCATCCCAGCCAGAGCCTGGCACTGTCTAAGCTCTGGACATCAGAGAGGTAGCCGTCCCTGTTAGGCGGGAGTTTCTCCTGGTCAATCCCGACACTCCTGGTGAGGTCAGGGAGGCCCCAAGTTTATCCTCCCGGATCTTCAAAGCCTAGGAGGCCCCAGCAAGAAGGAACTTGCACTCCTGGGTCTTGGCACATGTCAGTCCTCACCCCAACCTCACTCATGCTCACATGTACACGAGCTCATGACTTTCCCCATCTCTCCCCTGCCCTCCCTGACGCTCTTCCAACCCTTCCCCTGTCTTCTTCTGAGCACCCCACCTCCTTACATTGTAGCTCTCACCAGCTTAAGTGGAGGTATACATTTAGAGGTCTTCGCTACTGGACTGGGCCACCACTGAATCTTGTCTCTCCTTGTGACTCTAACTTTGTGCCACACACCATGCTAGGTGTGAGGAATGAACAGTGACCACAACGAACCACCCAGGGAGAGCCCTCTGAGAACCTCTCAACCACAAGATACAGGGGTGAGCAGGAGCCTTCTTTGTCGGAAAGGAGGGAAAGGGCACTTCAGGCAAGGGGAATTCTGAAGTCAAAACCCCAGAGGTGGAAATGAACTTAGCGTGGTGTAGCGACAGAGGGAAGACCAGACCGACCAGAGACCAAGAGGCAAGGGGAAGGGAAACGGAATAGAGTGAGAGAGGCAGGCTGGGGCAAGACGGTGTAGGTCTTACAGGCCCTGGAGGGTGGGGGTGTCTATTCTTAGTACAGAAGCAGTCACAGGAGGTGGGGTTGGATTTAGGCCTAGAAGAGGGGCAGGAAGCCCAGTGAGGAGGCCGGTGCAGGTGTCAGCACCAGGCAGGAGGTGGTGGGACTTGGATGAGACTTAGCGGGGTGCAGTGGAAGGACTCAGGGTATACTTCGGAGACAGACACGCCAGGTAGTCAACAGGACAGGCCTCATGACAGCATGAGGATACATGGGGGCGGGGGCAGGCAAGGGAAGAGAGGAATCAAGGATGACTCCCAAGTGTTTGGAAGAAGGAGGAACCACAATTGGGATGGGTAGGTGGGAGGGGAGCAGGTTGGACGGGCTGGGTGGTGGGGGTGGGGTGGGGAGCAGGAGCTCCGTGTGGGATGCTTTAAGTTTGCAATACCCATTAGTCATCTGGGAGAGATGCCATGTGATGGTGTCGTCTGTGGGTCTGCCAGCTGGGCAGAGATGGGGTTCCGCTTCTCCTTCACCCCCAGCATCCCAGCTGGAGGTTGCCATGGTCTGGGCACCGGGCAAAGGCTTAAGAGAAACAATGACTGGGGTGCCTGGGTGGCTCAGTCAGTCAAGCATCTGACTCTTGATTTTCAGCTCAAGTCATGAGATTGAGTACCACATCGGTCTCTGCACTGACAGCACGGAGCCTGCTTGGGATTCTCTCTCTGTCCGTCTGTCTGTCTGTCTGTCTGTCTCTCTCAAAATAATTAAATAAATATTAAAAAAAAAAAAAAAGAAATTTAAAAAAAGACGAAAAGAACAAATTTACAATCAACCTTCCCTCAACCACTAGAGGGCAGCATCACCCCCCAAACCTGCCTCCCCAGGGCCAGGACGCACCTCAACCTCTTCCCACCCAGGGCTCCAGAAGCTGCTTTCTGGGGTTTCAGGATTTAGTGAGGGCTGCCCTGGAGGCTGGCTTTCTCTCAAAGGACCCCGGCTTCAGGCCTGCTGGGGATGTGGGTTGGGCCTGAGCAGGGGTAGCGTAGGGTTTTCAGCCGGGGAGGAGAAGGTAGGGCCACCTCCTGGAGCAGGTGGCTGGCCTTTCAGAACCCACAGGGATTCTAGTCTGACAAGTTCATCAGAAAGAACTGACGTATGTATGTATTTTTAAAAGTAACTTCTACATCCACCATGGGGCTTGAACATACAACCCGGAGATCAAGAGTGGCAGGGTGCCTGTGTGGCTCAGTCGGTTAAGCATCTGACTTCAGCTCAGGTTGTGATCTCACGATTTGTGAGTTCAAGCCCCGCATCCAGCTCTCTTCTGTCAGCATGGAGCCCACTTTGGATCCTCTGTCCTCCTCTCTCTGTGCCTCCCCCACTGCTCTCTCTCTCTCTCTCTCTCTCAAAAATAAACATTAAAAAAGGGGGGGGGGCTGCAACTGAGCCATGTAGCTGCCCCCTCAGGAAGAATTTTTAAAATAGGGGCTGGGGGCCCCCCGGGTGGCTCAGTCAGTTGAGCATCCAACTCTTGATTTTGGCTCAGGTCATGATCTCACAGTTCATGAGCCGAGCCCCACATCAGGCTCGCTGCTGTCAGCACAGAATCCACTTCAGATCCTCTGCCCCCCTCAAAAAATAAACACTAAAGTAAAACTAAACTAAACTAAACTAAAATAGGGACTGTTCCAGAAAACCCAGGCCAATGTGTGGCTGTAGTCAGTCCTGGAGAGTTGAAGAGTCGGGTGGGGTAGGAGGAGGGGAGGCCAGGAGGTAGGAGGAGGGGATGCCTCCTGTGAGGCATCCTTGTGTGTCTCTGGCCCTGTTCTGCCCCAAACTCTATATGCCACGTTGGGCTGAGGAGCTCATTCATTCAGTCCCTCATTCATTGATCGAACAGACTATGCCCTTCTGGGTCAGGTCCTTGGTGGGCCCTGGGGCAAAAGATGAACTAGGAGCATCAGTTACACTTGGAGACTGTATGTACGTTGTTTTTTCTTTTTTCCGTCAGCATATCCAACATCAGGATGCCTTTTCCAATTGATACAAACATTTAATAAAGCTTCACCCTCCCACCCCCTTCAAAAACTTGATACATTTTGCAATTGATGATGTTTTCAAATCAAGGAAATAGGTGCTAAGAACACAATTGGAGATGTACACAGTTTGGGGTCAGGGAGGCTGGAGGAGGTGGGTCTTTTCTTAAAAGGATGCGCAGGAGTCGGCCAGGGAAGAAGGCCCACAGAGCGCTTCTGGACACGGGAAAGAACAATGGCACAAAGGTGAGAACGGGCGGGTGGGCAGGTGCAGAGAATGGTGGCAGTACAAGCAGGAGAGGGGGGCAGGGTCCAGTCATCCCCGTTCCTTGACTTAAGGAACTTGCTCACCTGATCTGCTTTGAGTAGAGGTGGGGGGGGGGGTTGCCTAGAGCACCCAACCCCCATCCGCCACTCTCAGCAGATCCCAAAGTCCTTAGTAACTCCATCAGGTCTAGATTTGGGAGAGGCGTCTCTGGTCAGGGCCTGCATCAGGGTAGCAGCCATGGGGATCCTGAGAAGGGGACAAGTTTAAGAAGATTCTCAGGCCAGGGGCGCCTGGGTGGCTCAGTCGGTTAAGCGTCCGACTTCGGCTCAGGTCACGATCTCACGGTTCTTGGGTTCAAGGCCCGCGTCGGGCTCTGTGCCGACAGCTCAGAGCCTGGAGCCTGCTTTGGATTCTGTGTCTCCCTCTCTCTCTGCTCCTCCCCCACTCATGCTCTGTCTCTCTCTCAAAAATAAATAAACATTAAAAAAATAAAAAAAGAAGAAGAAGATGATGATTCTCAGGCCAGACAAGAGAGTGTGGCAAGAGACTCGGCCAGGGGACGAGGGAGTTGTTGAGGATGATGATACCTGGAGTTCTGACTCGGGGACCTGGGTGGATGGTAGTGTTGCCCACTGAGAAGGGACCTTGCTATTCCTGAGGTGCTCTGGCGCTGATCTCAGACGGTAGCCTAAGAAATGCACAGAGAGGGGCTGAGGGGGCTCTGCTTTGCCAGAGGGTTCTGGTTACTGGCCTGAGGTTCATAAACTGGCATGAGGCAGGCTTGAGTCCCATGTGCCTGGGGACTAGGAAGGGATCTTGTCACCTTGGAAAACAGAGAGAGGCTCTATAGAGATAGAGGGCGCTGCTTTGAGACACATGGACCTTCCTTCCCCACCCTGAGTGTTCTCAGTACAGTGAATTTCCCTTACCAGGCACCACTGAGACTCCTGTGTCCTCCTAGGTCGAGAGAGGTTTGATCCCACGTTGTAGAATCATGATGATTCCATTAGATTCCATAGATGGGATGGGGTGCAGGCCAAGCACAAGCTGGTCCAGGAAGGGTGGAGGTTGGTGCAGGGTCCTTTATCCTCAGTGGAAATCCTTGGTCAAGAGTTGGGTCTAGAACAGAAGGGGTGGGGACTGGAGCTAGCGTAGATCTGGAGCCTGACTGCACTTGTCAAGTCCCAAGTTCATGGTGACCTGTTAAGTGTTCTAGGTCTAGATTGGGTCCTTGGTTGCATTGGATGTCCTGGTCCTGGGTCCATGTTGACAGTGAGTTGTTGTTGTTACTTTGTTTTGTTTTGTTTGTTTGTTTTGAAAGAGAGAGAGAGAGAACAGAGGGAAAGGGAGAGAGAGAATCTTAAGCAGGCTCCACACCCAGCTCAGAGCCCCATGCGGGACTCAGTCTCACAACTGTTAAGATCATGACCTGAGCCGAAATCAAGAGTAGGACGCTTAACCCACTGAGCCACCCAGGCACTCCCATGTTCAGAGTTCTTGATATTGGGTCTGGGTCTGGGGTTCGAATCAAAGTTGGAGTTAGTAACCAGGATGGGACCAGTGTTTGAGATCATGGTCCTAAAACTATATCTGGGGTCCTGGGGGGGGGGGTCTGGGGTCAGTGTCAAGGTCTGGGTGTGGAGAGAGCCACAGGGCTGTGATCTCGGGTCACAGAGTCTAATGCAGTGGTCTAAGGCAGTGGTCCGAGGTCCAGTCCTGGGGTCCTACTTGGAGGCCGGGCTCGGGAATGTCGTCCAGGACTAATATCAGGTCAGACACTTCCACCAAGATCCAGAAGTCAGCGGTTACGTCCAGCGTCTGAGGTCCAAGTCCTCGAGATCATGTTCTGAGGTTCCAGTCTGGCGTGAGGGCCACGGTCTGTTGTGGATTCTGAGGTCCGAGTTAGGATCCGAGCTGTGGTCAAGGGGTGGGTCCGGGGTCTTCTTCGGTCCCGGGTCCCGCGGCGAGTTCCAGGTCTGGGGTCAAGGGCCACGGCCCAGGCCCCGGGGCGGGGTCAGGGTCGGGTCTGGGAAGGGGTCCGCGCGGCCAAGGTGGGGGTCAGGCTCGGGCCAGCCCGCGCGGCCTCCAGGGGGCGCCGCCGCCCGCCCGCCCGCCCGCCCGGCCCCTCGCGGGCTCGCTGGCGCTGTGCGCGGCAGGCGGGGCCGGAGGCGGCGGCGGCTCCGGGGCGCGGGCGGCGGCGGTGGCGGCGGCGGCGGCGGCGGCGGCCCGACTGCAGTCCCGGCGGGAGCGGAGCGAGCCGGGGCCGGGCCCGAGCCGGCGCCATGGGGCGGCGCCGCCTGTGAGCCGCGGCGAGCGGAGCCGCGGGCGCCGAGCGGGGCCGGGCGGGCGGCGGCGCCCGAGGCCGACGGAGCGGCCGGGCCGGGGCCGAGCGCGCCGAGCGGAGCGGAGCCGAGCCGAGCGGCGGGAGAGGCCGCCGCCGCCGCCAAGATGGCGGACCTGGAGGCGGTGCTGGCCGATGTGAGCTACCTGATGGCCATGGAGAAGAGCAAGGCCACGCCGGCCGCGCGCGCCAGCAAGAAGATCCTGCTGCCCGAACCCAGGTGAGGCGGCCGCCGGCCGGGCCCGCTCCCCGAACCCGGAGCCCGCGGCCCCAGACCACCCCGCCGCTGGCCCCTGAACCCCCCCCCCCACCCCACCCCACCGCCCCGTGCCCCGGCCACCGCTCGGGGCTCGGCCACCCCGACCCGACCCCGCGGCCCCAGGCCCAGTGCACCTGAACCCGGGGCTTCCCGGCCCCGCCGGCTCCCGGGGCCGCGCAGTGCCCCCTGCCCCACTGCCTCCCTTCCCTTCGTACACGCTGCCTGCCCTCGCCCCCCGGCGGCCCCGCGCTCCTGCCTTCTCCCACAGGGGCCCCGTGCTGCCCTTCATGCCCCTCCCGGCAGCCCCTGGTCCCCGTGGGGTCCCCTCCTCTACCTGCCACCGGCCACCTGGCCTGACTACATCCCCCATCCCTTAGCTTTCCCGACTCCCGGCACCCCGCCTTGGGGCTGCAGCACCCCCACTCCTAGCCCCCTCTCTCTGGTCGACACTTGCGGGAGGTTTTGCGGGAGGTTTTGCGGGAGGCGGCAAGTCTTCCTGGTCTTCCCCCACCCATCGGGAGGGTCACTGGCTTGGGGTAGGGTTTAAGAGTGCTTTGGGGGCCGGGGTGGTGGTGGGGGGGAGCAGGGTGTGGCGCGCGTGCCCCAGCCCAGCGGGGGAGACACCCGCCGCCCCTCTCCCCTCCGATGCCTCCTCTGGCGGCCCTGCGTGTGGTGTCCCGTGGCTGCTGTTTGCCAGAGGATATCCCGGCACCTCTGCAGCAGCTGGACCACGGCTGCCGCCTCTCCGTGAGACTATTGATGTCACCGCACCCGGTATCAAAGTTGAAACTGTTCAGGATGTAGGCACGTTCTCTTCAGGATATGGACCGTTGCTGAGGTTTGGCCAGCATTTTATGGCTTCTAGAGTGTTTTCCCCTTGCGTGAGCCGCACTGCAACCTGTCAGCAGGTAGGACAGGTACAGTTTTGTCTCCACCGCACGGGTGGGGGAGCAGAAGCCCCGGAGGTGAGCGGCTCTCCCTGTGTCACAGGTAGTCCCGGCTGGCGCCTCGCCACCAGATCGGGGCTTCTGGCTTCCACGTCCACGTCATGGCTACTGCTCAGGCCTGAGCCGGGGCCTGGCTGTTCTGCATCTGCGACAGCTGTGTGCCCACCATGATTGCTCATGCCTGAGAGCTGGCATGCTGGAAGCCTGGCTGGCCTGGGAACCTGGGCCTGTCCTAGCTGTCATGTGACTTTGGGCAAGTCCCTTCCCCTCCGCTTCTGGGCCTCGGTTTTCTCATCTGTGAAATGTGGGTAGCGTGAAATAAGGGTTGTGACCCCGTGGCGTCCTAAGCCTTTGAAGCAGAGCGCAAAGCTGTGGGGAGTGCCTTGGCTACCTCTCCAGCACCCTTCTCTGTGCCCTGTTCACTGGGTTTCGGATTGACTGAACACCAGGCCTGGGAGAGGAAAATTGGTCTGCATTTTGAAAAGGCCGTTAGGGCCCATTTTTTCTAAGACATTTGCAATCAGATTTCTCAAAACAGGAACCAGGCTGACTGTCAGCTGGGGGCTGTCCAGGGAGCAGCGACAGTTAGAACAAAAATGAGTTCAGAAATGACAAAGCCACGAGGGAGGAAACGGGGGGGAGTCAGCCTCTGGGGCTCACAACGGCTCTCCTTGGTGGCTGCGGCCTCGAGACCCTCCTGCAGGTTGGGGCTCTGCAAAGTGTCAGGCAGAACCTTTTCTGGAACTCTCTTTGTTTGGGTAATCTCTCCCCAGAATGCATCGCTCCCGATGGGGCCCCGCCTTGGGTTGGCCCTGCAGGTGTTAGAACCCTGAGAAACGAGATGTTCCTCTTTTCCTGTCCCCTTTACCATCTGTGGTAGTGACGGTGCTGATAGGAACGATGGTGGAAATTATAACAATTTATTATTTATTATGACATCTGTCATCTCAGTTGATCCAAAAACCAACCTGTGAAGTTGGCACGGCCATGCCTCACATGTAAGCGGTTGCTCAGGAAATATCAGGACCGGGTGATGTCTGGAACCAGGCTGTGAGTTTTAGGGGAACAGCAGGAGACCAAGACCCAGGTGTCATGGCTTCTCACAGGGGGTCGCCATCCAGCAGCACAGCGTTGGACAGATGCACCACCGCTGTGAGATGGATAGTGGCTCTCGCAGCGCCCGTCGGTGCCCTGAGGCCAGGCCTCTCCTAACGGAGGACATGCCAGCCTTTGCTTTTATGCTTCGCACACCTGGTGGGTCGGATGCCTCCTGCCCTGGAAGGTCACGATGACCGTGTCTTACATTTGCCTAGCGCTTCCCAGTTTGCAAGCTAGCTTTTACTCCAGCTGATTCTTTCCACAACTGTGGGAGAGCAGGACCCCGAAGGTGGTATTCTCCCGTTTAATATTTGAAGCAACTGAGGCCCGGGAAGGGGAGGAGACTTAGTCCCAGGGGCGAGCTGGAATTTGAACTCAGGTCTCCGGACCCCCTGCTGTGCTTCATTTCCTCCACACGGCGCTGTACCCCCGCTGCTCTCCCGTCTGGCACCCCTCATCTGGGTCGCCGTGGTCTGGGGGTTGGCCTGGAAGCAGCGGGACACAAGGCCCGGCCCCTGCCCCGTCATCTGGGACAGAATGGAGCCGCTCTGACAAAGCTAGGACGCGGAAGAGGCAGCTCCTGCCTGGGGTCACGTCTTCCCCTCACCCACAAGGTCAGGGTCGGGAAGAATGGCCGTGGTTCGTCCATGACGAGATGCCATTTGGAGACGTTCCCACCTTGGGGTGGTCTGTCTTGGCAGCCTGCCTGCAGCTGGTGCCCAGGTTGTGGCTTGGCCGGGAGCTGGGGCTGGCATCAGCTCTGACTCGTCAGGGCTAGGAACAGGAGCTGTTGGGCAGGCACAGTGCCACTTTGAGTTGGCACAGGGTCCTCCCCTTCTGTCACCCTATAGAATCCGAGGGAACAGACCCATTTCTCGACCTCCTCATGGAAGGAGGCAGTGTTGTGTAGCCGGGAGACAGGAGACCCGGCTTGTGATCCTGCTGCGATCCCAGCATGTCCCTTTTCCTGACTGCACCTGTCTCCGTGTCCCCTTCAGTAAAGCCAGGGCCCGCCCCCCAGGGATGACCTCGCAGTGCTCCTTCAGCCCTCGGGCCTGTGGTCTGTGCTTCTCCCCGATGGAGCTGCTCTCCCTCCACCAGCAGCGGTCCTGTAATTACTGTCATTTGCTTAATATGACCATGGAGGCCGGGTGTAATTAATCTCTGGGCTCCTGGCTCAGGAGCCTCGCTCAGGCGGTCCCAGGAGATGCCCCTGCCCTCCCTGGTGACAGTGGCAGCCCCAGCAGCAGATTGTCGGAGCCGGGTGCCTCTTGCAGCCTCCCATTTTCTCAGCTCTTTCCTGGTCCCTCCCCCACCATGGATTTCCTCCTTCCTGCCCTTTTCTGGCTTCCCTGCCTCCCAGACCGGGCCACTCTTCCTCTGCTTCTTCGTTCCTGTTAACTCTTTGCCTCCAGGACTTCCTGCCCACGATTTGTATGGGGGGGGGGGGCAGGGAAGGGGTGCAGGGGAAGCTTTCCTCCCTTCCTCCTCCACTTCTCCATCACCAGCAAAACGCTGTTTATTTCCAGCCTTTGTCCCTCACCCAGAACTTTCTACCCCAGCGGTAGCTCTCCTCCTCACTCCCACACCCCGCCAAACAAGGTGATCTTTTCAGCAGTCATTCCCTCTGGGCCTTTGAAGCCCCTCCTTTGCTCAGGAGTGGGTCTCTGGGACGTCTGTTCCCACCTGCGCTCCTCTCCAGGCCATGGGGTTTTGCATTTTTGCCATTAAGTTGCTTGCCCGCCCTCCCGCTGTTCCCTCAGTAAGTGGATTTGAAGGGAGCATGAGCATTATGGGTTGGAATCTGTGCAGGGGAATCTGGGCTCTGTCAAACCAGGAATAACGTGTCCTATTAATGCACGATCAATCCCTAGTAGTAAATTCCCGGTGACGTCAGGTGTAGGCACTCTGCAGCGGCGCTTCCTCCCCGCCCCGGGCACCCAGGGGCTGCGCGCGCACGGCTGGTGCTTCCAGGATATTCTGCTCCTGCCTCGGAGCAAACAGCCAACGCCAGGAGCACGTGAGAGTCTTTGAGGATCGCACAGCCTCCCTCACACCTGCCCCTTCCTCCTGTGGCCCCAAGGGGCCACTGTGCTCTGTTGGTCACATAAGACAGAGAGTTGTACTCAAGTTATCACTGATCTGTTTCAAGTAAGAGATACTGAAAATGACGTGTTTGGCTGCAGCTTTTTTCTAAATAACATTCCTTCTCTGCATCTCTGCTGCCTCGAAGGGTAGCATCTGTGTTGGCAGAGGAGCAGGGTTTCAGAAGCGGGTTTTCTGGTGTAAAAGTGTTAGCAGCTCTGTCTCTGAGCGGGGCATTCTCTGACTCTGGAGGCCACCCAGGTCGGGGTGGACAGCCCCTTCCTGGGAACCACGGGCCACGGGGCCCCAGAACTTTGTTCTTGGTGCGTTTTAACATAATGGCAGTAAATTGCAGGGTGTGGTACTCAGGTCATGTTAGCATAGAAGCCGTGACATGTGACAAGGCCGCCAGAGAGCACCCTCCCCCCCCCCCCCCCCCCCCCGCACATCCCGCAAGGAGCCACGTCGTGGCCACCGCACTGACTGTTGGGAGCCTGGGTGGCTTGGGCGTTTGCGTGGGGTGGGGGGTGCTTGTGTGCGTGCCACCTAGTGCGCGTCTTTTTCTCTTCCCTGGGCTTGGCCTTTCCGGGTGGCCTTCAGGGTTGGTCTTTCCCACTTGGTATGCGGCCCTGTTCTCCAGCTGAGGACACTGAGCCCCAGGGCAAGTCATTGAGAAATATTAATAAGAAGCCCCAGAGGACTTCCTCCTCCTGCTGCCACCTCAGTGCCAGGTTTCCTGGAAATGCCGCAGAGGAGCCGCTGCCACAGCCACAGCCTCTGCTCCGCTGGCTTGTTCACTGTCCTCTCCCAGAGCGTGGCTATTCAAGGCGTGGCCGTGCCAGACCCACCAGGCCCTGCCGCCCCCGTGCCGTCCTGCACCGTCCTGGGCTTTCGCAACTCTGGCATCCCGGTGACACCCCGGCCTGCCAGGTGCCAGCCGAAGCTGCCCGTAGCCCGCCGGGCCCCCGGGAGAGATGCTCCCCGCTGCCCACAGCACTGGCAGTGGACAGAGGGGGAGGCAGCCGGGGTACAAGTCCGGGGTCCTCTGCAGAGGTTGCAGGGGGAGGCCCCTGCCTGGCGAGTCGCCTTTTCTCGGGGAGAGTTGGACATTTTCTGGCTGCCGTCTCCATGTGGGATGCTGGGCAGGCCACTCAGCTTCTAGCCTAGATCTCCTCACCATCAAAACAAAACAAGCGTGTTTGCCCCCAGCCCTTGCTGTCGCTCCTAGTCCGCACGAGCTGCCGTCTGTGACCCTGTGTGGGAGTCGTCTGTGAGGGCCAGGATCAGCCTCTGTGCCACGGAGCAAGGGACCTTGCCTTTCTTCTGAACCATGTGGTTCCAGAAGGCACCGGAAGTTCTCCCCCACAGCCCTCACCCCCTTCCTGCCTGCCTGCCGTCCTGTCACCCCTACCCACACTCCGGGCTGCGGGGGAGGACGCGCTCTCCCCCTCAGTGTCAGGCTTGGCCTGCTCCTGGGAGCAGCTGGGGCCAAAGCGAACAGCCTTGGCCGTAGGCCGCAGGGTCCGGCAGCTCCCTGCCAGACAGGGCAGGCCCTCCTGCCACGGGGCCCTTGCTGCTTCGTCAGGGGCTGGTATCAGGTTCTGCCCCCACCCCCCCCACCCCCGGGTCCTCAGGCTGATGAGCATGAGTGTGTGAGGCTGGTCTGTGAGCCACTCACCTGGCCCCAGCCCTGGTCAGAGCTCGCCAGTCAGGAGGCCTGGCAGCAGGCGGCACCCTCTGAGGATGTGGGAGGCTGTGGGGCAAAGACCCAAACGAGACCAAACAGCTTATGATCATGTTCTAGAAGAGGTGCGGTCTGGGGGATCCCAGCGGGAGGGCTGCCTCCAGGAGGGGAGCTCTCACAGCAAGGCTGGCGTCTTAGGACAATTCTGCTGTGTCCTCTCAGGCTCTCTATTTTTTTATTTTACGTATTTATTTTATTTTTTTGAGAAATTTTTAAAAGTTTATTCATTTTGAGAGAGAGAGAGAGAGAGAGCGTGCGTGCACACACACACACACACACACACACACACTCACACGCATGAGGTGGGGAGGGGCAGAGAGAGAGAGGAAGAGAGAATCGCAAGCAGGCTCTGCACTGACAGTGCAGAGCTGGACTCGGGCCTCGATCTCACGAACCGTGAGATCATGACCTGAAACCAAACCAAGAGTCGGTTGCTTAACCGACTGAGCCACCCAGGCGCCCCCTCTCGGGCTTTTCACCTGGCCAGCGCGGTGGCGACAGTTCAGAAATTTGTTGACGTCCTCATTTCACAAGTGGGCCAACTGGACGGTTAAAGTCTGTGACTTGGCCTGGCCTCCTCCACGGAGGGGACTTGGGGAGAGCCGTTTGGAACTCAGGCGTGGGTGTCCCCCTGACCGCAAGAGCCAAGGCAGCCAGGGGCCCTTCCCCAGAGAGACTGAGCGCCTGAGGGTCCTTCTGGCGGGGAGGATGCAGGCGTCTGGCTCTCCTGACAACCCAGAGTTGATCGGGGAGCCACGTGCTCCTGTATATCGGACTTGTTGGCCTGGGTGGGGGCAGAAATGCTGCTCTGGGCTCGTCGCCACCCTAGACTCTGCCAGTATCAGGGAGCGGGTGTTGCAGATGAAGGTGACCCAGCCCAGGAGGCCACCACTGCTGCCTGTGCCAGCCTGTATTTGCCACCCGGCGGGAATGTGCCCCATAACACGTTTTTCTAAACTACAGGCTCCCTTGGCCACCAGCCCCATGAGAACAGACAGGAAACCCTAATGCTGTCGCTTTGGGGGCCTTCCATTCAAGGCTTTGCTCAGTCCAATCTTGTGTTTGGATGGGGGGGGGGGGTTGTTTATTTTATTTAGAAAACTTTTTTTTTTCTTTTTAAGGAAGAAAGTGAAGTGCTGTGGGCTGGGAAGAGAGGCGTCCCATGCAGCTCCAGAGGGGGGAGGCGGGGTCTGGCCACCGGTGCCCCACTTTCTGCTCTCTCCTGGGCTGACCCCACAGCAGAGCCGCCGGGAAGGGAGAAGGCTGGGCTGCAGGCTGGCTCCCTCGTCCACGGGCCCTCGGGGAGAGGGCATTTCCCTGGAGGGTCCGGTTCCCAGCCGTTCTGGGGGTCACCGGGTCCTGTGATGGGAAGCGGGGGGTGTTCCCATCACGCTGCCTTCCCTAAGCTGCTGTCAGCCACGCTGGTTCCCAGGAAGCCAGTTTGGGGCTCAGGGGGGCTTCCCATCTGGACCTGAAGCATCTGGACATCATCCCTCTTGACTGCAACTGACCTCCATCTGACCACTCACCTCTGTGGGGGATTGACATTTTGTGATTCCCCCGCCCCCCACTTTGTTACCTTGTCCATCCCCTTCCATAGGCCAAAATGTCCCCAAACACAGGATTTGGGTGCAGACATGGCGTGCCAAGAGCTGAGCCAAGGGGTGGTGAGGATCCAGCCTTCCTGTTCCACCTTACAGGTGAAATCCAGGCACTTGGCCCTTACGGAGCCCCAGGTTCCGAGCCCCTAACTCCTGGCTGCCTGGTCTCAAGACCCTGCCGGCCCTTCGCTGCCTTGCACTGGGCCCTGGCTGCTCTGCTGCACCCCAGCACGCCCCTGGCCTGCCCTCCTGTCCTCCAAAAAGGAGGTCCTAAGCTCTCCCTCACAGGAAATGAGGGGCTCTGGTCTCTGGGCTGCAGGCCCCAGGGCAGGTGTCTCTAGTTTCTGCCGTGTGTGAGCACAGAGCGGGCCTTGGAATCAGGCCTCGCCTCCCGAGTGCCTGTGAGTCTCTGTGGGTCCCCTGGGGCTGGGGAGATGTGTTCTTGGTGGTGGCTGGTGGAAGTGAGCTGGCGTGTGACAGTCGGGAGGGGAGACGGTGGCGGCCTGGGTGAGGACCACATCCTGGCCTCAGAGCCCCTGTCCACTGCAGAGGGCATCCTTGCTTTCCTGAGGGAACCAGCTCTGAAGTGGCCACCACTTCGGCGTGGGGCCACCAAGCCACTGGCCCTCAGCTGGGAGCTCCGCTCTCGTTGGTTGGAGTCGCAGGATAGGGACACGGGAGGGCTGTCCTGGTCATCAGCACCCTTCTTGCTGTTGGAGGAGGTCACAGCATCTTCCAGCCTTCTAGGGTGGGGAAGCAGAGGAGGGAGTCATTTAGATAGCTCTGAATTCTCCTATGTTATCTTGCGTGGCCTTTCCTTGTGTGGCTCAAACTCGAGCGGAAGCCTGGGGGGAGTGGAGCCTGGGCTTCCGCTCAGACCGTCTCAGAAGGAGAGTGCTGAGCAGAAAAGGGCAGGAGTCCCCCCGCCTCCGAGCACAGGCCCAGCGGCTGGGCAGCGTCCGTGGGCCACACTGGCCCTGCCTGGAACGTTCTCACCTCAGACACCTCTCTCGTGGGCCAGACCATTGCAGGCCTGGCCTGCCGTCCCGCTGGCCTGGTCAACTCCTCTGCCTGCCCAATGGCCTGAGCCTGCTCGCACCCAGCCCTGTTTCTTTCCCTTCTTACTGGCCGTCCCTCTAGTGTCTCACTACCCGGGCTTCCTCCTGTGGGGCCTCCAGCGGACTCCACCTTCCCCGGCTGAGCTTCCCAAGCGTCCCTAGCAGAGCTCCCTCCTGCCTGGGATAGCCTCTTGCTCACCTTGGCCGGGTCTTCCCCTGCTTGTCCCCACATCCACCCACCTGCCCTGGGCTTTGCCACCTGTTGACATCCTGTTTGCACGGAGGAACCCAGTGAAGTTCCTCCTCCACACAGCCTCTCGTGATGACCCAGAACACTCTTCCCTTCCTGAGTGGGTCCTGTCAGGCTTTGTCACACACTGTGTCATGTCTTAGAGCCACGCATGCGGAACTTTCCTGCCTGGAGGTCAGGGGTACGTGGTACCTTCCAGTAGAAAACGGCAGCAGACCCTGGTGACCGCGCTGGGCTCCAAGAGGGATGCAGGGCCACAGAGCCCAGACTTTCTCATTCTGGTCCTCACCAGCTGCGACGTCTTTTGTCGGTGGACTGCCGGTGGCCCCACATATCCTAAGGGCCTTGTGAGCATTGCCTGGGCTCAGGTGTGACTGCGCAGCTTGGTCCCCGGTACAGGCAGCTAAGAGTGTTCCTCAGGAGCCTGAGCCAGTGGAGGCGTGACAGGCAGGCTGGCAGGGCTGGTGTACAGGTGACCCAGGAGCGGGGAGGAGGGGACGGCAAGGTCTGTCTCGGGCACAAAGGATAGCCCCGTGTCGCTTGCCCAGACAGCCCTTGGTGTTGAAGGTGAGCTTTCCGGGTGGGGACCGTTGGGTTGGGCTTTCCATGGTCACAACGGCCAGCCTCTCCCTTGCTGCCCTCCCAAGCAACCCAGGGACAGAGGGGCATGTTTCTAATTCAGATGCTAGGAACACAGGAGCTGGGGCTTGGTTTTTGTTTCGTCTTGCTATTACTGTGTAAAAAACCTGAGATATAATTCACATAACATAAAATTCATCATTTTAAAGAGTGCGGCCCAGTGGGTTTTAGTACAACTCTCAACCTACCTGATTGGGCAGCTCTCACCCTAATTCCAGAACATTTCCATCACCCCCAAGAAGAAACCCCCTACCTGTTGGCAGTCACTCCTCTTCTGTGCCCCAGCCCCTGGCACCCACTAATCTGCTCTCTGTCTCTGTAGATTTGCCTGTTCTGGACATGCGACGTAAGTGGCGTCATAGAACTGGGGGCCTTTTGTGACTCTCTTTTTTCGTTTCGCTGCGTGCTAGGGTTCATCCATGTCGTAGCATTTCTGTATATCAGTGCTTTGTCCCACCTTATGGCCGAGCAGTATTCCGTGGTAAGGATAGGCCCCATTTTGGTTACCCATCATCTGCTGATGGTGAGGCCCGGCTTTTGAGCTTTGGCCAGGTTCCCGAAGCCAGCATGAGGCAGTACTGGGACCGGACTTCTGAGCAGCCACCTGCTGGCCACCCTAGCTTTTGGGGACAGAGCCCAGGTGGGCAGGCCCGGACTGGTAGTTTGCCTTCTTGGAGGGAACAGTGACATTCTGGATCCCGGGGGGAAGAGGCAGGGCCAGCAGGCCTGGCAGGAGCCCCGGGGGCTCCGGCTCACTGAGGGCACCCCCCCGCCCCCCCCCCCCCTGCTGTCTTTCAGCATCCGAAGCGTCATGCAGAAGTACCTGGAAGACCGGGGCGAGGTGACCTTTGAGAAGATCTTCTCCCAGAAGCTGGGTGAGTACGAGGTCTGCCAGCCCCAAGGACTTCCCGCCACCGTCCAGCTGCCCCGGGCCTGGGGCGAGGGGGCAGGAGGACCCTGAGGCCGCTCTCCTGCCCCCACCC
The DNA here is from genome assembly GCF_018350195.1 of Panthera tigris. Taxonomy (NCBI): domain Eukaryota; kingdom Metazoa; phylum Chordata; class Mammalia; order Carnivora; family Felidae; genus Panthera; species Panthera tigris. The sequence continues at coordinate 109,258,521 of NC_056669.1, forward strand.
CAGCCGGCTGGCCTCTGTTCCCTCCCTGGAGCTCTGGCCTCCCATCTGATGGGGCAGGGTTGGGTTGTGACGGGAGCGTCCCCCCGGGATGGTGACCCACTGTGCCTCCCAGCCCCTGGCGGTCAGCCCTGGGAGCCCCGTGAAGGGGGTGGGGGCCCAGCAGTCTTCCAGGGCGGCCGGGGAAGTTCCTCCTTTGGGTTTTTGTTTTTGAGAGTTGCAGCTTCCCCTTGGCGCAGGCACAGCTGCTGCGGGGCCGTTGGTAGAGCTGACAGGAAGGGGCGGGGCCCTTCCTGTGGCGCCTGCCGAGCTGTGGTCTCCCGCCCCCGCCCCCATGGGCCCTCTTTGAGAGCAACCTGCTTCAGCGGCCCCTCGAGCCTCCTCCTCCTCCTCCTCCAGTGCCCTGGTTTTACAGTGCCGCTGCTGCAGCACTGGCCCACGGGGCGAGGTTGGGTTGGGGTGGTTCCCGGGAAGCAGGCTTCAGGCACACACAGCTCTGGTTCGGCCTTCCCGAGAGGAGAGCAGGATCTCAGCTCTGAAGTGGGAGTGGCCTGGCCTGGCCTGGCAGGACCAGGCATTGGAAGTCAGTGTTGGGGAGCCAGTGCGTCAAAAAGCACAGCTTGGGTCGGCCCCCTGCCTGTGCTGTGTGACCTTGGGCGCGTGGCTTTACCTCTCTGAGCCTGTTGGTGTCCTCACCTAGGAATTAGGACTCAGAAGCCTTGCTGCCCGGGACTGTTGGAAGGCCAGATGAGTTGGCCTCAGTGAAAGCCCCTTGCCCACTGGGAAACCCAGGTCACGAGTGACTCAAAGGCCAGGCCGCCTTTACCAGGAGTGACGGCTGTGTGCTGTGCCGGAGGTGTCCAGGCAGTGCCCCCAAAGAGGCATGGAAGCTATCTAGTGCGAGGCTGGTCACCCATGTCAGGCTGGAGGGAATGGGGACTGCCCTTACTTCCCCCTTGCTCTCCAGGGCTGCTCTGGGGCCGGGCCTCGGGCCCCCATTCCCTGGGAGGGGTGAGGCCTGGGAGCCCTTCCCATAGCTTGTCCCGCCTCTTACTTTCCCCAGTGGCCTCGTGCCCTTCGAGGCCCCACCCCCTGGCCTGTCTTTCCCAGCGCCTCCCAGCGGGTAGTAGAGCCGAACCTTCTACTGACAGGCCTCCGCCGGTGGCCCACCTGACAGGCCTCCGCCGGTGTGTTTCTGCAGCTGTTCCTCAGGGCTGCTGTGAGAATCGGCCAGATACAGCGGGGGCACGATATGGGGCGTCCAGGGAGAGGGACGTGGGTCCCTTGGGAGGCTGCCCTCCTCCTGCCCGCCATGCTCTGGCCTGACCCAGGTGGCTCTGCACCCACACAGCCCGCCCAGTGGGGTGCGGTGCAGGCCCTAGACGGCAGGGAGAGGGCGGGGAGCCGGAGTCAGCCTCTGCTTCGCCAGAGCGCCCGGAGCACCCATCACGTTCCAGCTGACATCTGGGGTTCTGGGAGACGGGCACCCCTCAACCCGAAACTGAGAATCTTCAGCTGGTGACAGCTTTGGGGGCCGCCTCGTCCTGTCCCTGCCTGGGGCAGAGACCACCTCGGCTGCCTCCTTGGCCAGTTCTGCCCAGGGAGCCCCAAGCCCACGCCGCCCGCCCTGATGGGAAGGCCAGAGAGGGGCGTGGCCCCGTGTGACCCAACACACTTGCTTTCAGGGTACCTGCTCTTCCGAGACTTCTGCCTGAAACACCTAGAGGAGGCCAAGCCGTTGGTGGAGTTCTATGAGGAGGTGAGGCCCCCGCTGCCTGCAGAGAGGGGAGAAGGTTGGGCTGCTTTCATTCAGTCTCTAAGATGCCTGCTATTGGTGCCTCTGTGTCACCCGTGGGGATCTTGTCGTCTAGATCAAGAAGTACGAGAAGCTGGAGACAGAGGAGGAGCGCTTGGCTCGCAGCCGGGAGGTCTTCGACACCTACATCATGAAGGAGCTGCTGGCCTGCTCACACGTGAGTGCCGCGGCCAGCCCGTCCCTAGGTCTAGACCCCAGCGCCGGCCCAGAGCGGCCTGGGGTGTGGGCAGGGATGCAGGGGCCCTGCAGAGGATTCACAGCCACCTGTCTTCTGCAGCCCTTCTCGAAAAGTGCCACTGAGCACGTCCAGGGCCACCTGGTGAAGAAGCAGGTTCCTCCGGATCTCTTCCAGGTGCGTGCTGGGCTTCTCCCCGCTGCCTCCCTGCCCAGCCAGGGGCACCCTGGGACCGTTGAGGTCACGGAGCGTGGCCGGCTCCCAGTCTGGCTCAGTCACCAACCTCCAGCTTCTCCCCTTAGCCATACATTGAAGAGATTTGTCAGAACCTCCGAGGGGATGTGTTCCAGAAATTCATCGAGAGGTGAGAGCAGAGCATATGCGGGAGGGGCAGGGGAGGAAGAGGCAGCTCTGAGAAGGGGTGTGGATGGTGTGGAGGAGAGAATCCAGGCAGGCGGGTGCCTGGGCCCCGCCAACGGCCCCATGCAGGGACTCCTGAGAAGTGGGACAGGCTCCTAGCCACCACCTCCTCCACAGTCCCACCCTGTCCTTCTTAGTGCCAGGCATCTCCGAGCCCCAGGGGATTCTCCGGGGTGTGAGGGACCACCTAAGTGTCATTCCTTCTCATGGACTGTTGAGCACCTTGCTGGGCCCATCTATGCTGAGAAGCGTCGGGGTGGCACAAAAGGACACACCGTCCTCTTCTGTGGCCCCCGTGGCCAGAGCTGGCCTGGTGGGTGGGAGTTGCAGGCAGATTTCAGCGTAATGTGAGCAACAGCTTTCTTAGGGTCCCAGCTGCCAGGCAACGGAGGGGGAGTGTCACAGGGGTGAGTGCTGCGTCACTAGAGGTGTACAAGCAGGGATGAGATGAGCATTGTCAGCGATACAGTGGGAGGAAGTCCAGGTCAGACCGGAGGTCCTCTTTTCTAAGCTTATCTGAAACCCACTTGGGCCAGCGCTACTCCCGGGAGTCCAGGAGAGGACAGCTGAGGTTCGGGACCCCAGACAATGGCAGTGGTGTGGGGTAGGCTCGCACCCAGCATCATTTTGCCCACTTTCTGAAGTTCATCTGAGCCCTGGTTCTTCTCTTACAGCGATAAATTCACACGATTTTGCCAGTGGAAGAATGTGGAGCTCAACATCCATGTGAGTGGGCCGGGTGGGCATGGAAGACTGCTCCCTCCCTTCCACCCTTCCCAGGGAGCTGGGCACCGAAGCTCGGCCAGGGCTGGGCGGGTCAGGGGAGCCTGCCCTTCAGCCCCCAGGGCGGTGGCTGTGGGCTCGGTGCCAGGATCCCAGTGAGGGTGGCTCAGGGCAGGTAAGTGCATGGCGAGGGTGGTCCCGGGCCTGGGACTGGCCCCCCCGCTGCCTGGGTGTCTCTGCCCTGGGTGCTCTGACCCTGCTTGTTGCCGCCCCACAGCTGACCATGAACGACTTCAGCGTGCACCGCATCATCGGACGAGGGGGCTTCGGCGAGGTCTATGGGTGCCGGAAGGCCGACACGGGCAAGATGTGAGCGCCAGCTCAGCCGGTGTCGAGTGGGATGCCTGAGGGAGGGGAGGGCCCCCTCGGGGTGTGCATGGAAGAGCCGTGAGGGGATCGGGGCCCCCAGGTCCTACGCGGGCAGGTCTCTGCAGAGGCTACTGTCTCCCCCCTTTCCGTGTTGGTGCTGCCGCCCCCCACAGGCCCCCAGAGGCCCCGCCTCACCAGTACTCTCTCCTGCCTTCTGTCTTGCCTCGTCTCAGTGTCCAGTTCTCACCGCAAGAGCCCTGAGGGCTTGCCCCTCCCCGCCCCCCATGGACCGCCCCCCCAGACACAGCCCTGGGCTCTGCGCTGAAGGTGCGTGTGGACTGACTGACCAGCCAGCGCCCCCCGCCCCCCCCCGCCCTTCCCACCAGGTACGCCATGAAGTGTCTGGATAAGAAGCGCATCAAGATGAAGCAGGGGGAGACCCTGGCCCTGAACGAGCGCATCATGCTGTCCCTCGTCAGCACTGGGGTGAGCCAGGAGGGCCCGGGCGGGTCACTGCAGCAGCCTCAGGTCCCGGAACCGTGCGCGGCCTCTGCTGACCTGGCCTCCCATGCCCTCCCAGGACTGCCCGTTCATCGTGTGCATGTCGTACGCATTCCACACGCCGGACAAGCTCAGCTTCATCCTCGATCTCATGAACGGTGAGTGCGCGGCCTGGCCCCCCGGTGGGCCGCGGGGCTGGGGGCTGGGACGGGCAGCTGAGCGCCACCCTGCGGGGCTGCCTCCCTCAGGCGGGGACCTGCACTACCACCTGTCCCAGCACGGGGTTTTCTCCGAGGCCGACATGCGCTTCTACGCGGCCGAGATCATCCTGGGCCTGGAGCACATGCACAACCGCTTCGTTGTCTATCGGGACCTGAAGGTGAGGCTCTGCCCCCCCCTCCCCTCCGCGCCACTGGCCCGCCTGGCCCACAGCGGTGGCGTTCTGGGACAGAGTCGGCTGGCTGCTCCCTTCTTCACCGGCCCCCCTACCCAGCCATTTTCTGGACTCCAGTTGCAACTGGGGAAAGGAGGGGAAGACCCCACCCGGGGCCTTGTCCCTGGACACCCACAACACTCCAGGGTGAGGACAGTGACCTAGCTGGCCTCTTGCCTGGCCAGGCCCTGTCCTGAGTCACCCTTGAGGCTGCTCACTGGGCTTCCCCCACAGCCAGCCAACATCCTTCTGGACGAGCACGGTCACGTGCGCATCTCAGACCTCGGCCTGGCCTGCGACTTCTCCAAGAAGAAGCCCCACGCCAGCGTGTGAGTGCCCGGCCCCCCACTCTCCCTTCCCGCACCCTCCGCCAGACTCTCTCATGGCCTCCTTGCTCCCACAGGGGCACCCACGGGTACATGGCCCCTGAGGTCCTGCAGAAGGGCGTGGCCTACGATAGCAGCGCTGACTGGTTCTCCCTGGGCTGCATGCTTTTCAAGTTGCTGCGGGGGTGAGTGGGCCCTCCCCGGCCGGCGGGTGGGACGGGACAGGGAAGAGCTCATCCCTAGTCCAGGTAGGTGTCTAGGGGAGGGGGGCTACAGCTGCCTGGGTGTCAGGGCGGCACCATCCCTGGCTTTGGATGAGGATCATTGTCGCTCCCTGCCTCGGTTTCCCCATTCCTATCCTCTGACCTTGTGCTTCTTGCCCAGGCACAGCCCCTTTCGGCAGCACAAGACCAAAGATAAGCACGAGATTGACCGCATGACATTGACGATGGTGAGTGTAGGGAGGCTGGGTGGAGTCCATGGGGGGCGGTCACCGTGGGGATGGGGTCTCCTGTGCGTGTCAGGGTCATGGATTCTTGGTTCTCACCAAATAACAACAAACTTGGGCCACTCATCCTTACTCTGGCCTCCTGCCCCAGAGGCTTCCCATCCCTGTGTTGTCAGAACAAATGTGCCCGTTGGGGCAAATGAGGAAGCTGGGCCCTGTCTTTCCCTGTGCCGGGGGCCAGGTCCCATCCTCGGACCCTGCCAGTGTCCACTCCTCCCCGCAGGCTGTGGAGCTGCCCGACTCCTTCTCCCCCGAGCTCCGTTCCTTGCTGGAGGGGCTGCTGCAGAGGGATGTCAACCGGAGACTGGGCTGCCTGGGTCGAGGGTGAGTGCCCGGGACCAGGGCCAACTGTCTCAGGCCCTCCCTCCCAGGCCCTGGGTACTTGGGCATGCTGCTAGGCTAGCCTGAGGATGAGGGCTGTGTCCCGTCACTGGAGCCCCCTCCTGGTGCCAGCCTCTTTTGAGGGGTTCACGGGTTGGGAGATGGCCAGCCCCATCCAGTGTTCTCAGGGGACGGGGCTGCCTGGCGCACAGCTGCCGGAGCTGCTGGGGGACCGGCTTCCAGAAGGGCCCCTGTAACAAACGCGGCGGTGATAGTGATGATGGCAACAGCTTTTTGTGTTTATTAAGCATTTACTAAGTTGTTGGGCACAATGTCGCAAGACTTACAAATGTGAAAACTCCCAACGGCCCTATGATGTGGGGACCGTTCTCCCCATTTTCGAGATGAGGAAACAGGCTGAGGTTTAAGGAACCTTCCCGGGGTGGCAGAGCCAGAGAATGGCTGGCTGTAGCAGGAGTTAGCCTGGGCCACCTGCTCCGGCGCCCAGGCTTCGCCCCCGCCTGATGACCCACATCTCCCCACAGGGCCCAGGAGGTAAAGGAGAGCCCCTTCTTCCGCTCCTTGGACTGGCAGATGGTCTTCTTGCAGAAGGTACCAGCCTGGGGCAGGGCCAGGCGGGCGCCCTGTAGCCCCTGCCTGGTGCTGATGCCCCGCCTGTGCTCTGCTGCAGTACCCTCCCCCGCTGATCCCCCCTCGAGGGGAGGTGAACGCTGCTGACGCCTTCGACATTGGCTCCTTTGACGAGGAGGACACAAAAGGAATCAAGGTACCGGGCCCGGCCTGGCCTCTCACATGAGCCCTGATCCTGGCCTGCAGGGCTCTGTCAGCCGCTGGGCCTCAGGCTCCTCCTCCCCAAACGTGCCTGGGAGGGTGGGGGGCCGTGTGAGACCAGACCCCCCCCCCCGCCCCCCCTGCCTGGGAGCCCTGGGGCTGGGCAGGCCTGTGGCTGATGGATGGATGTCCCTGCCCCGTCTACTCGCTGAAGTTGCTGGACAGTGACCAGGAACTCTACCGCAACTTCCCCCTCACCATCTCGGAGCGGTGGCAGCAGGAGGTGGCGGAGACGGTCTTCGACACCATCAATGCCGAGACCGACCGGCTGGAGGCCCGCAAGAAAACCAAAAACAAGCAGTTGGGCCACGAGGAAGGTGAGGGTTCGTAGCTGCCGTGGGCGCCCACCGGGCAGCTTGGAGATGAGAAATCGGCTCAGGCTTCGGAAGGCCACCGAGGCCAGCGGGTGGCCGAGCCCAGGATCCGGCCCCGGGCGGGCCGGGCTGAGCGCGCCTCTCACTCTCTCGCGGCAGACTACGCCCTGGGCAAGGACTGCATCATGCATGGCTACATGGCCAAGATGGGCAACCCCTTCCTGACGCAGTGGCAGAGGCGGTACTTCTACTTGTTCCCCAACCGGCTGGAGTGGCGGGGCGAGGGCGAGGCCCCGGTAAGGAGCGGGCCGGAGCCCGCGGGCGCCGGAGGCGGGGTGAGTGCCCGGGCCGCCAGCCCGCGCCGCATCCTCACCGCCCCTGCCCGCCCCTCCCGCCCGCCCTGCAGCAGAGCCTGCTGACCATGGAGGAGATCCAGTCTGTGGAGGAGACGCAGATCAAGGAGCGGAAGTGCCTCCTTCTCAAGATCCGCGGCGGCAAACAGTTTGTGCTGCAGTGCGACGTGAGTGGGGCCAGGGGCCGGCGGCGGGGGGGGGAGGGGCTGGGAAGGGAGCCTCGGGCACCCAGGCCCCCCACCCCCACCCCCCCGGCTGACGGCCCCGGGTGCCCGCAGAGCGACCCTGAGCTGGTGCAGTGGAAGAAGGAGCTTCGGGACGCGTACCGCGAGGCCCAGCAGCTGGTGCAGCGCGTGCCCAAGATGAAGAACAAGCCGCGCTCGCCCGTGGTGGAGCTGAGCAAGGTGCCGCTGGTCCAGCGCGGCAGTGCCAACGGCCTCTGACCCGCCCGCCTTTTATAAACCTCTAATTTATTTTGTCGAATTTTTATTATTTGTTTTCCCGCAAAGCGGAAAAGGTTTTATTTTGTAATTATTGTGATTTCCTGTGGCCCCAGCCTGGCCCAGCCCCCAGGGGGGGCCCGCTTGCCTTGGCTCCTGCTGCCACCGACCCAGCCACTGTCCGGCCGCCCTCAGCCTCGACCCTCCAGGGGCCTCCCCTCCCAGTGTCTTCCTGTGGGTGGGAGCAGGGGGCGGGGGGGGGGGGGGAGCAGCAGCCCCTGCAGCCCTCCTGGCCCTTCTCCAGGGACGATGCCGCACCACGTTGTGTCCCCTCAGGCTCTGTGCCCACAGCACAGCGGGGTGGCCCAGCGTCCCCCACCCCAGGGGAGGCCGCAGCACAGGGATACTACTTGAATTTTCCCACCGAAGCCCCTCCTGTGACAGGGGCACAGTCCTGCACTGTCCTGTCCTCCAGCCAGTCGGTGGAGGAGGGGCCCATTATCTCCCTGACCCCAGGGCCCGGCCACAGTGACTCGAGCTCTCGTGCCCCTGCCCAGGAAGAGCCCCTGTATCACTGGCCGCCTCCATTCCCACATTGCCTGGACACTGAGGGACTCTGGCATTGGCAGCAGGTGCGGCTGCCCTCCCTGCGGTCCCCCCCTCCCTCCCCCGCCGAGCGCCCGGGCTCAGGGACCACAGAAAGGCAGCTGTGGGTTGTGTCACACTGGCCTAGCCTGGCCCTGAGGTCCCCCGCCCCCCCTGGGCCGGGCGAGGCCTCATCTGCCCGGGACCATAGGTGGCCAGCCTTGACGGGCCGGGCAGCACAGTGAGAGGGGCCAGGCGGGGCCAGCCCTCGCCACCCTGGGCTGGTCAGTGTGCCCCCCCCCCCGGGCTGTCCAGCCCCATAGCCCCACGTCCCGTCAGTGCCACTGCCCACAGGGCGCCACCCCGCCCGCCGCATGCCCCCTTGTGCCAGTCGCGCTGCCGTGTGTGGTGTCGCGCCCCCTCCCCCTGGGGCTGGGTTGGTGCACCCTCCCTTCCCATCTACTCCCGGGGGCGCTCCTTTGCCGATTTTTGAATGTGATTTTAAAGAGTGGAAAATGAGACTATGCGTTTTTATAAAAAATGGTGCCTGACTTGACCGTGTCCGATTCTTTTGTGCCCAGTGACCATTTTCAGCCGCCGCTGGGCTAGGGCCTGAGGGGAGAGGGTATTGGTGGGGCCAGGTCCCCTCTGCTGCCACAGCGGGCATCAGGGCCAGCCTGCCTTGGCCCAGTCCCTCCCCGGGGTAGGGCGGGGGGCTCCACGCCTCCTCTCCCGCCCCACCGGCTCATCCTCCCACACAAGGGGAAGCATGAAGATGGGCTTGGTGTCACATCTGGACTGATCGGCCGAGCACCTCAGCTTGCCAGGCATTGTGCTGAGGACACCCTTCGGGCAGTCAGGCACCTCTGCCCTTGGGGTCACGCAGTAGCCTCTGGGCCCTTGTACCGCTCTGGCTTTGGCCTTCCCTCTTGCCCCGCTGTGCAGCCCCCCAGTAGGGGTTCCTGCGGCCTGAGGGATCCCCTAGCATTTGGTCTCTACCCGGAGGCTCTGCTCAACCTCATTTTCCCCACATACTTGCCCTACAGGCCCCTGTGTGGTGATGCTGGTTGCTGCCCCTTGCGTGCTGGACTCTGCTGGGCAGGGCTGAGGGGCCCACAGCCAGAGCACAGCACGGCAGGTGGAGAAGGAAGGCTGCTGGGAGTAGAGGCTGAGACTTGGGAGGGAAAGGCCTTTAAGCTAGGCCTGCAGCACTGGGGTGGGGTGTTGGGGAGGATGTTCCCGATGGAGGAAACGGCCAGGCAGTCAGGAATGCCTCAGGTTGGTAGGAGCACTGTGGGAAGGAGCCAGCCCGGGAGTTCCTGAACACTAGGCTAATCCTGGCCCAGAGCCCAGCGTGCACTTAGTGATGAAGTTGGAAATGGACGTGGGGTCTGAACTTGGCTAGGCTCTGGGAAGTCCCTTGAAGGCTCTGGACAAGCTGCATGATGAGGGCCGGCTGTAGAACAAGTCACTGATTTCCCAGCACATGATGCATGGAGGGAGGCAAAGGATAGGAGGCAGGGAGGCCAGACGGGAAGAACATTGCCCACCAGGAATGGGCTGCACTTGGGGACGAGAGAGGTAGGAGTCTGAAAGGGCACACAGGGAGGTCTGGGGCATGCTCAGCCTTAAAACAGGCAGTGAGTGCAGCTTGAGGAAAGAGGGTGAATGTGACCAGATCTGGTTTTAGTAATGCTAATGGGATAGCATGGGACACCAGGCATAGAGACGTCCCATGAGAGTCCCATGATGACTGATGAAATGCAGTCCTCCGGGTGGCATCAGGGTGATTAGAAACAGGCTTTCAGGTAGGGAGAAAGAAGCCCGACTTGGGGGTTGAGAGGGAGAAGGGGTCCTGGAAAAGGGTTGAGAAGACAATGGAATTAGGATTCACAGGCTGGTGGGGAGTTGTGTTCAAGACTGCAGAAATCAGGAGAGGCTGGGCCTGAGAAGTGCTGTTAGATTTGGGTTGAAAAGGTTGGGAGAGGGAGGAGCCCCTTTCAAAAAAGGTGGAGGTGAGAGAGGGCTGCAGCGGGGTGGCCAGCAGGGCCTGATGTAGAGTTCCGGACCTTCAGACGCCTTTGAACTGCTAGAGAACCAAGGACATCACAGTGACCCGACAATACCACAGGGTGGGGTGGCCAAGTGATCCCAGATAGCACAGGAGCCACCTGGCCCCAGTGAGAGGGCAGGGTGAAAATGGCAACCTGACCCTCCCAGCCCAGAGATTCAGCTCAAACTTCTAGGTTAAAATACGTAGTCAGTCATTTTACAAACCGGGAGACTGAGACCAGAGGATCAGCCTTGGCCAAGCCTGGCGGCTGCCTCACCATCCACCAACACCAGATCCCAGCCTAAGTCTAGGGTAACAGTGCCAGAGTTCAGGCAGCTAGCTGAGGCCTGCACCCTAGTTCCGGTGTGGGTTGAGGGACCGGCCCTGATTTCGAAACTCTCCTTCCTTTCCTGACACTGGCAGCAAAGTGCAGCCTCTGCAAAAGGGATCTGTGCGGTGGGTGAAGGCAGCCATTTACGGTGGGCAGTCCACCAGGAGAGGTCTGACTCCAGCCAGGCCCACTGCCCCCACTCCCCAGTACTCTCATCCCTGACTGCGGTGCCCCCGCGGGGCGTCTCCCCGCATGGCTGGGCCCAGCCCATGGTGTGGCGACCACTAAACACTGGCCTAGGTCCCTGGGGAAGGTGCTTTACGCTAAGCTGGCCAGCAGTTAGGGACATCTCGGAGGCGACGGCAAAGGGAGCCAGGCTCCCCCAGCTCACCCGCCCTTACAGGCATAGTCGGTACCCGCGGCGGGTAGGAAAACCCGGGAACCGGCGGACGGCAGCGGGAGAAACGCAGATAACCCAAAGACAGGAGGACCACTGCCCGCTGAGCACGCACGCGCACATGCGTGCGCACGTCCCGGGGGCCCAAGCTCCGCCCCTGATTGAACCGCCCCGCCCCCGGACTCCCTCCTTCCTTTTCCGGACCCGCAACCCGGTCTGAGCTGGACCTGGGGCGCCCCCTGCAGGCTGAGGGCGGAGCCGTAGTCAGGCCCAGCCCGCCAGCCCGCCCCTCGCAGACCCAGGCCCGGCTGAGGCCAGGGTCCCGCAGACGCGGGCCCCGGCTCCTTCCCCGGCGCGCGCGGCTGCCAAGGTGACTGGGCAGCGCCCCCCCCCCCCCCCCGCCGGCCCCCCGCGCGCGCGCGGGCCCGGCTGCGGTCGCCATGGCTGCGGGAGGCGAGGGGTCGCGCGGCCCGACGCCCCGCCCCGCCCCAGCGAGCCCCGCCCGCGCGGCCCGCCCTCCACGCCGCCAGCGCCGTAGCCGCCGCTGCCGCTACAGCCGCGGGGCGCGGGGGCTGCGGTGGGCGCAACCCCGCGCGGCGCGGACTGGAGGCGGGGGGGGGCCGCGCCAGGCCCGAAGCCGAGGCGGGGCTGGGCCGCCCCCGCCGCGCCCGCCCTCCCTCCCGGGATGCGGTGCTGAAGCCCAGCATGGCCGGCCCGGGCCCCACCTTCCCGCTGCACCGGCTCGTCTGGGCGAACCGGCACCGCGAACTGGAGGCCGCGCTCCACAGCCGCCAGGTGAGGCCCACCGGGCACCCGGGCCGTCCTCCGGGCCGCCCACCCAAAGCCAGGTCTCCGTCCTGGAGGCCGCCAGGCCTGATCCGAAGCCCGGGTCACCTGCCCCTCTCGCTTGAGCCACTGGCCTCCGCTTCCAGCGCTGGGCCTTGCCCAGCCCGTCTCCCCGCTTCACATTGCATCCAGCCCCCGACTTCGCGCCACATCACCCCTGAGCCAGGCCGAGAGCCAGCAGCCTGGTTCTGGCCCCCAGGCTCTTCCCACCTGCCCCCTCCCCCTTCCTATTAGGACACGCAGGCCATCCTCTGCCATTTCCATGGTCTGTCTGCTATCTTTATTTCCCACAATGACTCCCAACCAGGTTCAGCCTAGTGGCCTTCTTGCTTCTCCTTACTTGCCCTGTGCTGAGTGTCCCATCTCTCCCAGCACGACATTGAACAGGAGGACCCCCGGGGGCGCACTCCCCTGGAGCTGGCTGTGTCCCTGGGGAACCTGGAGTCCGTGAGAGTGCTCCTTCGACACAATGCCAATGTGGGCAAAGAGAGCTGCCAGGGCTGGGCAGGTACTACAGAGGGCAGAGGGGCTCCCCCGAGGCTGGCAGTGGGGTTGGTGCGGCAGCGAGCGGTCAGGCCTGGGGCCGTTGGTGAGCTCCCCCCCCAGCAGCCCGGTGCCCCTAGTCCTGCAGGAGGCGGTCAGCACCGGGGACCCGGAGATGGTGCAGCTGGTGCTCCAGTACCGGGACTACCAGAGGGCCACACAGAGGCTGGCTGGCATTCCAGAATTGCTCAGCAAGCTCCGCCAGGTACAGCAGGGTGCACAGGTGTGGCCGGTAGGGAGGGGTAGGGTGCCACGTCAAGGGGCCGTGACGACTACACGGGGGTCCCTCGGGTCACCTACTCGGTCTGTGCAGCCTGTTTTCCCAACGCTGTAGACGACATCCCTCTCTCTGGACTGCAGCCCGGGGTTGTGTAGGAAAGACAGGAGTCCAGGCCCACATGGGTGACATCAGGCCCTGTGGGAGGAAAGCCGTGGCCAACGACATCCCGGGTCCCTCATACCAGAAGTCTCTGCAGAGCTTTAGATGTGGGCCTCCTGGTGAATGCATATTTCCTAGAGGGAGAGTTTCATCTGACCAGCAGGTGTGGCCTGGTACCCCGGAGTACCTGTCCGCCCTCCTCAAGCGTGAAGAAGCCTGGCTGGGAGGGCACCCTACCTCGTGGCCCCCACCCCAGGGGCAGGCCCAGATCAGTGATGAGGACTCTGGGACCCAGGGGGAGCAGAAGTTCCCCCAGGGCCCCTCAGCAGGCTAGTGGCCAGGTGGAGACTGACCTCCAGGTCCCAGATACCTACCATCTGATTATTCCAAGACCTTTTTAGGGCCCCACTTAGCCCACCCTTTGCTGGATGGGGTTTGGTTGTGGTGGGGGCATATCTGGGACATAGCAGCACTTTAAGACTTGCTGAGGGGCTGGGCTCCCAGAAGGGGCTATAGACAAGGAGCCCCCCAGGCCCGCTGGTCCCCGGCACCAGGCACACCCTGACAGGTGCTCTGGTCTATCTCAGGCCCCCGATTTCTACGTGGAAATGAAGTGGGAGTTCACCAGCTGGGGTGAGTGAGGACCTCTTGGCTTCCCGGGGGCCGGGGAGGGGCGATTTGGGAAAGAACCCTGGTGACCTCCACACCCCCTGCAGTGCCCCTCGTGTCCAAGATGTGCCCGAGTGACGTGTACCGAGTGTGGAAGCGGGGCGAGAGCCTGCGGGTGGACACCAGTCTCCTGGGCTTTGAGCACATGACCTGGCAGCGCGGCCGGCGGAGCTTTATCTTCAAGGGCCAGGGTGAGCTGTGGGGGACTCACCGCGGGCACGCGGCAGGCCAGAGCAGCCCAGGTTCTCCCGTGGCTCGTGAGGACAGTGCCCTTCTTCTCTGCTTCCCAGGTGTAGAAACAGAGGTTGAGGGCGGAGGGGACCCGGGGGCTGGGGCCTCACCCACTTAGCAGCAGGTGGCTGAGGGCACCGTGGCGGCCCTTTCCCCACTGTCTGCGGCCCAGCACTGACGTGTCCCCCTCACACACCCGTTCCGGCTGGCAGAGGCGGGAGCCTTGGTGATGGAAGTGGACCACGACCGGCAGGTGGTGCACACCGAGACGCTGGGGCTCGCCCTGCACGAGCCGGAAGCGCTGCTGGCCGCCATGCGGCCCACTGAAGAGCACGTGGCCAGCCGTCTCACCTCTCCTATCGTCTCCACCCACCTGGACACTCGAAATGTGGCCTTCGAGAGGTCAGTTGGAGCCCGGCCGCACCGTAGGTGGTGCCCTTGAGGCTCCCGGCTCGGGCCTCTGGGAGGCTGGGCCACCCACAGAGGCTGCTCAGATGGGGGCGGGGGTCACCGCGGGCCCAGCGGCTCTCTCAGACCCCCTGTGGCAACCTTCGGGGCCCTGCATGGCTGTCCGTGGGCAGAGGAGGCTGGGTCGGGGTCCCCAGCGCCTTCACTTCTGGCCTCACGTGTTTTCCCATAACAACAGGGGTTTAGGCTGTGGCTCAGGGCGCTGTGTGCCCCAGTGTTGGTTTCTCAGTAGGATGGCTGTTTCTGGGCCAGAGTCCTTTGTGGGTAGTAGCTGAGGAATCTGACCCTACCGGCCCGGCTGTTCTCGCTGACGACGTATGTCCCAGTTCCAGGAACAGACTTCAGGACTACCTTAAAAAACAGACAGGCAAACGGCTTAATTGGAATACAGTTTTATACACCATACAGCGCAGCGGTTTTTAGTGTGTTCACAGATAGGCAGCTATCCCCACAGTTGACTTTAGAACATTGTTCTCACCCCAAAAAGAAATTCTTTAGCTACCAACTCCAGTGCCTGGAGCCCCCGACCTCCTCAGCGCTAGGCAGCCAGTGATTGACCGTCCCTGCAGATTTGCTTATCCTGGACTTTCAGATGCATGGAATCCTACACTAGGGCGTCTTTTGTGACTTCATTCACCGAGCAGGGTGTTTTCCAAGTTCATCCAGGTTGTAGCGTGTGACCACTTCATTCCTTCTACGGCTGTCCATCGTATGGCTATGCCACATTTCGTTTATGGATTCATCTACTGACAGACAGTAGGATTGCTTCCGTCTTTTGCCTCTTATGAATAATGCTCCTGGAAACATCAGTACGCGAGTTTTTGTGTGGACATAAGCTTTTATTTCTCTCCGGTGTATGCCTCGGAGTGGAATTGCTGGGTCACATGGTAACTGGATGTTTAACTGTTTGTGGAACTGCCAGACCCTTTACCGAGGGGGCTGCAGCATTTTACACACACACACACACACACACACACACACACATACACACACACACACACACACACACACCGTGTATGAGGGTTCTGGTTTCTTCACGTCCTCACCAACACTTGATGTTCGTTTATTTATTTTTGGATTGTAACCACCGTGGTGGTGGATGTGAGAAGTGGTATCTCATTGTGGCTTTGATTTGCATTTCCTTAACGATTAGTGATACTGAGCACCTTTTCATGTGCTTATTAGCCATCTGTATATCTTCTTTGGAGAAGTGTCTGTTCAGATCCTTTGCACATTTAAACAATTGGGTTATCTTTCTAAAAAAAAAATACATATATATACATATGTATATATATATATACACATATGTATATATATGTATGTTTATTTTGAGAGAGGGGAGAGAGAGAGAGCACGAGCAGGGGAGGGGTAGAGACGGAGGGAAGGAGGGACGGAGAGAGAATCCCAAGCAGGCTCTGCACTGTCAGCGCAGAGCCCGACGCAGGGCTCAAACTCACGAATGTGAGATCATGACCTGAGCTGAAATCAAGAGTCAGATGCTTAACCAGTTGAGCCACCTAGGTGCCCCAACAATTGGGTTATCTTTTTATCATTGAGTTGCAAGAGTTCTTTACATACTCCAGATGTACATCCCTCATCAGGTACATGATTTACAAATATTTCCTCCCATCTTATGGGCTGACTTTTCACATGTCTTGATGGCGTCCTTTCAAGCACAGGTTTTTAATTTTCACAAGATCCGATGCATCTGTTGTTTCCTTTGTCACCTGTGCTTCTACCATCACACATCTACCAATATTTGACTTTGTCAAATCCAAAGTTACAAAGATTTTCCCCTGTGTTTTCTTCTGAAAGTTTTATACTTTTTTTTTTTTAACGTTTATTTATTTTTGAGACAGAGAGAGACAGAGCATGAACGGGGAGGGTCAGAGAGAGAGGGAGTCACAGAATCCGAAGCAGGCTCCAGGCTCCGAGCCGTCATCCCAGAGCCCGACGCGGGGCTCGAACTCACGGACCGTGAGATCATGACCTGAGCCGAAGTCGGATGCTTAACCGACTGAGCCACCCAGGCGCCCCGTATACTTTTTAGTTCTTACTTCTGACCCATTTTGAATTCATATTTGTGGGTGGTAAGGGTCCGACTTCATTCTTTTAGAGGTGACGATCCACTTGTCCCAGCACCGTGTGTTCAAGAGACTGTTCTTTCCCCATTGAATGGTCTTGGCACGCCTGTGGAAAATCAATTGACTCTTCATTCCATTCTGTTGATTTCTGTCGGTCCTTGTGCTGGTGCCACACTGCCTTAATTAAGCGCTGCCTCGTAGTAAGTTTTGAAATTGGGAAGTGTGTGTCTTTTGACTTTGTTCTTCTTTCTCACGATTATTTTGGGTCTTCTGGGTCCCTTGCAATTTCACCTGAATTCCAGATTCAGTCTGTCAATTTCTACAAAGAAGCCAGGTGGGATTCTGATAGGGTTTGCGCTGAATCTGTAACTCAGCTTGCAGAGTACTGCCATCTTAACAATGTTGGGTGCCCCCTACCAAGGACATGTGATCATTTCCCACTTACTTAGGTCTTTACTTTTTTCTTGTCATTTACAGCTGTAAATTTCCCTCTAAGCACTGCTTCAGCTGCGTCCCATAAGTTTTGATGTATCGAATCTTTCTTTCCATTTATTTCAGAGCATTTTCTGATTTCTCTTTTGATCTGTTCATCAATCCTTTGGGTTTTTTAGGAGTGTGCTGTTTACTTTCCACACATTTGTGAGTTTCCCAAATCTTTACTCTGTTATTGATTTCTTATTTCATCCCCTAGTGGTTGGGGAACATACTTTATAGGATTTTTCTCCTTTCAGTTTTATTGAAGCTTCTTTTATGGCCTCGCATATAATGCATCCTGGAAAATGTTCCACGTGCACCTGAGAAGAAAATGTGTTCTGTTGTGGTTGGGTGGAGTGTTCGAGGGAAGTGTGTTAAGTCTGGCTTATAGGGTTGTTCAAGTCTTCTGTTTCCTTGTTGATCTTTTGTCTGCTTGTCCTGTCCATTATTGAAATGGATGTCTGTTGATGTGTTGCAGTTATTGTTGTTGTCGTACTTTTATTTTTCATTTTGTATTATGGCAAATTTCAAACATGTACGTATGAGAGGAGAGAGAATAGTTAGAAAGTTCCCATCACCCCACTTCAACACTTACCAACATTCTGCCTATCTTGTTGAATCTATTCTTGCTTTTTTCCTTTTTACCCCAGATTATTTTATTTTGTTTTGCTTTGTTTTATTTTATTTTAATGTTTATTTATTTATTTTTGTTAGAGAGAGAGAGAGAGAGAGAGAGAGAGAGAGAGAGAGAGAGAGAGAGAGAGAGAGGGGCAAGAATCTGAAGCAGGCTTCGGGTTCTGAGATGTCAGTTCAGAGCCCGATGTGGGGCTTGAACCTGTGAACCGTGAGATCATGACCTGAGCTGAAGTCGGACACTTAACTGACTGAGCCACCTGGGATTATTTTATTTCATTTATTTATTTTTTAAAAAAATTTTTAATGTTTATTTTTGAGACAGAGGGAGACAGAGCGCGAGTGGGGGGGGGGGGGCAGAGAGAGAGGGAGACACAGAATCTGAAACAGGCTCCAGGCTCTGAGCTGTCAGCACAGGGCCCGACGCAGGGCTCAAACCCACAAACCGTGAGATCATGACCTGAGCCGAAGTCGGACGCTCAACCGACCGAGCCACCCAGGTGCCCCTACCCTGGATTATTTTAAAGCACATCCCAGGTGTCCTATCATTTTCACAGTAAATGCTTCTGCACACGACTCTAACAGAGGATGTTTTTTAAAACCAGCCCCAACACTGTCATCACACCTAACAAAATCAATGATAATCCCTCAGTACTTTTTAGTCCCCAGTCCTTGTTTGATGGTCGCCAGCCGTCCAGGCATCCTCATCAAGGCCCTTGCGTGTTTCACAGTGGGAAGGCTAATTGGAAGGGGTCTTTGGAAGGGAAGGCTTTGGCTAAGGTTGAAGGGCACGGGTCCTCATGAGCTCCTGTTTGGTCTGTTTCAGGAACAAATGTGGTATCTGGGGCTGGCGGTCTGAGAAGATGGAAACCGTTAGCGGCTACGAGGCCAAGGCAGGAGAGGCTAGTGGTGGGGGCTGGGGTAGGAGACAAGGCCCAGGAACCCCACCCCTTCTCCATGTCCACCCATGTGGAAGAGAGACAGAGTAGCCCACGGGCTCTGGAGGCCCTGTGCGGCGATGGGAACTCAGTGGGGCCCGAGTGCCCAGGCCCTGCCGAGCACATAGGGATCACCCCGGCACCAGCCCCGACCCAGGTTACCGAGATAAAATGAGCATTTTCCCTTCGTTACTGAGTCCCCATGGTTCAGACCCTGCCACCTCCTCCACTGTGGGGGGCGAGGTCCTGTCTGTCCCGGCGGAGAGGAGGGCTTGGGTTCTGTACCGGTGAGGCTGAGTGTGGGGGACAGGCTCTGAGCCCTCAGCTCTGCCTGTGTCCCCCCTGCTCCCCAGGTATACAGTGCCACCAACGTGGAGCTGGTGACACGCACTCGCACGGAGCACCTCTCTGATCAGGACAAGTCGAGGAGCAAAGGTAAACCCAGGTGCGCCTGCCTGTGGCCCAGTCACACCATATGCCGGGGTCACCCTGCTCCGGGGCCAGGGCCGCAGTGTCCGGCATGAGCTGGGAGGCCTCCCCGTTCCCGTGTGCTCAGTCTCCCACCCGACAAAGGCTCCCAGGGTGGATGGTGGGTGGGGGCAGTCGGGGGGCAGTGGCCCAAAGTCTCCTCACGGGCTCCCACCCCTTCTCAGGAGGGAAGACTCCATTCCAGTCCTTCCTCGGGATGGCCCAGCAGCACTCCTCTCACAGCGGGGTGAGCCGGGCCCAGGGGGCTGGGGGCCACGGGCAGGGGGCCGTGACGCAGGGCCAGGCAGCCACCCTCCTGAGCACTAAGCCCAGTCCTGGGACCCTCCCAGGCTCCTGTGCAGCAGGCCGCCAGCCCCACCAACCCCACAGCCATTTCCCCCAGTGAATACTTCGACCCCAACTTCAGCCTGGAGTCCAGGAACATCGGCCGCCCCATTGAGATGTCCAGCAAAGTGCAGAGGTGAGGTCGTGGGGCTGGCTTGGGGACTTCCCTCAGGGACACGGATGCCGCCTGGTCCCCCGAGCCCCTTGTAGACTCCTGTCACACACGGGGCCCACCAGAGTGGGGGACCCACTCATGCAGCCAGCTTCCTTCTAGACTCTCCTCCTTGGGGGTAGGAGCCAGGTCTGTCTTAACCATGGTTGTTGGCAGAGGGCTTGGACCAGAGGATTGGTTACTCTTCTTTGGTGAGTGAGTGAGTGAGTGAGTGAGTGAGTGAGTGAATGAATGAATGAATGAATGAGTGAATGAGCAGCACCACCCATTTATGGTTTTCTGTTCAACTGAATGAGCACCTTCTGGAGGCCAGCTTGTGGCCGAGGGGAAGGGCTCACAGCTCTACTGTCTCCCGGCTTTGTGGCCCCAGGAAACGTCTTCTCCTCCGAGAGTCTGTTCTCTTCCTCAGTAAAATACCAGTCACACTTAGCCACCTGCCCACAAGGGTGCTAAGAGGATCTCATGAGCCATGACGTAGAACTTGCGGTGAGCCCAGCACTGCCCTATGAACCACAGGCAGACTTAGCCACCGAGTGCTCGATTCGAACCCTGGTCGTCCTGACCTCTGGGCTTTGCTGGACCCAAAAGTGTGGCAGAGTGTGAGGTGCTGGCCAGCTGTGGGCTGGAGAGGAGGACCCGGCTGTGGACAAGGCCATGATTGAAGCCAGCAGCCCGGCCCTGCCCTCTCCATCCAGATGAGTTGAGCTGGCTCAAGCTGCCATAGGCCCCAGCCTGGGCCCAGGGTCTGGGTGCAGCTCGGGCGGTAGGGCCAAAGGACAGAAGCTCCTGGGGCAGGCAGGCGGGGGCAGCTGAGCAGACGAGAGGGCACCTCAGGCCCGGCAGAGGGTGTGAGTCAAGGCAGGTGTCCAGAGTGGGTGGGTCTTAGCAGAGGGGCCATTAGGAGTTCCTTGACTCACGTCCTGTGCAGGTTCAAGGCAACACTGTGGCTGAGCGAGGAGCACCCACTGTCCCTGGGTGACCAGGTGACGCCCATCATTGACCTGATGGCTATCAGCAACGCTCACTTTGCCAAGCTGCGTGACTTCATCACCCTGCGCCTGCCCCCCGGCTTCCCAGTCAAGATTGGTGAGGGGCGGTCTGGGGCAGCCGGGGGTCTGGGGCAGCTCCCGGGGTGGTGCCGGCCTCTGGCTCAGGCTCGGCTGTCTCCTCGCAGAGATCCCCCTTTTCCACGTGCTCAACGCCCGCATCACCTTCAGCAACCTGTGTGGCTGTGACGAGCCCCTGAGCTCGGTGTGGGTGCCGGCCCCCAGCTCTGGCTCTGCTGTCACAGCTTCAGGTACCGCCGCGGGCGAGGGGGGCCGGCGGTGCTGCTCGCTGGTCTCTGAGCCCCGGGGCTGAGTGCTGCCCTTCTGCGCAGGGAGCCCTTTCCCGTGTGAGGTGGACCCCGCCGTGTTTGAGGTGCCCGAGGGGTACAGCGTGCTGGGCACGGAGCGCAGCGAGCCCCTTCGCGACGAGGACGACGCCCTGCTCCAGTTCGCCATCAGGCAGAGCCTGCTTGAGGCGGGCGCGGAGGCGGAGCAGGTGGGACGCGGGCAGCGGCCAGACCCTGGGGGTGGGCAGGGGCGCCAGAGGTGACAGCTCCGGGCTCTGTCTGCTGCAGGTGACTGTCTGGGAGGCCCTGACCAACACCCGGCCCGGTGCCCACCCTCCTCCCCAAGCCGCCGCCTACGAGGAGCAGCTTCAGCTGGAGCGGTGAGGCCCGCTAGCACCTACTGGGACGGTATCTCGGCCTGCCCTGCCCCAAGGAGCCTGCCAGCCAGGGGGTCCTTGGCTGGTGGCGGTGGGTGGCGGGGAGGTGCTGGTCCCAGGACCCCATGCCCTCTCCGAGGCCACCCTCCAGAAGCAACGTGGCCTGCCATCAAAGGCAGCATGAGGATGGGAGACACAGGGTCCCCTGCCTCGTCTCTTCTCTCCGGTCTCCCAGGTCCCAGCCACCTTGTCCTCCATAGCTATGTCCCAACACTTGGCCTTCTTCCCCAGCCTTAGCGCTCACTGGTCTGTTCTCCCCTCTCACGCCTTGCCTGGAAGGGCCCTCCAAGAGAGCCTGCGGATGTCCACAGAGCCCAATGGCCCAGAGTCCCCTCACAGGACACCCCCGGCCCCGGCCCCCCCAAGCTTTGAGGAGCAGCTTCGCCTGGCCCTGGAGTTGTCTTCGAGGGAGCAGGAGGAGCGGGAACGGCGGGGGCAGCAGGAGGAGGAAGACTTACAGAGGATCCTGCGGCTCTCACTCACGGAGCACTGAGCACCGAGTACCCAGTCCCTGGGAGGGTTGTCTGGTCTGCTCCCCCACCTGCTTTTGTAACTTATTTATTTATAAACTCTCTGCTGCTCAGCTGCCGGCCCGGAGCCCTGGGGATGGGCTTGCATTGGAGACCAAGGTGGAAATAAAGAGACTTTCAGCAGCAGGCTTGTTCTGCTCAATGGGATGACAAAGCATGGGAGGCGACATCGAGGGGAGATACTGTGGGCAGTGGCCTCAGACCTGGGTTTGAATCCTGGCTGTGGCCCCCTTAGCTTCTCTGAGCCTGTTTCCCCAGCTGTAAAATGAGACCACCTCCCAGCCCCCAGGGCTGTTGGGAGGGTGAAGTGAACCAACAAACCAACATACGTCAAGTCCCTTACAGAGTATGTGCCTCACAAACATCCGCTCCCTGTAGTCTTGTTCCACCTATTGGGGATCCAGGTTCCTCCTGCCACTCAGGCTTTCCCAGAACCCACCCCTGCTCCTATCAAGGAGGGGAAAGGCTGGGCCTCCAGACTATTCCCAACCAACTGGGAGGAGCCCCCTGTACCCCAGGCCTGGGTTCCTGCCTGTTCTATCCGAGCATGTTCTATCCGAGTGACTTTGGACAAGTCCCTTCCCAGGCTGCAGTGTGAGCCTGCTCAACTCTGCCCTGCTCACCTCCAAGGTGGCCCTGAGGATGGCCTGTGATCCTGCGATGGGTTAGTTCTAAGTTCTGCCTGGTTTCCCCCCAAGCTCTGCATGTCTCCCAATGATTGTGCAGAGAGTGGAAGCATGAGGGCCAGTCAGCAAGAAGAAATAATTTTGGGGTGCCCTCCAACCTAAGACCTACTGTGTCTGATCCTCTCTGAGACCTGTGTCCCCAGTCCTGCCTCCCTAGGTGCCAATCTGGGTAACTGAACGGTTGAAGCCCAAAGCAGAACTCAGGTGACCTAGGTGGGCGGAGCCAGGAGGGCAGGGGCAGGGGCAGGGGCGCCTCCAAGAAGGAGGGACCGAACCCCGGAACCCCGGAACGAAGACTGCAAGTTGCCGGACCTCTGACCACTTCCCTCCCAGTCGCCGCGCTCCGCACCTGCGCCCCGCCCCGGGCCCGCCTCCAAAGTGCTGGGGGGGCGGGGGCGAGGCGGCCGAACCGAGGAGACGCAAAGGGAGGGGCGGCGGCTGCTCGGTGCTGGCTCCGCAGACCGGGTTGGACGCGGGCTGGACGCGCGTCTGGCCCTTTAAGGGCCGCCCCCGAGGAGGTGCCAGGCCCTGGTGGCTCCGGTCTCTCCTTCCTGGTCCTGCGGGGCAGGGACTGTCCGTGGGGCCGTGGTAGGGCACCGTACCCGGACGGGCCCAGGTGTGCCCGGCCTGGCCCCATGGCCCTGGTCACAGTGAGCCGCTCCCCTCCGGCCAGCGGCCACTCCACGCCTGTAGGGCCCACGGTAAGTCTGGCTTTGCCGTGCTCCGGCCCACGCAGTTGGCTGCCAGCTGGGCCCCGGGGAGCGCGTCCTGCCCACTGCCAGCCTCCCCTTGAGGCTGGGGGTGTGGGAAGAGGGACCCTAAGTGTCTCGCTGGAGGGGACTGGGAGGGGGTCTGGAGGCTCCCAAGAACTTAGACCAAGGCAAGATCCGGAGCCCCGAACACCAGCCCAGCCTGCGGAGGCCCTACCCTCTTCCAGGCCCAGATCTGGGCCAACCCCTTGGACACCTCCAGCACCCCCACCCACTCACCCCAGCTGCCCTACCTGGACCTTTGCCCAGGCTCCCCCGCGGTGCCTCCAGGTGGGGAGTGGACCGGGGTGGGAAGGGATCTGACATCTTTCCTGGTTCCAGTCTCCGGTTGGGGGGTGGGGCGATCCCACCCCCACCCCCCCACCCCCACAGCCTTGATAGCAGAGAGGAGAGTCCTTGCCACCCCCCACCTCACTCTGCCCCGGGGGCTGCTTTCTCAGCAGGACCAGGCATCCAAGCGGAGAAGCCGGCTCCAGCGAAGGTGAGCACCTCTCCGGGACAGAGACAACTACCTCCAGCTGCCAGGCCTGGCCCCCGCCCTACTGGAGGACTCGGCCCGAACCAACTACTGCATATGTGGGGCAATGTTGCTGGTGGGCACAGTGGGCTTGCAGTGCTGACCGGGCTGCCTTTGCTTTTATCTTCCTCCCGGTCAGTCGGGGCTCCTCCACCACTATTCTGGACCTTGGCTCGGGTCAGTAGTCACAAGCCAAAGGGCAGGGATGGGACGGCAGGGCCCAAGGGCTCCTGGGTCCCCACCAAGTTTACAGCATCTCCTGAGATAGGCAGGGGGGAAGGGAAAGGGAGCAACCCTTGCCCCCCCCCCCCCCACTTAAACAAGTGGCTCGGGGGCTTGGCAGCCTCCAAGACAGTAGTTCCCCAAATGTGGTGGCCTCAGCACTTGGGAACTCCTTAGAAATGCACATTCTCAGGCCTCCACCCCAGACCTGTTGACTCCCCCGGGACGGGGCCCGACACTTGTTCTAACAAGCCTGGTGGGTGAATCTGATGCACGTCCGCCTTGAGGGGGATGACGGACGTAAAGTGGTTTCCCTGCTGCCCTACCAGGCAGAGCTTTGCAGTGCTCCGTGGGGCTGTCCTGGGACTGCAGGACGGAGAGGACAATGGAGAAGCAGCTGACGCTGGCCCTGAGGCAGTGGAGGGACCCCCGGGGGAAGAACAGCCCCACAGCGACCAGACAGACGATGGGCAGGGGCCCCAGAGTCCCCAGAAGCAGGAGCAGAGTCAGCACCTGCACCTCATGGTGGAGCTGCTGAGGCCACAGGACGACATCCGCCTGGTGAGGGGCCGCTGAGCCCTCGGAGAAGGGGAGAGAGCCAGCTCTTGAGGGGTGGGGGGGGGGGAGGCGAGGGTAGAAGGGAGCCACCGTGTGTGTCTGCTGGGGAGCAGTGGTACGAGGGCAAGTAATACGGATCCCCCAAACCCTGATGAGCCTCCCGGTTCAGCTAGTTGTTTAAACAAGGCACGATCACGTCCTCAGGTCTCTGGAGGAGCGGGAAATGATGGGGGTCTGCCCTGCATGAGCCTGTAAGGCCCGATCAGGTCCAAGAGCTGGGAATTACACGGAGGTGGGGTTCTGTGCAACCAGCACAGGACCTTCCTGACCCCATGAGTTGTGCGCACACCTCAGGCCTGGCCGGGTGCTCCAGAGGGCCTGCTGAGCTGGAGGGGCGCCAGGCGGGGTGGGGCAGAGGTGGGAGCCGGTGGACCAGTTCCCAGATGCCTGTGGGGCATCTCACTGTCTGCAGCAAGATGGGAAAAACAAAATGGAGGCAGTCTTTCCGAAAGCTGAATTTATTCCACGGAAGCACTGTCCTTTGTTATGAGATTGTCTTTAGTATTTCTTTGATGAGAAACCTTTCTTGAATCAAATGATGGTAATGGCAAGTGGAAAAGGTTTTTGTTTTTTTTTTTTTTAAACCTCTTTCCTGGGCAGAAATTGAAAATGGGCAATGGGTGCTAGGCCCATTCTCCCCTTTTTTCCATACATACCCCCTTTACGAAAAATCTTCTTAAACATTCTGTTGGACCATGGAATCCCAAAGTTGGCAGCCACTGGGTTATCACTACCAATCTGGAATCTGGGAAGAGGAGGATGGGCACAGAGCAAGCAGGCAGCAGGTCTCTTCTAGGCCCACGTGTATGTCAGGTGGGGGGGGGGCGGGGGGTGCAGGGTCTTCTTGGGCCGCTGTGACCCTGGGCTTCCCCCTCCCCATCTTCCCCAGGCAGCCCAGCTGGAGGCGGCACGGCCCCCTCGGCTCCGCTACCTGCTGGTAGTTTCCACAAGAGAACATCAGAGCCAGGATGAGACAGTCCTCTTGGGAGTGGATTTCCCCGACAGCAGGTGCGAGCAGGGAGAGGAAGGGAGGGGGGCAAGGAAGTGAGATGCTGGGGAACAATGGCTTTTCTTCTGTCCCCGGCCAGCTCCCCGAGCTGCACCCTGGGCCTGGTCTTACCTCTCTGGAGTGACACCCAGGTGTACCTAGATGGAGACGGGTAAGAGATGGCGACTGGAGGGAGGAGAGAGGGGAGAGGGCGGTCGGCAGGGTGATGGACCGGAGAGGGTGACTGGGCAGTGGGGAGCAGTGGAAGAAATGCAGGCTGGGTATCTGGGGCCTGGGCCGACTCAGCTCCATCTTGGATTTGCTGTGTGACTCTAGGCAAGTCGCCTAACTTCTCTGGGCCTCGGCCACCCCAGGTGTGGCAAACGGGGCTCATTTTGAAGCCCAAATGCTGTGTGTGTACATATTCTGAGGGCCAGCCTCACGAGGTGGCAAGTAGGTTGGCCTCTCAGGAGCTCTGTCCCAGAGCCTGGAGTTGGATTCTACCCACACCTGGTCTCCCTCAGGGGCTTCAGCGTGACGTCCGGTGGGCAGAGCCGAATCTTCAAGCCCATCTCCATCCAGACCATGTGGTAAGGGTTAGGGCGGCCCGGTCTCCGGCCGGCCTCCTCTTCTCAGAGCCGGTCGGAGGGTCTGGGGAGGGGCGGCAGGGAGGAGAGTGTGACCCAGCCCATCCTCTGTCCTAGGGCCACACTCCAGGTGTTGCACCAGGCATGTGAGGCGGCTCTTGGCAGCGGTCTTGTGCCAGGGGGTAGTGCCCTTACCTGGGCTGGATACTACCAGGACAGACTGAGCTCTGACCAGAGCTGCCTCAACGAGTGGATGGCCATGGCCGACCTGGAATCCCTGCGGCCTCCCAGCGCCGAGCCTGGCCGGTCAGTGCGGGCAGGGGAGGAGAGGGGAGGGTGCCATGGCGGAGCTGGGAAGGGGTTCTTGGACTGACCGGCTCGGCTCCCAGGCCCTCAGAGCAGGAGCAGATGGAACAGGCGATCCGGGCTGAGCTGTGGGAGGTGCTGGACACCAGCGACCTGGAGAGCGTCACTTCCAAAGAGGTGGGCCGGGGGGGTTCCGTGTCTGGCTCAGTCGGTGCTGCATGCGACTCTTGACATCGGGGTCATGAGTTCAAGCCCCCACGTCGCGTGTAGAGCTTACTCAAAAAAAATAATAAAAGCTGGGCTGGTGCTGGGGAGGAGCGGGGGCCAGGAGAGAGCTGGGCCCCGGGCCGGGGGGTGGGGGTGGGGGTGGGGAGTGGGGGATGGGGGTGGGGGTGGAGAATCCTCCCACGGGGGCAGAGCTTTCCCCCAGTCCTGAGCCAGTCCCCCGCGCCTGGCTTCAGCTCCTCTGCCTAGATGGACAGGTGCTGTCCTCTGAGGCCCCGGAGGGAAGGGCGGGGCATCAGGACGCTTGCAAGGCACCCCCCCCCCCCCAGCCTCTCCTCCCCTTTGGCTCCGCCTGCAGATCCGCCAGGCCCTGGAGTTGCGCCTGGGCCGTCCTCTCCAACAGTACCGCGACTTCATTGATAACCAGATGCTGCTGCTCATGGCCCAGCAGGACCGCGCCTCCCGCATCTTCCCCCACCTCTACCTGGTGAGCAGCAGGGTGAGGGCGGGCGTGAGGGCGCCGCAGGTGGGGGAGCCGGAGGGTGAAGCTTCTGTCCCTCCGCAGGGCTCAGAGTGGAATGCAGCAAACCTGGAGGAGCTACAGAGGAACAGGTAGGGCTCCGGGCCCCTCAGGACCACCTAGCCTGTGTCTTCCCCTTCCCTTGGCCTCACCCCAAGGGGCGACCTGGCCAGAAACCCCCAGATCCCCCCCCCCCAGCAGCTGCTAGCTCTGCCTCCGACCCCCTCCCCCCTGCAAGGTCTTGGGGCCCTGCTGGCAGCTCCCCCGGCCCGCTTCCTCCCCACTCTGTAAAGCAAGCCCCATATGGAAGGCCGCAGTGACACAGAGAAGAGGGGCGGCAGTGAGGTGGGCGCCCTGAGGGCCTTTCCCAAGCAGAAAAGCCCCTCTCCACCTGACCGCGTCTCACAGAGACAGGCAGGGGGGCTGGCTGCCTGCCCTCCTTGGTTCCTGCCATTTGTCCCCCACGGGCTCCCGGGAAACCTACTGTGGCCCCCGTCACCGTCACCCAGCTGCTGCAGATCCACCCGGTCTCAGCTTAGATCAAAGCTGTCCTCCCACTGACTTCTGAGACTAGTGGGCTTAGTGCTTCCGTCAGCCCAGCAGCTACCTGGACCAGAGGGGGAAACTCAAACCCCGGTGGGGCGGCATGATTCGCTCAAGGTCACGGCCACCTTCTCCCCTCACGTCTGCACCGTCCCCACCCGACTCTCAGAACCAAGGACTAAACAGAACCAGCAGGGTCGGCCGGGTCCGCTGGCCCACGGGCCTGGTGCCCCTGGCAACGTCAGCCAGGCCGCATACCCTCCGCTACAGGGTCAGCCACATCTTGAACGTGGCCCGCGAGATTGACAACTTCTACCCCGATCGCTTCATCTACCACAACGTGCGCCTCTGGGATGAGGAGTCAGCCCAGCTGCTACCCCACTGGAAGGAGACGCACGGCTTCGTGGAGGCCGCGAGGTGGGGCTCCGCCTGCCCCAGCTTCAAGTGGTCCCCTTGCCTCTTCCCTCCGGCTCAGGACCTCTCCCGGCCCTCAGGGTCTTGACTCCCTCCCCTGCTCTGGGCGGAGCACTCCCTGTCCTTCTCCCACACCGCAGGGCCCCTCACAGCGATGGGGCGGGGAAGGGGCGGGGGCCGACCGTGTTCTGCCTCCGCAGAGCACAGGGCACTCGGGTGCTAGTCCACTGCAAGATGGGCGTCAGCCGCTCAGCTGCCACGGTGATAGCTTATGCCATGAAGCAGTATGGCTGGAGTCTGGAGCAGGCTCTGCGCCACGTGCAGGAGCTCCGGCCCATCGCCCGCCCCAACCCCGGCTTTCTGCGCCAGCTGCAGACCTACCAGGGCATCTTGACCGCCAGGTACAAGCCGGGGGCCGGGGAGCAGGTGGGTGTGGGCGCTGGGCGTGGCTGCTGGGTCGCTCAAAGCTGACCGGGGCCCACCTCTTTCCAGCCGGCAGAGCCACATCTGGGAGCAGAAAGTGGGTGGGGCTTCCCCGGAGGAGCCCCTCGCCCCGGAGACGTCTACACCGTTCCTGCCTCTTCCGCCGGAACCAGGGGGCAGTGGGGAGGTGAAGGCTATGGGTTTGGAGGAGAGCCAGTCAGCCCTGAAAGAGGAGCCTGGGCCACGGCCCCGTATCAACCTCCGAGGGGTCATGAGGTCCATCAGCCTCCTGGAGCCTTCCTCGGAGCTGGAAAGCATTTCAGGGGCCAGTGACCTGCCAGAGGTGAGGCTGGAGCTAGGGAAGGAGCCCAGACTGAGGCACATCAGGGGACAGAAGCGGGAGGGGCAGATGGCAGGAGGAAGGAGAGAGACCAGGACTGGGGCCCAACTTCCCATGGGGACCATTCCCTGGGCAGCTCACTTCTGTCCCCTCAGAGCAGCCGAGGAGACCTCGTGGGCGGTCAGTGAGCACTGCCCTCCGTGGGAGCTGCAGAGCAGCCTTGGGGCCGGAGGCACCTGCGTGGGCTTCTCAGCCGAGCCGGCCCCGGCGTGAAGGCTGCAGACAACTCTCAGCCCGATGAAAGGACTTGCTTCCTCAGGGGCAGGGCTGCCCAGCCATGGCACGAGCATCCTCCCCAGGCCGAGAGCTGGACACCCAACTGCCAACCCCAGATGAGGTGGAGAAGATGCTCTGCGGCCCCTCCCAAATCTGAGGGGAACCCACCAGAGGACGGGGTACAGAGGGGTCATGGCACTCACGTGACCAAATACGGGCTGGGCAGTTGAGCATCCTCCGTGCTAAGTGCTGCAGGGCACAAGCAGAAGACCGGAGACTAGCCTTTGCCTTAGGAAGCCAGACCCACCACGGGACTGGAGGCCAAGATGGCTGACCTGAGGAAAGAGAGCTCCTTACAGAGGGCGGGAACATTTGGGAGAGGCTTCCTGGAGGAGGTGGCACTGGGTATGGATGGTCGATGGGTGAGCGAGCGTGGGTGTTCCTAAAGGCAGTGTCTTCACTCGGTACCCGGAAGGTGTTTCACCTGCAGCTCTCAGGACTGACTGCACAAAGGCAGGGGGGCAAGAGGAGGAGGAGGGGGCCTCAAGGATACGGCAGGTGCAGGGGAGCTCAGGAGGGCTTCTGGGGCCAGAAGGAAGACCGGTGGGGGCCAAGGAGCAGGGCAGTGGGGCGGGGGTGCTATCTTCCCTCCTATGGAAATACGACCACGAGTAGCTCAGATTTTCTACATTCACTTAACATTCCGCACCTGCCCCTCCCCAGGCTTTGTGCTCAATAACTCTGCCCTGGAAAGACTTCTCAGTGATTCTTCTTGCACTCTGACCCTTCTAGGTGTTTTCTTCAAACGAGTCTTCAGAAGAAGACCCTCCGGTGCCCTTCCCTCAGCTCTCAAAGGCCAAGGGAGGCGAGCCGGGTCCCAAGGGGCCTTGGCCTGCCCTGAAGTCCCACCAGTCTGTGGTTGCCCTCAACAGCACCGCCCTGGTGGCCAGCCGGACCCGGGCCTTGCAGGAGCAGGCAGAGGCCGGCCGTTCCTCCACATCCAGGCTCCGGAAGGTGGTGAGGCAGGCCAGTGTGGATGGCAGTGGGGAGGAGGGCGAGGCTTGAGCCCTCACACATGCTCATGGCCCCCTAGACACAAATAGAGGCGCCTGAACACAGCTCCTGGGACGAGCGCCCTTCATTCCTGTCAGCTTGTCCACATTCCTTTTAGCTCCTCCCCAGTGGCCCCGAGATTCCATCACTACAGCCTCAGCTCCTATGGCCTTAAGTCTCAGACGTGTCCACCTTTCCAAGGGCTCAAGATCTTCTCTATAACGGGGATGTGACAGAGAGACTGAAAGTGCCTTTGGGGGCCAGAGCACCTTGCTTCATTCCCAGCTGCTGCCTGAAACACTCACTTGCAGCCAGGGAATAAACCCAGTGCAGAAAGCCTCATGCTTCCTCCCTCACCCACTCCCGTGTGCCTCACCCCTGCCCCTCTTCATTCCTGGGGCCCGCTAGGCCAGAGAACCGGTGGCCCTTAAAGGCCAAGAGTAACCTCAGTTCCCAGTTCTGGAGGCTCTGAGGAGCAGAGAGCGGTCCCGCCGATGGGGCCTTCCTCCCGCACTCCACAACCAGCCCGTCTTCTGCTGTTGTCCCCCGCCCCACGTCACTCCCCGACAGCAGTGCGCTGGGTCACAGGGCACTAGGCCAAAGAAAGTCGTCTTCTTGTCCTTCACGGCCTCTGGCCAGTTTTTCACAGTCTTAATAGTATCTGGCTTTGTACTTAGAAATTTAAAAAAAAAACATTTTCATATTATTTTCACTTTTATGATAAAGCTGTGTGCCTGTAAGTCTGATTCTTCTCTGGTTACACACGGAGTTTGGCCTCTCTTAGCCCTTCCGGCCTCCTCATAGCAACCACCAGGTGTCTTGAGGCAGGCCCCGTTTTGGAGGACTGGCGGGGTGGGAGGGTAGTGGTGGGGTGGGGCCGGAAGAGGAATGGGGAAGAGAAGAGGGGAGACCAGTGCTGTCTCCCTCACTTCCTAGGGCAGGGCCTGGGTAAATGTTAGCTGCCCCTGCGCCAGTCAGGCAGGTTGGGGTGGGGGACAAGTCTACGCTGGGCAGCAGGTGCTTGGCTCTGTTGGGACAGCTGAAGCGAGTTACCCATGAGGAAGTGGGAGCTGCCGACGCCTATCTGGACAGGACCAAGCCTGTTCCGGAAGCTAAGGCTCTGTTTGGACACTTGACGATCGTTCTCGAGCGCACTGTGGGCCCCAAGAATCTTCCTCTTGCTCCAATGCAAGACGGCCTGGTCTTCCAAGCCAGTCCCTCCCTGTCAAGGAAGAGGGACCCTCGATGGGCCCCCCCCTTCTGCGTCCAGGTTCCTTTTGCTCCACTTTACTGTTCAAAAAGAGTAAGTGACTCCATCTTTGTCACTTCTGTCTTCTCTTCCCAAGATCATATCCTCTGCCCCATAAACACACTACTTCGGTCGGGGGGGGGAGGTGGTGGATACGCAACTCCTTCCTTCAAAGCAGACTCAGAGGTAGGAGCTGGCACCACTTGAGAACTCATGCCCCGTTCTAAGGCCATTTCTCACCTAGACCCCAGTGGGACCCCAGCACTACTCTACTCCGAGAGTACCAAGGGACAAGAAACTTGGGATCCAGCCCTGGCTTGGCCACTTATAACTCACTTCACTTCAAGTCTCTGTTTCTTTCTGTAAAACAAAGGGATTAGACTAGGAAATCCCTAAGCGCCCCCTTCCCACTTGGATATGTTAATGATACATGTCACCTACACATTGACGGAATTCACCCCCAACACGCTCTCTGGAAGAACCATGTGTACCTGTGTGTAGATGACATGCCTAGGGTCCCAGGTGGGGTCCAGAGAGGCTCGCATGATTCTTGATCCACCTCGCTGGTCCACCCTTCTGAGCAAACAGTGGGGCTGCCTGTCGTCCTCCAGCCAACCATGCGTCTCACCCAGGCTGCCCTTTCAGCGGTCCTAAGCCAGGGTTAGGGGCAGGTAGGGTGACAGTGTCAGGAAGGAAGCCAAGGCCAGGCCCTGCCTTCCTACAGCCTCTGCGGCTGGGAATGGAGAGTCCTATCATGAACTCAGAGCTAGGGGCTGACCAGAATCTATGGACAGGAACAACTGGCTGGCTCTCAGTTGGTAGAGCAACTGATAATCTTGATCTCAGGGTCGTGAGTTCGAGCCCCACATTGGGTGTAGAGATTACTTTAAAAGAATGCAAATGATTTAACACACACACACACACACACACACACACACACACACACCTCACACAAATTGCTAAAGGGGCAAAAAAAGTAAAAAAAAAAAAAAAAAAAGGTATACAATGAAAAGTATGTGTCCTTTAGATCTTATTTTCCAATCCTTCACAAGCAGCATTGTTACAGCTTCTTCTGAGTCCCTCCAAAGACGTTCCATGCTTATGTCATCAAATATATTTATGTATTGTTTTAAAAACAAATTATAGGGGCACCTGGGTGGCTCAGCTGGTTAAGCGTGACTGGTGGTTTCCGCTCAGGTCTCCGGGTTTCGTGAGTTTGAGCCCCGCATCGGGTTCTGCACTGGAAGTGGTGCGGGGTCTGCTTGGGATTCTCTCGGTCTCCCTCTCTGTCTCTGCTCCTCCCCGACTTGTGCTCTGTCTCTTCCAAAATAAACAAATAAACGTAAAAAACCCATAAATTACAGCATATTAACATTGACACTTTGACATTTTTTTCATAGCACAGAGTGGCACATCAGTTCGGAAAGCTCTGCCTAATTCCTAAAACAATCATACACATTCTATTCTATGGACTCCACTTATTTAAGTGCTCATCTACTAAAGAACATTCAGGTTGCTTATGGATATATATTTTTTTCATTCCAAGTAATGCTTAAGTACTCTTGCATATACTTTCTGGTGCACACAGGGCCACTAAACCTGTAGGACATATATATATATATATATATATATATATATATATATATTTTTTTTTTTTTTTTTATGTTTTTATTTATTTTTGAGACACAGAGAGACAGCATGAGCGGGGGAGGGGCAGAGAGAGGGAGACAAAGAATCTGAAGCAGGCTCGACTCTGGGCTGTCAGCACGGAGCCCGACGCGGGGCTTGAACTCTAGGACTGTGGGGACGCTTAACCGACTGAGCCACCCAGGCGCCTACTGTAGGACATATTTCTAGAATTGCTGAAGCAAAGGCTATGTGCATTTAATCTGGAAGGCATTGCCTAATTTCCCTCCACGAAGTGGCACCAATGTACAGCAAACAGGAATGTCTGTGCGTGTCCTTAAAGGACGGTCCAGCCTACACCACAACAACGTCATCTCCAGCGAATCTTAACAACACTCCCAGAGGAGAAAAAGCACGCATTATAATTACCACGTTTTGGAAATAGGAAACTGAGGCCCAGAGAAGTAACTGAGTGATAGGGCCTGAAATCGATCTTAAGTTTCTAGATCTCAGCCCGGAGGCCGAACTCGGAGGGACAGGGCGGCGTCCAACTCGCACCGCTTTTTCACCAGTTCTGCTCAAGGCCGTCGCTCGCAAACCCCACGTCGACTCCCACCCGCAGCGGGAGCCTCTCGGGCGCCGGGCCGGTCGCCCAGCCCAGACGCGAGCCCTTGCCCGAAGCTCGCCTCCCTCGGACAGCAGGTGCCTCCCAGCAACCCCCTTCCCAGAGTTCTCCCTCCACCCGGCCCCGGTCGGCCGGGGCCAGGGAGGCCCCTCGTCAGGACTACATTTCAAACGGCACAACTGAACGCGGCGAAGAGAGCGCGTCCCGGCCTCTTCCCCCTACACCCTAGACACCTCAGAGCCGCGGCTGCCAGGAGTAACTACCTTTCAGGCCTCCGCGGCCTCTCCTACGCCGGCAGCGCTCGGCCTGGGGGTGAGGGGGTGGGGGGGGAAACGACCCCGGCGGCGCGGAACCCACCGCGATGCTCGGGCGCCATCTCGCGTCCGTTCCTTTGGCCGCCGGGTGGCAGCCCGGAAACTACGATTCCCACCGTGCCTAGCGCGTCCGCGCAGGCGCGGAGAGCCTCTCTCGTTTCCATGGGAACCTCGCCCTCTAGGGTCCCAGGTGCTTGACTTCTGCGGGGCGCGTGGCTGTTGTTCCCCCTCAGGTGCCCTCGCGCTAGGCTGGGTCTGCGGACAGCCGACGGGGCAGAATAGGGGGCTTGAGGGGAGGAGGCCAGGCGGCTCTGCCTCCCGGGACCAGCGCTGCCAAATTCTCGGCGTCCGGCGGTCCGCGCGCTTCCTGGGCCTGGGAGTTTGAGGCGGAGGGGCCCGGGGAGGCCCGGGTTGGCGAGGCCAGCGTCCGTCCGGCTCTGACCCGCGCAGCCCGCCTCGCTCCGCGCCAGCGCCCTGTCCCCGGCCGAAAGCCTGCGCGCCGCAGACAGGTACTACCGGGGCGCGGGTCGGGCGCGGCAGCCCGCGGGATGGGTGGCGCCGCAGGTGAGCGTGGAGGGGCGCCGGCCGGGCAAGGCAGGGAGCGCCCCCGGGGTTGAGTCCCGTGGGTCCGGGACCCGGGGCTCACCAAACGTGGCTTCAGTTCCTCCTCCGTCAAGCGGGGCTTGGGCTGGAATTCTAGGGCACCTTGCGTTCCTGTTGCAGAGCAGCCTCTAGCTCCGTGCCACGCGGGGGGGGGGGGTGGGGGGTGGGGGACAAGTCCCTTTATCTCTCTGAGACCGTTTTCCTCTATTGCAAAGTGACGAGGTTGAAGCAGATGATCTTTATGGTCTCTTCTAGAGAATATGGGATCATTACCCCCACAGTGCGCCCCGCGTGCCAGACACGGGGAGCTGGATGGTTTTGAGCGACAGTCTCAGCTCAGGATCTGGTGGCAGAGAAACTTGGGTGTGTGGTTTTGGACAAAGTTATCACATCTCTTGAGCCTCGGTTTCATCAGTTGCAAAACCAGGGGTAATCATACTGTCACCTCAAGTGTTTGAAGGTTAAATGAGATAATGCACATAAGTTTTTAGCCCTAGGCCTGCACCTAGTGAGCGTTGTCCCAAGTCCCAGCCATCATTTCCGATACTTTAAAGAACATTCTGGGGCGCCTGGGTGGCTCAGTCGGTTGAGCGTCCGACTTCGGCTCAGGTCATGACCTCTCGGTCTGTGAGTTTGAGCCCCCTCCCCCCCCCCCCCCAATCAGGCTCTGTGCTGACAGCTCAGAGCCTGGAACCTGCTTCAGATTCTGTCTCCCTCTCTCTCTGCCCATCCCCCGCTCATGCTCTGTCTCTCTCAAAAATAAACATTACCAAAAAAAGCAAGAAGTGAGCACTTACATGCTATGATGCAGAAACCGCAGAATATTGAATTATAATATTTATATACCATTTACATAAGACCAGATGGATACACACACAATTATAAGGAATACGTAAGAATCGTATACTACTCGCATTGAGTTCTAACTTTGTATTCATTGGGAAAAATCCCAACAAGCAATTTTAAGTTAGTGATAAAATGTATTATTTATTAAATCTGGGAACTCCCAGTGGCTTCACAAACAAGTTTTCATTCATCCAACGAGCATCTGTATGAGGAAGCTGCATTGTACGAATAGTTTTTGACCACGGATTATGTACCTGATACTGTGTGGTGTGGTCTGAAGGAGCCAGAGATGTGTGAGATGATCTTTGCCCTCAAGAAAACAGAGTCTGGAGGGAAGATCGACTATGCACCCCAAACACGTAACACAAGAGGAACGTGACACATCATGAGAGAGATACAGGTGTCTGCTGAGGACATTCAGAGGCCGGAGACACCACTGCTAAGTGGCTGTGTCCTGAGAGCAGCAAGGAGCAGACGGCATTTCAGCGGGGCCTTGAGGGATGTAGACAATGTGGATGTGCCAAGGAGTGGGGAAAAGACACTGTGGGCACTCCCCACCCCCAGCAGCCCCGAGAATGGGGGAGAAATGTCTGGAGCCCCATCTAGATGTGAACTCTTAGAGAGCAGGGACTGGATTTTGGTCAGTGTTTTACTGCCAGCACAGCACACACGTGTAGGAAATATTAGTGGAGGAACCGGGGCTCTGAGTCTTGGCGAGACAAGGTCTTATCCTGAGACCCTTGTGCTAAGCTTACACGCTGTCTTACAGACACCCCGGGAAGGGAAGAACGTGATCGGCAGGCGTTTGGGGGGCCATATCATTGGCATGTCTAGTGCAGTGACTAGGAGTCAAGTGAATAGGTGGATGGGTCGGAGGGTTCGTGAGCCTCCTTCCCCGGAAGTGAGCTGAACTACCACAAGGGGAGGAAACTACAGCGCAGGATTATGAAGCAGTCTCGAGGGCCAGTGATGGATACTTTGGTCTCGTGGCATTTGTGGCTGTTCTTGGCTCTCCTCTGTCTGCGGCCCACTCCTCCCCAGAGGAATGTCTCTCCCGTCTGTGACCCACCTGGGAGCGGAAACTGTGTCCCCCATGCCAACAGATTGCCAAGGCCTGTAGCCCCCGCAGAGGAAGGAAGTTGGCTTCGGTGGCGCCATCTTCAGGCTGACTTCAGGGCCGTGCCCTTGTAGCCCTGAAGGGGACCACCT
Source organism: Panthera tigris (assembly GCF_018350195.1). Lineage (NCBI taxonomy): Eukaryota > Metazoa > Chordata > Mammalia > Carnivora > Felidae > Panthera > Panthera tigris. The sequence goes on from NC_056669.1 coordinate 109,294,945, forward strand.
AGAACAGCTGTCCAAAGACCCGGGAAAGGGAGAACCACCTCAGCACTTGGGACAGAGGTGTCGCCTGAGGACGGCAAAGCAGAGAATATTGAGAGGAGAGTGGCTTGAGGACAGGGCAGACCCTCCCAGGTCCTGTTTAGGCTCCCCTCTGGGGTCCTTTTGTTGCTCACAGAGCGTGAAATCATCCTCGGATTGAAGAAACTGGGGGAGGGTTAAGTGGGTTCAACCAAAGAAGGGATGGGGCACGACTGATGGACTGTTTTGTCCCTAGATGGGGGATGGCGCCGGACTCTTCTGGAGGGACCCAGAACCGGCTGTTCTTTCATCTTCCCGGCAGCCCGCACGTCCACTCTGGAGTCCTGCTCGTCCAGTTTGCTCCCACTCCAGTGGCTGCGGGTAAGTGCCCACTGGGCATCGGGATTCCCGAGTAGCCAAGTGCCACGCGAAGCTTTGGCAACTCAGGGCCTGGCGTCTGAGAGGAGGTCACCACAGCCGAGTGCCTGCCCCGGAGGCCTACGTCAGCCTGCTTCAGGGGCGTGCCGGTCCTTTACAATTCACAACGGCCAGAAAGTCTTACATCATGACCTTGACTTTTCCACCTGAGAGATCTGAGTTTTAGGGTTATAGACCAAAGAGCCAGACGGTGGCATTGAGACCGGCGATCTTTCCGCTCCGGCACCGAAGGGGTGCCATCTGCCTACCGGCAGGGCCGTAGTCGTAGGCTGACCTGAAAGCAGACCCGTACGCCCCTTCCTTCTCATTTCAGTCAGAATTTCCTACCCCTTTGCCTCAGTTTTCCAGTCTGGCCCAGCTGTTCTCAGACACATTTGGCCAGAGTCTCACTCTCGTACCCGCACTAGACTCTGACTTGTTCCCATGGCGGCATGTCGCATCAGGGAGCCGCTGCCCCTTCTCCTGCTCTGCAGCTGCCTGGACCGCTGGCACACCAGAGGGGATTCTGGGTCTGGGTTGGAGAACCGAGAATACAAAGCTGTCCTCCCACTGGGTGGGGAGGCGAGTTGGCGAAGTTTGCCCGGTGAGCTTCCCTGGCCTGGGTACAGATGCCACACTGGCGCGACCCGCAGAAGCTCGGCGAGCCTCGGGGGTGAAGATGGAGAGGGAGGTGTGGCAGAAAGGGGCTGATGGAAGAAGACCCGGATAAAAGCAAGGGCCACATGCTGGCCTCGCTCAAGTCAGACATAATCGTGGGGGAGAGCGACAGATTGGGTGAAGGAGGGTGCCCCTAAAGGCCGGGGAGACAGAGCTCATTATACGTACCCCCCCCCCATAAGTTATGTGGCCCGGGAAGGCTTGGAACTGGGCGGAAGTGTCCAGAACAGCAGCTGCCTGTCTATCCCAGCAGTACACACGGCTGTGCAGCTCGTTTCTTCATTTGGTGGGCTTCCTCCACGGCCTGTGGCATTAACTACATTCATTATGTCGTGCAACCCTCCTCACTAGCCATTTCCAGAACTTTTTCATTAAACATCCCATCCACCCTGGCAATCTCTATTCTGCTTTCTATCTCCATGCATTTGCTCATCCACCTCATGCAAGTGGAATCAGTCAATAGTCATTTTATGTGTGGCTTATGACCCTTAGCCTAATATCTTCAAGATTCATCTATTTTTCTAGCATGGGTCAGAATGTCATTCCTTTTTAAGGCCGAATAACATCCTGCTGCATGGATAGACGACATTTTGCTTAGGCTTTCACCTGTTGATGGACATAGGGGTTGTTCCCATCTTCTGGCCGTTGGGATGATGATGCCGTGAACATGGCTCTGGATGATGCCGTGAACACGGCTGCACAAACATCTGTTTGAGTCCCTGCTTTGATTCTTTAGCGCGTACCTAGAAGTAGGGTTGCTGGATCATATGGTGAAGTCTGTGTTCAGCTTCCTGAGGAGTCGCCAAACTGTTTTCACAGCGGCCAAGAAATTTCACGATGATGCAGTATTATTATCTAGATTGCCTACCATAATTATATTTCCCCAAATAGCGCTAAATTTTCCATTACAGCTTAAAAAAAAAAAAAGTTTCAAGATCCAATCAGGGATCACAGTCTGCGTTTAGTTGTCATGTCTCTTGATTCTTCTTTGATCTAGAATAGTGTTCCTTCCTATTTGTTTTTCATGACACTGCCATTTTTGCAGAATCCAGCCCAGTTGTCTTATAGAATATCCTCCAATTTGAATTTGCCTGAATGTTTCCTTGCAGTTAGAGTCAGATTAAACCTTTCTGCAAGAATACTGTATGAGCAGTAAGTTCTCTCTGTTTCATTACTTCAACCATTTAATGTTGCCCGATCTCATTATTGCTGATGTTGAATTTGGTTGCTGGTTAAGATGTCATCTGCTAGATCTTTCCATTGTCCAGGAACCCTTTCCCTTTGTAGTCATGAGCTGTATGGTAAGGTGAAGTTGTGTGAATATCCTGTCCCCAACACTCTGTCAATCATTGGTTTTAGTATCAAGGAATGATCTTGGCCTAAATTATTATTTCATTGTGTGTTTTTAAATTATATCATTCCTTCTACATTTGTTATATGTTTTGTATAATCTCTTATTCTGAGGCACCTGGGTGGCTCAGTCAGTTAAGCACCCAGCTCTTGATTTCAGCTCTGGTCATGATCTAATGATTCATGAGATCAAGCCACACGTTGAGATCTGCACTGATCGTGTGGAATTTGCTTGGGATTCTCTCTCTCTTCCTCTCTCTCTCTCTCTCTCTCTCTCTGCACTGTCCTTCTCAAAATGAATAAATAAACTTAAAGAAAAAAAAAGAAAAAAAGTCAGCGGAAACATAATCATGAGATGATACCAATGTTGAAATTAGCGTACAAGGACTGCAAAGTAGTTACTATAAATATGACTAAGGACTTGAAGGAAAATATAGTGGTCTTAATTGGGAGTCTTAACAGAGTAATTAAAACTGTAAAGAATTGGGGCCCCTGCGTGGCTCAGTGGGTTAAGCGTCCAAGTTTGGCTCAGGTCATGATCTCGCAGTCCTTGAGTTCAAGCCCCGCGTCAGGCTCTGTGCTGACATGACAGCTCAGAGCCTGCTTCTTCAGAGATGTCTCCTTCTCTCTCTGATTCTCTCTCTCTCTCTCTCTCTCAAAATAAATAAACATTAAAAAAATACAACTGTAAAGAACCAAATAGATTGAAAATCCATTGGAGTGGCTTACCAAAAGATTGAAGAAGGCTTGGAAGAAGAATAGGCTGTGAGTTTAAGGACAAGTCTGGAGAAATGATCTCATCTGAAAATCAGAAACAAAAGGACCGAATAGAAATTAACAATGCCCAAGCGATCTATAGGACCATCTCAAGCAGTCTAACGTATGTGTCTGGAGTTCCAGAAAGAGAGGAGAGAGAGGATGGGACAGAAAAATATATGTATTTGAAGACATAATGGTAAGAAAAAAAAAAAATGTGAAATTTGATGAGAGACATTCACTTACAGATTCAAGAAGCTTGGCAAGCCACAAACAGGATGAGCAAAGGAAAATCACACCTGGAGTAAGCATGTCATAGTCCAAGTGCTGAAAACCAGAGGTAAAGAAAACATTTTGAAAGCAGGTAGGTTCCATATCGGGGAACAGTGATGTGGAAGAGTGGAGGACAGAGACAGTGAGCTCACACTCTGAAGTGCTGACAAAGAAGACAATCTAGAATTCTGTAGCCAATGAAAATACCTTGCAGTAGGAGAGACAGGTAAAGACATTTTATGAAAAATGATAGAGGATGGGGCTCCCGGGTGGCTCGGTCAGTGAAGCAGCCGACTCCTGATTTGGGCTCAGGTCATGATCTCGTGGTTTGTGAGTTCAAAACCTGCACTGGGCTCTGTGCTGGCAGCGTGGAGCCTGCTTGGGATTCTCTCTCCCTCTCTTTCGGCCCCTTCCCCACTCTCTCCCTCTCTCAAAATAAGTAAATAAATAAACATGTACATACATACACACATACATAAAACTTCAAAAGAAAAAGAGCGACAGAGAAGAGACTTTGCTGCCGGCAGGCCTGCGCTCCGAGAAATGCTAAAGGGCGTTCTTCAGTCTGAAAGGAAATTTGGGAACTTGGACCCATAGGAAGGAATGAAGCACCACAGAAATGGTAAAAGTTGGGTAAATTTAAAAGCATTACTTTTTTGTTTTCTCAATTTCCACAAAAGACCAGTATCTATTTACAGCAAAAGTAATATTATCATAAGATACAGTTTATGACCTATGGAGGAATAAAATATAATAGTAGAAATAATGGGAGAGCAAATAAACTTATATTGTTGTAAGGCTCTAATATCTGTGAAATGTGAAGTTCAAGTAGATTGTGATCAACTAGTGATGTGTACTATAATTTCTTTTTTTTTAATATTTATTCTTGAGAGAGAGAGCGAGTGAGTGAGCACAAGCTGGGGAGGGACAGAGAGAGAAGGAGACACAGAATCCAAAGCAGGCTCCAGGCTCTGAGCTGTCAGCACAGAGCCCGACGCAGGGCTCGAACTCACGAACTGTGAGATCATGACCTGAGCCGAAGTTGGATGCTCAACCTACTGAGCCACCCAGGCGCCCCTACATACTATAATTTCTAAGGCAACCATTAAAAAATAATAAAAAGAGATCTAGCTAAAAAGCAAAAAAGGAAGTAAAATATAATATTAATGATAGTTAAATCCTGACTATTGAATTATAATATGTAAATATGGTATTAATTATATTCAGTTCCTCAGAAGAAGGCAGGAAGAGATGAACTGAGGAATTAAAGGACACATAGAAAAAAAGCAGTAAGGTGACAGACCTTGCTCTGTTTCTCCAAATTCATATGATGAAATCCTCACTTCCAGCACCTCAGAATGCGACTGTATTTGGAGCTAGAGCCCCTGCAGAGATACTAAGTTAAAATGAGGTCATTCGGCTGGACCCTAATCCAGTATGACTGGTGTCCTTACAAGAAGAGATTCGGGTACAGACACATACAGAAGGAAAAGAACGTGAAGACGCAGGGAGAAGTCAGCCGTCGACCAGACAAGGAGAGAGGCCTGGAACAGATCCTTCTCTCACAGCCCTCAGAAGGAACCAGTTCTGTCAACGCCTTGATCTCAGACTTCTAGCTTCCAAAACTGTGAGAAAAGAAATCTCTGTTGTTGAAGCCACCCAATCTGTGGTACTTTGTTACGGTGGCCCCAGCAGACTAAACCCAGACTAACACAGACTAAACCTAGACCTAAACCCAGCTGTATGAATAATTCCAGTAAATGTAAATATTCCAGTTAAAACACAGAGCTTGTCAAGACCCCACTATACAATAGGTAAAAGAGAGAGAATTTCTCTACAGACACGGAAAGTAAAAGGATGAAAACAGATACGCTAGGCACTTAGAAAGCACACGAAGCTGGTACAGCTACATTCGTATCAGGCCAGGTTAACGTCCAGACAAGGAGAATTAGAGATAAAGAGAGGCATTTCGTAATCCGAAAAGGACCCACTGAACAGGAAGCTGTAACCCTAAATGGATATGCACCTGATAGCAGAGCTACAAAAAAACTGAAGTAAAAACTGACAGAACTAAGGGGGAAAAAAGGCAAATGCGTAATCACAGAGATTGGAAAACTCTTCGTTGGTAATTGATAAGTGATTAACTAGACAAAAAAAGCAATAGGACATAGAAAGTCTGAGCGGGACGACCAACTTGACGGAGCCGACATGGTATGTATCTGCGGGAACTCTATCCCATGATATTGCAGGACCGCAGTGTTTGGAGGCACGCATAGAGCGCTCCCTGAAATAGATCGTATCCTCGGCACGAAACAAACTGCGAAAGATGAAAATCTCACAGAATATGCTCTCTTAAATCAGAAAGAAATAATAATATATCTGGAAAACCCCAAATGTTTAAAAATTAAAGAATATATTTCTAGGGGTGCCTGGTTGGCTCAGTTGGTGGGACCTGCAACTCTTGTTCTCTGGGTCATGAGTTCAGGCCCCACCTTGTGTAGAGATTACTTAAAAATAAAATCTTAAAACAAAACATACATATATATATATATATATATATATATATATATGATTCATGAGTCAAGGAAGAAAACACAATGAAGGCAAAATATCTCAAACTGAACAAAAGCACAGCGTATCAGAATTTGTGTAGTGTAGCTGAGAGAAGTGCTTTAGAGGGAAATTGAGAGCTTTAAATCCGAAAAAGAGAAAGCTTTAAAATCAGTATTCTATGATTCTACCCTAAGAAGCTGGAAGAAGTTTGGCAGGTTTTCCCAAAAGTTAAATATTTTTACCATACGACCCAGCAATTCTACTCCTAAATATATACCCAAGAGAACTGAAAACATATATTTATACAAAAACCAGTACACAAATGTTTATAGATGCATTAGTCCTATAGTCAAAAAGTCGAAACAAAGAGCAAAAGAAAATAAGCAAAAAAAAAAAAAACAAAAAAACAAAAAAACAAGTTAAATCCCCAAAAATGAGTAATGAGAGCAGGAATTAGTGAAATGGAAATACATAAAGAACAGAGAAAGTTAGCAAAACCAAAAGTTGGTTCTTTGAAAAAAATCAGTGAAATTGATAAACCGCTAGCAAGATGGATTAAGAAAAAAAAGAGGGAAAATGCAAATTACCAATTATCAAGAACAAAAGGGTGAAAGAGAGCAAAGGAGAGTAAGGAAACTTTCAGGCTGATCCAATATTCTAGATCTTAATTGGGTTGATGGTTACCCCAGTGTATACATTTACCAAAACTGTATGCTTAAAATCTGTAGATAAATTATATTTCAATAAAGTGAAAAAAATTTATGAATTCTAGGGGCGCCTGGCTGGCTCAGGAGGTAGAGGTCCCAATTCTTGATCTCGGAGTCATGATTTTAAGCCCCACATTGGGTGTAGAGCTTACTTAACAGCGACAAGAACAACAACAAAATTCTGCATACTGTTATCTCCAGTTCAGATCTGACATTTCTGGATTTTTCCTCACCTCCCTTCAGTCCATATTTTTTATCTCCCTTTTTTCACAGTGTAATCTCTGATTTCCAACATCTATATATTTATTCATTTTTTTGTATCTTTCATACAAAAACAACAGTTTTAGAATTCCTACGCTGATATTATCAACAACAAACCAATTAAGTAAAGCTCAAGTGTTTTTTGTTTTTGTTTTTTGTAGTCCTTAGGAAGTCCATGAACTGTATTGAACATTTATTTGAATTCTTGTGTTATTTTTTCTGTACAATTATGTTACCATTCATTTCTGGTTTACTCCTCCTGTGTTTCTTTTTTCAGATAGATATCTTATTTTCTTATTTTCCCTTCTTTCTTACACAAAGGTAGCATACTACATATTTGGCAATCTATCATGGAAATCACTCTGTATCAGCTAATGAAAATCTTTTTTTTTTTTTTTAATAGCTACACAGTATTGCACTGATGGGTTTATTTAATCAGCTTCCATGGAACGTGGGTGCTTTCCAACATTCTGCCGTTACAAATAATGCCACAGTGAATAAGCTTGTGCATACGTTGCTATAGGTCTGTGGAAGTGCATCTTCGGGAGAAATTCCTAGAAATAGCATTTCTGGGTCAGAGGGTAAATGCCATTCTGTCTCATTAGCACCACCAAATTCCTCTCTCTGGGAGGCTGGGCCAATTTTATGCTCTTACAAGTTTCCCCTCAGCTTGCCAACTGAGATATACTGTCCAAGTTTTTTAGTTTTTGCCAATCTTATTTAAAGGTGGGAATCTTGGGATGCCTGGGTGGCTCAGTAGTAGGTTGAGCGTCTGACTTTGGCTCAGGTCATGATTTCGCAGTTCGTGGGTTCGAGCCCCACATCCGGCTCTGCGCTTACAGTGCGGAGCCTGCTTGGGATTCTCTGTCTCCCTCTTTATCTGCCTCTCCCCTGCTAGCTCTTTCTCTCTCTCTCTCTCAAAAAAAAAAAAAAAAAAAAAAAAGTGGGCATCTTGTCATATATTTAAGGGTAGACTAGAAACTCTTTAAGGCTCAGAACCCAAGGTGCGGACTTCACATACTGCTCACGCTAACAGGTGCCCCTGCCCTGTACTTGTTACATGAGTAAAGGAAAAAACCGGTCGGACCTCTACCGGACTCATCATGTTGGGACTGTTGTGAAGCCGGTCACCATGACAGTTGACTCATGTCCCAGTGTGGGCAGTGCCAGACGCCTGGCTGGGAGCTAGTGAAAAAGAAGAGGAGACGGGTCTCCCCCCCCTGCCAACACTCCCCCTCCCCCCCAGAACAGGTAGAAGACCCTTCTCTCCCCGTGGAACGTAGTAAGAGTACAGCTTTATGAGTCCAGAGATATCCACAGAGCCATTGCAATGCATGACACAATGCCCCCTTTACCCTAGTAGAATTGTCTCTAGTATTTTTTTTTTTTAATGTTTGTTTATCATTGAGGAGGGGGAGGGGGAGAGAGGGAGGGAGACACAGAATCCAAATCAGGCTCCAGGCTCTGAGCTGTCAGCACAGAGCCCGATGCGTGGCTCAGATCCACGATTGGAACCGTGAGATCATGACCTGAGCTGAAGTTGGATGCTTAACTGACTGAGCCACCCAGGCGCCCCTCTAGTATTTATACTATTTGTTAACTATGTCGGCACGAACATGGTAAGACTTTTTTTTTCCTTCTTTTTTTTTTTTTAAGTGTATTTATTTGAGAGAAAGAGTGCAAGTGGGAAAGGGGCAGAGAGACGGAGAGACAGAATCCCAAGTGGTCTCCGCACTATCAGTGCAGAGCCCAATGCAGGGCTCGAACTCACAAACTATCAGATCTGAGCCAAGATCAAGAATTGGGTGCTCAACCAACTGAGCCACCCAGGCGCCCCGAGATTTTTTTCTTATTGATTGATTAAATAGGTAAGACAGCTGCAGAGTTCAAAATTCAAAAGTACTGTCAATGAAGATTTCCCTTCATTCCCTATTTCCAACCCACCAAATTACCTTCCTCTCAAAGGTAACTAATGGCATCAATTTCCTAGGTGTCCTTTCAGAGATATTTATGCACAATACAAGTGAATACACACATCTTTACCCAAATAGTAGCCTGTTCTATAAATCCTTTTTTTCCCCATTTCACCTTCTTCACATATATATTTTTTTAAAATTGATTTGAATCCTCAGCAGCTTTTTTTTTTAAGTTTACTTATTTTTGAGACAGAGAGAGACAGAGCATGAGTGGGGGAGGGGCAGACACAGAATCGGAAGCAGGCTCCAGGCTCTGAGCTGTCAGCCCAGAGCCCAACGCGGGGCTCGAACTCACAGACAGCGAGATCATGGCCTGAGCTGAAGTCAGATGCTTAACCGACTGAGCCACCCAGGTGCCCCTCTTCACATATATTTTAGATTTCATTCTATTCTACACCAAAACATGCAGAGCTTGCTTGAACTTTTTCACAGTACAGTGTCCTTCGTATACTGTAACTTACTTTACCGGTACCTTAGTGATAGACATTTAGGCTGTTTATAGTCTTTGCTATTACAAATGGTAAGATAAGAAATAACCTTATGTATGTTCTTTTAGACATACAAGTGTGTCGGTAGGATAAATTTCTAGATGTGGACCAAAAGGGATATGTGCATTTGTAATTTTGACAAATAGTGCCCATTTGGCGTCCTTGGAGCTGTACCAGTTTACATCCCAGCAGGGTGGGACTGTGGGGGAGGATCCTGGGCTGCCATCCCCCTGAGAGCATGTGGGAGGCCGGCGGGGGGGGGGGGTGTAGCCAGATGGCCCTTTGCACTCTGTATGGGATGATCATCTCTGCCCTGCACCTAAGCGGACCTCGGATGAGCGCTCTGTGGGCAGGCCCAGTGGAGGCACAGGCTTCGAAACGGGAAGTGAAACAGAGCCCGCTTTGACAGCTTCTGAAGTTTGACAGCTCTGATGCCCTCCGTGCTGAGCAGGCTCTAGAAAAAGACGGCCCCTGCCATCAAGGCCGCACAACCCCCAGGAGAAACGACTTAGACAGGGACCAGATTTCATTCGTCCGGCACATAAACAATCCTCACAGGCTGGACAGGACCAACAGCCCAAACAGGAGGCATGAGTACCTACTACGTAGCCAACCCTGGGCTCGACACACAGCACCAGGATGAGGCAGTCTCTAGCGGAGGCAGTGAGATGTATTGTGGCAATGAGACGTGCCCTCATAAAATATAAACAGAGAAATCCTTAACTCCTCTTGGGGAAGGCTGCCCCGAGAAGCGGCATGTGGTCAAGGGCAGGAGTTGCAGGTCTGGAAGCCAGCAGAACCTCTCCGCGAGGTGGAGGCATCTGCCCCAGAGGAGGTTTCTGGGAAGTGCCTTTTCCTTCAAGAGACTAAGGACCACAGCAGAGCTCAGGAAGGACCCGGGACCCTGTCCACCTTCCGTCCTCCCTGCTCGTTCTGAAATACTTAGCTACGGGGCCGTCTTCGGGAAGTCCGCGTGCACTCCTGTCCCGTGGCTCTGTTCGCATTAGCTCCAGGCCCCCCTCTCCCACCAGGAAGCCCTCGGAGCTGAGGCACCGGAGCTCCAGCCGTCCGCATCTGCCATGACTGGCACGGAGTTGTTTTCTAGTGTAGCACTCGGCTGAACGAACTATGGAGAACACAGGCCGTCATGTTGACGATCCCGTAAGTCCTGGAGGTGGAGCTGACCCCAAGCCACGTCAAGCTGCCACTGCTGTGGCCTCATTCCACCTCTAGACCCTTTCGGAGACATGTTCCTTTCCCGGATTTACTTGAGTTTCTTGGCAAATTAGCTCCTTAAGCCTGACGTTACCGGTGCGTTTGTCTGAGTTTGAGGGTGGAAAAATGCCGCCACACCTGAGTCACTAGAGAATGAATCAGTGTGGCCTTCATCGGTGGGTGTGGCACTGGTCGTCACTGTGGCAGCTGGGGACGGCAGAATGGGGACAGAGGGACATGGGAAATGTGAGGGCAGAGGGTGGGCCGTCCTCCTCTTTGCATCTCCTCCTCACGATCTCTCCCTTGACGTCTGGCAGCGTGACACCAGCCGTTTGCGAAGTTCTCGGGAACCTCCCGGACACTGCTCCGCCTCGGCTCTCCTGCCACTCGGCCACTGTCCCTTCTCCTTTGCTGGTCTTCCACCTTCTAGAGAGGATTTCCCGAGCGCCGTCTTTGGTCTTGTCGTCACGCCACCTCCCTGTCTCTCTTCACCCCCTGAGAACCCCTCCATGCGCATGGGCTCAGCTGTCGCTTCTGTGCAGGCGATCCCCCCTGCCCTGGATGCCACCTCTCCCTGACCTCGCCACTGGACTTGACCTCTAAGTTGCCGCTGCCTACTGGATGTCTCCTTTTGGGAGTCCTGTCATCGTCTTAAACTGAACAGGCGTGAAATCGAGCTTGCTCCTCCTCCCAGATTCCAGTCTTCTGCCCATGGCATCAGCCTTCTCTCACGCACCCGTGCTCAAATCCTGAGTCCTCTTCGACGCCTCCTCCCCACTCCTCCCTTCCCAAACGCAGGCCTTGCCACCTGCCTTTGCAACATCTCTTGTTGCTCTCTGTCCTTTGCGTTCTGACTGCTAGCCCAGCATCTCAGCACCCATGTCCTGAATATTTAATAGCTTCTGCTGTGGTCTCCCTGCCTGCACTTTCTTCCCTGCGAGTCTTCCTTCCTACCTGGCCAGACAGATTCTCCGGAATGATTATTTTTATCCTATTTTTCTCTTGCTCAACAACCTTCAGGCGCTGTCTTCACTGTGGATAAGTGCAGATTCCTTCACCTCAGGCTCCAGGCCCTATGTTTGGCCCCAGCCCTACTTGCTGGCGTTATCCCACATGACGTGAGTGCAGGCATCAGATTCCGTTCCCGACACTTACGTGCTGTGTGACCCTTGGGCAAGTACTTAACCTCACTGTGCCTGAATCTCTTCCTCAAAGTCTCTTTATAAAGATTTTAGCATCTGAGAGGATAAACAGCACTTAGAACAGTCTGGATATGGAGTAGGCACTGAAATGCTAGCTGTTTAGTGCACCGATTCCCATCAAGCAAGTGCTGCAGTCTGCACGCCCTCCCCTGGGCGCACACGTCCGCCTCTCCTTGTTACCTTTGCTCTCAGCCCAGTCCCTCAATCTAGAATGCTCTTCTCTGCCCCTCTCCTCTTACTCACCCTTCATGGGCCCCTGACCTCCCATTTTGCTTCTGATCAACGTCTCTTTGCCACTTCCTGCAGGGCTGCTCCGCCTGGTTGGGTGGTGCGGGGCGTGTCGAGCCAGCCGCAGGCCACTCTCGGCACATCTTCCTGGAGGGGTCGTTTTACTTGACAAGTGAGCTCACCCATTTGTAATGCTACAGCAGCTACCTCAGTAATATCATGGAGTAGAACACAAGACTGGCAGAAGGTTTTGAAGAACACAGATGCAACTAGTAAGGATACTCAGGGGCGCCTGGGTGACTCGGTCAGTTAAGCGTCCGATTTCGGCTCGGGTCATGATCTCACAGCTCGTGAGTTCCAGCCCCGCGTCGGGCTCTGCGCTGACAGCTCAGAGCCTGGAGCCTGCTTTGGATTCTGTCTCTCTCTCTCTGTCTCTCTCAAAAATAAATAAACAAACAAACATTTTTTAAAAAGAATATTCAGAGTGGAGGTGTCTCAGGCCACCCCCCAGCTGCGGTAGGGGGTCTTCATTCATTCTGCAGCGGAAGGGGTGAGGTGCTAAAGTGAGGCAGGGACAGCCAATGTAGCGGGAGGCGGCTGTCTGTGTGCTCAGGGTCCCCACAATGAGGGTCCTTTTAAGTGCAGGGCTCTCTCCTTCCTGAAGACTCAGTGTCTATACCACTCCCAATTGCCCCAAAGTAGCCTGTATATTGTTTTCTTAACTTTCCACATGGGTAGATCTCATCTCTCCAACAGCGCCCTCAGCACCCAGGGCGCAGGCCCAGCGGGGTGCGGGTGTTGGGTGACGCGCTGCGGAAGGCAGCCCCAGGTGTGAGTCCGGCCGCGGGGTTTACTGATGGAGTAAGTTGCTTTTCTTTCCAGCCTCCTTATCTGTCAACTGTGGCTCATACTTACCTAATGAGAGTGTTTTGAGTCGCTCCAGTCAACTAGATAAGGAATGTGCAGCTTTCAGCTCAGCAGATGGCACGCAGGGCACTTAGTAAACATCAGACCCCCTCCGAGCTACGTGAGGCTCTCAGCAAACGTCGGATTCTCGAATGTTCCCACTGATAACTATACCTTCCCACCTGCATCTACACCCACATCCTTGGCCTCCCTTCCTGTCACGCTGGATGCTCCTACCTGAGGCCAGCCTCTCCCTGGGTACTCGTCCTGGCCCTTGTCGCTTTCACAAAGGCCTCATATGACTGCTGTGTCTGTCTCCTGCGGCATCAGTACCCTCCCCGTTTGCTCACTGTCTTCACTGGGTGATCATGCTGTGGTGTCACTCTCTCTAAAGCCAAAGACAAAACGACACATCGAAACCCCTCCTTTGATCCCACGTGTATTCCTCTGCTCCCTTTCCAGTAAAACTCCCTGAAAGAGTTGGCACACTCCCCTTTCCACTTCTGCCGCCCACTGCAGCACACTCTTACCTGGCATTCGTGGAAACTTCTTGTCTCTGGTGACCTCCGCATGGCCAAGTCCGGCATTCGGCCCTCAGGCTTCATTGTACCAGCCTCTCCAAAGCACCTGAGACCCTGAAATGCCTTCTGTCCAGGCCCCCTGGGCCTGCAACTCCTGATTCTCCTCCGGCCCTGCCGCCCACAGTCTCCTTCCTCGCCTCTAAGCATAGAAGTCCCAGGCCTGTCCTTGGACCACTTCTTGTCTCTTTCTGCAGTCACCGAGGTAACTTTATCCACGCTCAGGGCTTTAAATGCCACCTAAGAAACGTCCTCATTTACATCTCCGATCCAGAGCTCCCCAGAATTCCAGGCTGGCGTATCCACCGCCTACTCCCCAGCTCCGCTGGGGTGTCACCCACTTCAGGCGCGGACTCTTGGTTCCCCAGCACCCCCCACCCCCACCCCTCACACAGCCTTCCCCGTCTCAGTCACGGGAACTCTGGCTTTCCAGACGCTCAGGCCGAGGCCTTTGGAGTTCTCCTTCGCTCCTCTCTCTCTCAAGCCCACAACCGACTGACCTCCCCACCCTGGTCCAAATCTCCGTCACCTCTCTCGAGGCCGACCCCAAAAGCCTGAGCAGTTTTGCCGCCTCTTTTTCCCCCAACCCCACAATCTGTTCTCCGCCAACCGCCAGAGTCACGTTTTCAACACATAAGCTTGATTGTGTCATTTATTGGCTCAAAACCCACCACTGTCTTCCTGTCTCACTCAGAATAAAATCCAGATTCCTTATCTAGGCCTGAGAGGCCCTGTGGGACCGGCCCGCCACCTCTCTGGCCTCATTTCCCTTCGCACTCCCCTGGCACTGCCCTCGCTCCCTCTGCCCTGGCTGCGCCGGCCTCCGTGCTGGTCCAGGACCAGGCTGCAAACTCTCCTGCCTTCGGGAGTGTGCTTGCTGCTCCTTCGCTCCCAAGTACCACGGAGGTGCAAGGCTCATTCCTGTACTTCGCTCAGGTCTCCTCAAATGCCGCCCTGTCAGGGAACTTCCCTGATCAACCTCTCTAAGCACCCCTGGCATTCTTTGACCTCTGACCCTGATGTGGCCTGCCACCGACCACCACGTGGCGTAATATTTGCCTGTGGGTCTTCCTTCATCTCTCGCCACTGACAGCACCCAAGAGGACCTCTAGAGCCCGGCGTACAGAGGATGCTCAGCAAATGGGCAGGGGCACGGGTATGGATGGGTATGGATGGGAAGAGCCTGATGCACGTGGCCTCTCATCTCTGTGCCACCACGGACCTGCTGGCACTGCTGAGCAACTCCGCAGAGCCCTTCTGGGCTTCGGGCTCCTTCTCCGCAAAACGTACCCCGATGGCCCTTTAGGAACTTTAGAGATTATTCATTTAAAGAGCTTGAGGCATGGGCAGCGCCCAGTACAGTGGGGGCTGAGGGGGCCACTTGGGCTGCTCTGTAGGCCTGTCCCCAAGGAGTTATAGTAGTGTGGTGTCTGTCCGCTCAGGATGGAGTGAAGGTAAACACAGTATGAGGAGTACTGACTCCATTCCATCCCAAGGTCCCCTAAGCATTGTTTCTGCTCCACCCAGTTCCCCATCAAAGCCCATCAGATGATGCCCATCTCCAAGCAGGACCTGCAGGCTGGACTTCCCCAAGTGTACTTTGGATCCAGGTGGCCCAGTGTGGGGAAGCAGAGGTGCTTGCTAAGAATGCATAGGTCTGGGCTTTATGATGCGTGGGCCTATGGAGTCCCCTCTGACAAAGGACCCATTTTTGTGAGGTGGGCTACACTGGACAGGCCGGATGGCAGGTCAGGTAGGTCTTCTCTGGCGGCTCTTTGAAGGTGACTAAGGAGTAGTTTCCCTGTACACCACCAGGGGGCGCCAGAGGTCGCTCAGCTCTAATGAGGACTTGCCCCACCATCTATTAAGGCGTCTTTCTTCCATCTCAGATCTAGGATGGGACAACAGAGGGAAAGCATGGTGCCGGCTCTTTCCCACCTCTCAACTTGCTGATTGCTGCCAGCCCAAACAGGGCCACACTGAGGCACTGGAGGTCAAGCTTCCAGACTCTGTTCTTTATTGATAAGCATTAATGAACCCCTTGCCAGTTCTGCCCTCAGATTCCCAGCCTTAAGTGGGGAGTGTGTCTTTGCCTCTTAGACACGTGCCTGAGTCTGGCTTTGTCCAAGGCTGTGCCTCTTTGCCACGCTATTCCCCAGACCACAGCATTTAGGTCAGGGAGGTGTGTAGCAGGCATCTGAAGGGTCATGGTCAGGTCCTGGTCCTCAGAGACCACTCTCCATGTAGGAAGTGCAAACTTCAGCTGTGTTGGCTCCCAGAGGGGGCTCCAGGAGCCTGCTGGTTAGATGGAAGGCTGAGCCTCAGAGACCTCCAGATTCAGCCTCTTTCCTCTTCACAGCCAAACACTCTCATGGCAGAACTGAGCCAAGGGGGCAGCAAACTGGCTCCCGCTTGTGTCCTGAGGTCCTGGGATCGCAGGCAGGAGGCCTCGGGTGGTGCCTCAAAGGGGATAGACATGCCAGAGGCTGTGCAAGGGGAGGGGGAGGGAAAAATCAGAGCGAGTCAGTTAAGTCCTTGATCTGATTTCACCAGCCCCAATTCTTGGTCATGGCCTATAGTCCTTGGCCAAGCCCTCTGTACTAAATAGAGAGTCCCTTGGGCCCTGGGTGCACTCTTCCCCCACCATTAGCTCAGAGCTAAGAAGTATTAAAGCCATCTTCTGCCTTCCTGAGCCAGGCACCCTGTAGAGCCTTCTCACCCGTTCAGCAAAGCCCAAGAGCCTTCACCCATTTCTTCCTCAGGTCAGGGCAGCCCCCACCTGGGGCCAGCAGGCTGCTGGTGCCTGACGAAAACCCTGGCCCCCCTGAAAGCCCTCCCTGGCCTGTCTCTGACCTGTACTGGAAGCGGGGATCTCCAGGGTGGGTCTGCAGCACCTGGCGCACTTCCGGGGGGGGCTCCAAGCCCATCTGCTCGGCCCGATGCCAGCGCTGCAGCCGTGTGATCCCTGCCAGGGTGGGAAGAAGACACTGAGTCCAGGCTAGAGAATGTGTGTGGAGGGGTGTGTTGGGGCCTCCACACCCCCCAGTCTCAGTAGACCCAGGCAGGGGCTTGGCTTGCTTCAGGGATGTGTGGATGACAGGACTGTCTCCAGGATGTGCTCCTGGGGCCTGAGGGGGTTCTCACCTGTGCAGGGCCCATATTGCCAGGCCAGATCAAACTGCCTCAGCAGCTCCAGCTCTGCTTCATCCACGCTCAGAGGCTGGGGCTCTTCCCCTGCAATGACATGCTGCTTCTCAGGCCTGCCCGGGGCCTATGCCCTGCAAGGCCAGCCCCCTGCTGCTCGCTTCACAGCTGTCCCACTGCTCCCCGGCCCTCGCCACCCCTTGGCCTCTGCCGGCCGTTGCCAGGCCTGGACTAGGAAGTAGAGGACATACTGCACTTCCCCTGCCATTGCCCGCGTCCACCCACGTCCTCTCATGCCCCTCGGTGGTGTCCACTGCTCCCGTCCCCCAATCTTTAGAGACCTAGCTCTGGCGCCAGCTCCCCCTTGCTGTGCCCAGCGGGGCCCTCCCTCCTCTTCACTACAGGGTAGGAGTCAGTGATGAGCCGCTTCCGGCCCATGGCGGCCACCCAGGCAGGCAAAGAAGGAGGCGACTGCGAGGAAGGAGACAGGCCAGCGGGCACGAGAGAGACAGCTGCTGAGAGAGAGAGAGTGAGAGAGGGCTGAGGCCAGAGAGCGAGCCTGGGGCCAGCGACAGGCAGACACGGTGACCCAGACTAGCCGAGAGGAAGTCCGCTGGTTCCAGGGAATGACGCCTGTCCCCCACCCCCACAAGCACGCAAACATTAAAGACCTAAACCAATGGCTGGCCACCTCCGCGGGGCGGGGCCCGGCTTCAGCCAATGGCAGGCGGCGCAGGCAGAGGGGGCGGGGCAGCTGCTGCAGCTGTGTTCTGGGGGAGAAGGGGCGAGGCTGGGGTGGGAGACCTGTCAAGATGCCCCAGACGGCACCACCTCCTCCTGCCCCCCCTCCGCCCCATTGGTCTGCAGTGGGTCTCGGGGGACTTAATAGAGCGTTATCCTTAGCCTCTCACTTCCCGTTTGCCCTTCCTAGGCAAATGTTCTTTTCAGCCTCACTAATCCCCGTGGCCGGTTGGTAACTCCCCAGAGTCCAGCTGGAGCCTCCGCTCCCAGCCCTTGTCCCGCAGAGCTCAGTGGGGGCAGGTCTGGAGGTCCGATGAGAGTTTGGGCTAATCCAGCCCCCTCCCTGCTCCCATCCCACCCCCACTGGCCCCAGGAGACCTGGCTGGAAAAGCCCATGGGTTCCAAAGCTCCTTTCTCACAGTCTGTGCCCAAAGACCCTGCCCACTCTTAGTCCAGGCAAGCGTTGGCCTTGTCAACTCTCCCGGAGGCCTGCAGCCTGCCCCATGCCCACCCTACCAGTCAGGAAGATTCCACACTGAGCGGGAGGCCAGAGCGTATTGGTATCCCTAGTTTTTCATCAGTAAAACCTGCCATCTCACTAATATGACAGTATGAGCAGAAAATACCCACACTAAACCAAACACTTATATGGCGCTTACAGTATGCCAAAGTACTGTCCTCAGCATTTCCCCACATATTCGCTCAACTAAAATAGATGTAAAATGATTCTTTTTTTTTTTTAAGATTTTATTTTTTTAAGTAATATCTACCCCCAGCATGGGGCTTGAACTCATGACTCGGAGATCAAGAGTCACATGCCCCACTGACTGAGCCAGCCAGGCGCCCCATAAAATGGTTTTTGAAAGTAGGAAGTGCTGATAGTCACAGCATTGTGGGGCCCCAGTTAAACCACAGGCCGTGCCCTCCCCACCCCTCCCCTCCCAGGAGCGCAGAGGCTAATAGCGGAGGCAAACGGGACGCACAGTTGTCAGTGCGGGGATAAAGTTCCTAACAAGGATAGGGGAGAGGGTGGGTCAGAGATGAGTTGGACCACAGGGCTGCCTTAGCACTGGAAGACCTCCTGGAGGAGGCAGTCTGCTGTAAACAGTGTCTCTCAATTCTCCGCCCATGACCTTTGTCCCTTGGGCTCCTGTCATCGCTGAGTCACCCCTACACCCTCCTCCCCCTCACCAACTTCCTGGCAGCAGGCAACTGCGCTGGTCAGCGGGAGTCTGGGAATCGGCACAGGGACCAGCCCAGCTCTAACTGCCCTCTAGAGATCCATCTAGTTCCTCCTTCCAGGAGAGCTGGGCCTGCTCAAAGGCTTCTGCCTGCCCCCTCTTCCACTGCTCTGGGGTGCGGGTGCGCTGCGTTAGGAGTGAGGTGGGCACAAGAGAGGAAAATGGTCTGCAGAGTGGACCGCCAAAGGGGAGGAGCAGGGACAGGACATGTCTTCAGGGTCCTCCTCCTGCCTGGCTCTCCCCATCCACTTCCTTGAGGAGGGCCGAGTGGGAGTCAGAGCTCGCGAATGCACTGCACAGAGCTGGAGGGCCCTTCCCTGCTTTATTTTCTGGGCTGGGCCTGGCCTAATCCCCCATCTGCCTCGTGGACTAAGTGGGGCCCACACTGAGGGAGACAGGGGCCCTGCTGCACTGGGGAGGGGAGCAGGGAGGCCCTCTCCACCAGGCCCGGGAAGGGCTGAGGTGCGGAGTCCAGTCAGGCACTGAGCACGCCACGGAGGGATCGTGCCCGGGCTCGGTGGGACTGACCACTCTCTCCCCAGGGGGCGTCCCAGAGGTGTGTGGCACCTCACTCCTGAGTCCACAGAGCCCCGAGGGAGTAGGAAGCCATGGGCGGGGCAGACCCCTCCTCATTCCTAGTCCTTCCCACCCCTGAAAGCTGATAGCCGTGGGGCCCTGCCACCGCCCAGGGAGCGTGAAATGAGGTGTGCCGCTGGGAGGCCACAGTGGCTCCTACTGCCGCCCGAGCCCATTTCCCTCTCTCCTCTGGCACCCTGGCCGGCTCTGTGGGCACTGTCTGGGCCGTCCCCACCAGCCACCCCCGGCTCTGCCTGGCCCAGGCCCTGCTAGCCTCTCTCACCCAGCCTGGCCTGTAGCTTTCCCCCATCAAGGCAATCAGCTCAAGTGCAGGCACCCTAGGATTGTTTTTCTGGCCTGGAGTCAAGGGAACTCTCCGCAGATAGCATCGCCCTCCTGTCCTAGTCATGTAGTAGTGGGACCGAGCTCCAAGGCTCAAAGGAGCTGCCACCCAGGAGCTTTGGAGCCATCCCTGTCCAACTGGCATCCTTCTGTAACTCGGCCTACCCACCCAACAGGTCTTGTCCTTCTTCCTTCCCTTCCTGTCTGCCCCCATCTCCTTTCTTCCTGGAACCCCTGGCCCTACTCAAGCAGCCTCCCAGCCTATCCCCCAAACTGCTGTTGTGCGACCTATCACAATTTGGGCTTCAGGCTGGAGGGCCAGGCCAGAGGTCTGAGTTAGGAGCTGAGTTCTCCCTCCTTCAGGGAGGTTCCTGAGACCCAGGAGCCTGTTTCCGGGTCAGCTCTGACCCCCAGAGGATGGTTATGGGACTGGCAGGAGTGGCCGATGCATCTCAGCCTGGGAACACTCAAGGGCCTTGCTTGAGGCCAAGACCAAAGTCTTGGGGGAACCCAAGGGAAAAGGAGAGCGAAGACCGGAACAGGAGCCCAGCACCTTCCTGAAGGCTGAGGCCCACTGTCTACTGCTCCGAGGGGAAGGGGATTAGGCCTGGCTTAGCTCAGACAATGTGGCAGGGTGGGGGGGGCCTCAGCACTGCGCAGGTGCCCTAGGAGCCCCTTCTCCCTCCCCTAGTGGGGCTCACAGTGGGGCTCGTCTTGGAGAGAGTCAGCTAGAGCCGGGAAGGTGGGGGCAGGTATAGAGAAGCAGCTGCCTGGGGCCCAGCAGACTGTGGGTGTAGCCTGCTCTCCTTCCCTCTCCCCGGCATCCCCTTCCTCAGGCCCTCAGGCCCTCAGGCCCTGCCACCCACCCGGAGCTAGAGATTCTGGGCAGCCAGACTCGTATCCCTGGCCCCCCCACCCACATGCCCACACACCATGGGCCCCATTCCCCACCCTGTGGACCAGAATTCTTTCAGGCAACTCCTCCTAGTCCATCATGACCCTCCCAGACACCCCACCTCTCCCGGCTCCAGGTTCTCTGGCCTTGTGGGCTTTGAGGGGCAGGAGCCTGATGGAAGGCAAAGGTCCCCCTGCATCTGGGTTTTTCTGCCACTGGCTGGCTTTTCTGCTATGTCCCAACCGTCCCCTCGGAGCCTTCTCCCATTACTGCCCCTGTCACCTTGGCCAGCTGGCCCTGGAGAAATTCTGGGAACAGTTGAAAAGGGATCCTTCTGGCCATTTCTCACCTTGGCCACCAGGTGTCAGACTTTGTCTAGCTGGGAGGAAGGTCCTAGTTCGTTTCCACCCGGTTGGCCAGGCCTTAGAGGTCAAGGCAAGTTGGGGAGGGGCCTAGAGGTGACCTCTGCACTAGGGAGGCTAGAAGACCCTGAAGGTTGAGAGGAAGGGCTGGAACTCTGGTTCTAAAGCTCACAGCTACTTCCTCATTGTCCCCACCCCCACCCCACTGACAAGGGCTTTGTCTACTGCTGGGAACTGGGGAACCAGGCTGAGTCAGGGAGCTCAAGAACTGAAGGGACAAAGGCAGGGACAGTTGTGGCTCCAGAGAAGAAGGGGGAGCTGAGAGGGAACCACCCATCAGAGCACTCAGTCAGGGGCCCGGATCACTGGCCCTTACCCTCTAGGTTAAGGGGAACAAGGGCCTCCCTTGGCCCTTCCCCATTCGGGGTGGCTGTGGCAAGTGGGCGAATGTGTGCGCGTGTCTGTAAGACGAGCACTTGAATGAGTCTCTTCACATACTGCGAGGGCCCTGAGTCCTGGATGTTGGGTCAGTCTTTGCAAAGGCAGGAAGCTGGCAAGGCGTCACCGCCCTTTGGCCACCCTCCACCTCTTCCACACCCACTCCCACCCCTGCCCCCGAAGTTGCCTCTCCCGAGGGACCGTTCGCCAACTCGTGCCCATCCTCGCACACACGGGTGCGTTTCCAGATACCCAAGAGGATGCTGAGCTTCCTAATCCGCTCTGTGCTGTCTGGATGGAGAGGATGGGGAGGAGAGCTTCTCTCCTTCCCTCCTACTCTCCCTAGCCTTCCTGGGACAGAAGGACTTCCAGAGATAATGTCCTCCTTCCCATGGCACCGCAGGCCCCAGGCATTCCAGGTTTTTAAGCTGACCTCTGCGTACCTGGGCCCCTGACGCTAAGGCCACACTTAAGAGGTGGAACCTGAGTAACCGACACAGACTCACCACCGGTCCCGGAGCAGTGGTGGGTGGAGAACCAACAACGGGCTCATAGAAGAGCCTGATGACTTGTCATTTACCAAGAGCCACCTGCTCACGGTCCGAAGCTCCAAAACCCAAAGGACGGGCTCCTACCCCGACACCATCAGTCACCATCGGTAGGGGGCTATCTGGGGGAGAGTTCAAGAATTCAGACTCTGAGATGCCCTTTCCGGCTCAGCTGCCCCCTGTGTCCGCCTCCCCCACCTTACTCTTTATGACGCCCCCTCTGTGTCCTCAGCCGGGCGAACTTGTGTGCTTGCCCGCCCTTCCCCGGTTGCTCTCCTCCTCTGTTTCCATCTGCTGCAGGCCCGGCTCTGAGACCCCGCGTGTGCTGCAGCTCCCGGCCACTCAGAAGCACCGTTTCTAGCTCTCTGGAGTCTCTCGACCCTCGAGTCTCTGCCATTCCTGCCCCGTCAGTCCTCGGCCTTGGGAAGTGCCCTCTTTTCACCCTGTCCTCTCCTCCTGCCATCCCCGGCTTGCTAGGGGGTGTCACAATCCACGACAGAGATGTGTGTGCTGGTGTCGCCTGGCTCCGTGTGGTGTCCAGCGGCCCTTTTGATTCCCTTCCTCTGCTTGTCCGTCTCCATTCTTCTCCAGCTGCCACCCCTCCCGCAGCCATTTCACGTTCACATCTCTTCCGTTTAAAAACAACAGCAGACCAACCAACCACACAAAAAACCTTCCTTGATCCTGCCACCAAATGCCTGAGAGAATACATTCACCCCTTTTCCTTCTTTCTCACCCCCTCCTTTCATCTCACGGTTGGAGTCTACCTCCCAAATGCTCCCGCAAAGGTCACCCGTGACCTCCCAGTTTCCCAGTGGGTTTCCCCCAAATTCTTCTCTTAGCGCTTCTGGGGCATCTGACACTATTGATCAGCTGCCTCCCTAAAACTCTCTTCTCTTGGCTTCTCATACACTATTGTCTTGACTCTCTTTAAATCAGCTTATATTAAATTATCAAGTACTTTAGTTCGGTGCAGGGCATTGTGCTAAAATGCTAGAGGGATGCAAAGATGAATAAATTGTGCAACGTGCCCTCGAGATGCTCTCTGCTTCCAAGGGAGACAGACACACTGAACTGACCCTTGCCCTGCCCTTGTCCATACCCTACCCTGAGAGTCTGTGCAGAAGCACCTACTGTGTGTTGGGCACTGGAAGGACAGCGGTGGCTGCAGACACCATTGCCTCCCTGAGAGGGCTTGCAGACCGGCACCCTCGCTGAAGGGACGCAATCGCTCCTTCCCTGACTTCCAAGTATTTTGCCTGTGTCTTTCCACAGCTGATCCAATTCTGCCTTGGATTCTAGCATTTGGAGCTAGGGAGGGCGGGGGGAGTCCCAGTCCCTTCTCTAGAGTGTTTTGTTCGACACACTAACTGAACACTTTCCGTGGGCTTGAGCCTGAACTGGGATAGAGAGGTGGGGAAAACTCAGAGTCTGCCCCTAAGAAACACACAGTACAGTGGTATGGGATATACCTTCCTTCTCCCTGTATTCTGCATAGCCCCCTTGTTTGCTGCCTTGCACATTACAGGCTGCTAGGTTTTGCTGCGATGTGGAGACAGCCCGGATGCCCTCTCCTCCCTCTCTTGTTAGGCAGAAAGCAGGCCTGCAGGATATCTAGACGGGGTCCGGGCAGATATGTCCGCCTGAAGGGCCCGGACCCCTTGGCGGGGCATGTTCCCTCCCACTTGGGCCAGGTGACTCTGGGACATTCAGCAGGACCTGGCTCGCCCACAAGCAAGTCCAATAGCTCATGCACCTACACTCACGCACCTGTCAGTAGTTTCAGGTCAGCTGGTCTTCTCTTCCCAGAGAGATCGCAGGCTCCATAAGGGCAGGAGCCAAGGCGGGTCTCAGACTTCTGCTGGGTTTCCTACTCCAGTCGGCGCAGTGATGGGCAGATCTTTGCAAGGTTCGTCAACTGATTGACGTCACCATCATTTGTTACTTCCTGTGCTTAGGGCACTGTCTCGCGGAGGCCCTGGCGAAATACCTCTGTGTTACCTGGGAGCCGTTAGCCCCCTAGCTCACCCAGTGGCTCTTCACGAGAGTGTCAGTGCAGGCCAGTCTGTCACAAATAACTGGCGATCAGATCACTATTCGCTGTGGCTGCGGCTGCGGCCGGGCACCTTACCTTTATTGTCTCTCTCATCCTTCAAACAGTCTTAGAAGGGTATTTAATTATCCCCATTTCACAGATGGGGAAATCGGAGAATAGAGAGCTTTAAGTAATTTGTCCAAGGTCACTCAGCTAGGAGGCCGTGAGGCTGGGCTTGGAGCTGAGGTCATCCCTGAATCACATCTGTACCATTCGCTTTGCAGACCAGTATGAGTTTTTCTCTTACCCACCCGCCCTCCCCCCCCACCTGCTGTCGTACACTGAAAAGAGTCTACAAGAAGGGAGTAGAGTCACGCCTGACACTTGTGACGTGGCCACAGTCAGTCACGCTCCCTAGGAGATGAAGGGTATTGAGAAGGGAAGGGTCACTGCCAGGGGCCACCACAGGTGGGGGTCCCGGGGAAGCTGAGGGCCGGCCGCGCGTGGCTGACCAGGGGCGCAGGTGGACAGCTTCGCAGGGAGACAGACCTACGAGACCTTTAAAGTAATCCAGAGAGGGGAGGGGGGCTGAGCAAAGGCCGGGAGGGGGAAGACACGCGGCCAGACAAGACGTTGGAAGGACTAAAGGGACGCACCGTGGGTGGAGGAACAGAGTGTGCTGTGGGCACCACGCTCCGTGGACAGGGCAGAGCCTCTTCCCCAAGCTCTTTGCCTCTCCGAGCTCTGCCCTGGACTGCCAGGCTCCAAGCCACCAGGCACGCGGGGGCCCAGGAGGGGAAGCACCAGGCCAAGCAAAGAGATGAAGTCCTGGGGCAAGCATTTTATTTGTTAATACAAGAATAGAAATTCTGCAATAAATATCATCTAATAAATAACATCTCCAAATAAATAAATATTAATACAACAAACTTAGAGTCATGAGTGGGTGAGGCTGGGGGGCAGGGCCTGGGGGAGCTGCCCCCCGCACCCCGAAATGCTACTGCAATGTAAACTTTCAGGAAACCCTGTGGCTGTGGCTATGGTTGCCCTCCCCAGCCTGGGCAACCCACAGATACCCTGGAAAGGGGGTGGAGAGGAGGCACCATGATGCCGGCAAGAAGATGCAAGGCAAGGTCCTTTTGGCTGCCGTCCTGTGCCACCGACTGCCTTGGTGAGCCGTGGGTCCGCTCTGTCCCTGCCCCTATGCTTTTAGCATGACCTCCAATGCAGATCCCACCTCTTCCGCTTTTAAATCCCGTTTCTTCCCGTTTGGACTTGCCACCGTGTGTGTGTGTTTCCTGAATTGGATGTACTGGGCTATTTGGGGATAGGGGAACAACGCCCATCCAAGGAGAGTGGGGCAGCCAAAGGGCTCCCCCCGCCCCAGAAAGGCACATGCTGCGGTGGCCCCCCTCCCTGCCTGCGGGCATGCTTCCTGGAAGTGCCGCGCGCGAGGGGCCTGTGGGCGCCGGCAAGTGCCGGGCAGGAAGCAGGAAGCTGTGGGAGCCTTTGCACCAACTGGAACCACTGCGGCCCCCGGGAGCGCTCCTCCCTGTGGAAGAGACCTGCAGGCCTTCGGAAAGCGGGGAGGGGATAGGCCCTGTGGATCATGCCCTCTTCCGAGTCCGGAGAGGGCCAGAGGCCCATGGCTTCTGTCTCCTGGCTCAACAGATGTTGGCATACGGGTTTCTCCCTCCCAGAGTGGGAGCAGGATTTGAGGGAGGAGAGGAGAGAGGAGGCGGTAAAGGTCAGAGATCAGAAGCCATGGGCTTCCAGGTGCAGGGTGACCGCCGCCGGCGGGGGCTGCGTCTTCTTCTTGAGCCGGTTGAAATCCTTGGCCGAGCGCCACAGCCAGGTCTGCAGCTCCTTCAGCAGCCAGAAGTCGTCCATCTTCTGGAGGAAGTCGCTGTGGGCAGGGCCGGGGGCCCGGGTGGGCTCGGTTCCGGGCAGAGGCTGGGGCAGCGGGTAGCCCAGAGCTGCCATGACGCCCGCGATGCTGCCCAGCAGGCCCTGAAGGCTGGTGCAGAAGTGGGCCAGGCTGCGGCGCAGCTCGGCCGTGGCAGCCTGGCGGTCGAGGCCACGCAAGTAGCAGAGAAGGTGGCTATAGGCCTCATAGTTCTGGGTCAGCCGCAGTTTGTCATTGAGGCTCCGCCACACATCCAAGTTGACAGTGGCCCTGGGCAGGGTCTCTGCCCCCAGCCGAGGTGGGTTGAAGTCAGGCTCGTTGAAAGGGGGGCCCAGGTAGTTCAGCTGCGAAAAGGAGAGGGCGATGGAGGAGGAGGAGGAGGAGGAGGAGGAGGAGGAGGAGGAGGAGGAGGAGGGGGGCCACCGGGAGATAACCTGCTCCCAAAGCTCCTATTTCCTGTGTCCCCTGACACTGGCCCCATCTCCTCGCTAGGCCTCTCTGTGCGAGGGCCTCCCCTAAGTTTCTCCAGGGATGTCATCTGCATGGAGGTGGCGGTTGAGGCAGTGGGGGTTGATGAGAGGTGTAGGAAGAGAAAAACACGCAGGAGATGCTCGGGGAGGACGCAAGCCTTGGGAGCGTGCCCACCACGGGGCAGAGCAGAGAGGAAGAGGAGCCGGAAGGACCCAGGTGGCCAGGCCGCAGAGGTGGAAGGTGGACCAGAAGAGTGCAGAGCCAAGAAGAGGAGTTCGAGAAGGCAGGAGTGCTCGACAGTGTGGCTGCAAAACAGAGAGCAAGGGGAATGGGCCTTAGAAAACTCTGTTGGGTTTGGCGAAAAGGAGGTGCCTGCCGACCTTGGGGAGAGCCGTTTCAGTGGCCTGGAGGCCAGATTGCAGGGGGTTAAGGAGTGAGTGGGTGGAGAGGAAGCGGAGGCAGAGGGTGTAGACCACTCCTTCGAGAAATTTGGCAGGGAAGGCCAGGAGAGAAAAAGGGTCGGGAGCTAGAGGGGGTAGCAGAGTCAGGCAAAGGTTTTTGGCCAGGGAGGGAAAAGCGGGTGGGAGGGCAGAGGGGCCCGTGGGAATCAGAGCTCCATTTGCCTCCCAACACGCTTGGTCCCACCAGCAGAAGGGCAGGGGGCAGATGGTACTCACTAAGCAGCAAGTCCCCCCAAGGAAGAGCTCCTAGGAGCAGGGCTGCAGAAGGAAGAAACTGAGGCAGTCTCAAGAGTTGGGCAGGAGGAAGGGTATAGGAGGCAGTCTAGGGAAGAGGACAGAGCTTTGCCAACCCTCAAGGGAGAGGCCTGGGGCCCAGGGAAAGGGCTGAGGGGGACGTTTCAGCCGGAGAGAAAGGGAGAAGAGAGGGGCGAGGCCTGGGATAGGCAAGGGCCCAGGGGGAGGTTCACACGCTGACAAGCGCAGAGACAAACTAATTTCCTCGGTGTATCCTGGGGCTGGAGCCAGCTCCCCCGCCACCCTCCTCCCCTTTCTTTCCCTGGCTCCAGAGTAGGGTCTGGGATGTGGAAGAGGAACACGGGAAGAGGGGGCCGGTTCCCCACGGTCCTCGGCGACTCTGACCCTCTTTCCTTCTCTCCTGGGCTCTCTGAACACCTCCGGACTGCCCCCAAATCCTCATGGCACAACTTCCATCCACACCCTGAACCTCCTGCCACTACTGGCCTATCTTCCCCGCAGCCCCCTTCCCCCAAGTCCCCCCTAGGAGGCCCAGCTAGGATGGGAGAGGCAGACAGAAGGGAGGCCCATGGGTCCAGAGCAGCAGGGCCCCAGGTCCGGGGCAGAGGCGAGCTGGAACACAGGCATGGGAGGTGGGGCCCCTCCATCCCCACCCAGCCCCGCCCGTGCAAGAGACACCACAACACGGTGTAAACAGAAGAGACTTCCCCGGCCCCCAGGGGGAGGCGGGCGGCTGGGCCGGCAGCCAGTGGGGCAGTGGGCCAAGGCGGGTGCGAGGCCTGCCCACATGCCTAGTCCTGGGGCCAGGGATGGGAAGGAGGGGGGCACCTCAGAGGGAAGGGTAGGAGATAGGCCAGACATGGGGACCGTTTGGAACCAAAGGGCCCCCTGGTGACCACCGCTCACCGGGACCCCTCCACCGTTCTGTCTCTCTTCCACCCTCTTCTCTCCTCGTTCTTTGCCAGTTCCCAGACCTTTCAGCTGCCCTGGATACTCACGTAGGTCCCAGCCAAGCTGCGGAGTTGGTGTTCCAGGTAGCGGGTGAGGTCGTAGGTTTTCTGGATGGAGGGGCCAGGCCCTGGGTCCCCCGTGCGGTTGAGGGCTGGCACTGCCGGGAGGTGCCAGAGCACAGCACACAGGCAAGCTAGCATCCCCCACGAGTCCCCTGCGGGCAGGAGGGGCAAGAAACATGAGGGCGGGCCCAGGCCCCGTGGAGGATGCCCAGCTGGCAGCCCCTCAGGTGTCTGTCCCCACCTTGGGCCGGGCGCAGGGTTGGTGAGGGTGGGCCGCCAGATGGGAGGCAGGGGGGATGGAGGAGGGGAGCGTTCCTGGCCTGGGTGTGTGTGTGTGTGTATGGAGGCATCTATGTGTTTGAGGACGAGAACTTGGCCTCTGTGTGTGTATCTACCAGTATATATCGGAAAGCATATTTGTGTGTCAGCTAAGAAAGAGCCAGTATACGTATGCCGATGCGTATGTGTGTGTACGTGGAGGGACGGGGCCAGGCCTAGGGACTCTGAATCCAGACCCTCTGCAGTTTAGGGAGCCAAAGGGTGGGAAACAGCACATGTCTCTCTGCCAGCTGCCAGCAGTCAGCCCCGGGAAAGGCACGAGAGAGGCCGCCCTGAGATGAGTCCACACAGAGAGCCATAGGAGGCAAGGGGTAGGGTTAGATCACGCGGGTCAGGCTGAAGGACAGAGGGCTGGCTCATGCAGTCAGTGGTGGGTACATTCTTGAACGGGATTCCTGGGTGTGGAGCTGCGGGGTGGAGGTCTGCCCCATTCTTATCTAGGAGGTTGGATGGGGAAAAGTTTGGCCTGACTGAGGTCTTCTGATGAACCTACAGTAAAGAGGGTCGGGGTGGGGGATGTGAAAGAGAGAAAGAGGGGGAATATGATGTATCTGATGGGTTTGGCTTGTCAGCTGATGGTGCTGGAGAGTTTGGACATCCTGGGACACCAGAGGCCAGGGGCTGATAATGTGAAGATACCCATAGGCAGTTGGGAAACATGATTTTCCCAGCTTTCAGGTGTGGGCCAAGGTAAAGAGCACTAGGCCAGGAGTCAGTGGGCACCGGGACTGGGTAAAGGCAATTAGGGTTAGGATAGGGCAAGGCTATAATTGGTATGGGGCTAGGTTAGGTTTAAGGACTGGGTTACTTTTAAAGTTTCAGGTTAGTTTATTGGGATTTGGCTGACTGAGTGTGGTTGAGGTTTGAGTCCAGCTGGGGGATGTGGTGAGGTCTGGACAGGCACAGGGTTGGCTGGGGCTAAGGTTTATTAATGTGTTGATTTAGATGTCAGATGGGGTAATGCACGGCCTGTCACTAAGAGTAGGGCTGGTTTGGGTTTTAAGCTTGGGTAGGTGTTGAGCTATGAGTCGTTTCTTCCACTTTCTATTTTCGACTTTCAAATTTTTATCATGACATATGTTGCTGTGATAGTTAGAAATGAGTTGGATACGGGTTTGACAGTTTGACTGTACTGAGTTAGGGGGAGTTTGGAGTTCGTCATAACGCTGGGTCAAGGTTTTGGAGAGGGCTTAAGACTCAAACTGTACAGAATGCCTCTCACAGAGTGTAGGGGTCAGGTGGGGACTTCCGCAGCGGCCCAGGCCATCAGTCTAGACTCACTAAGATGCGTGGTGGCTGGCAACTTTACTGATAGAGCAGGGGAGTGGGTCGGGCGGGGGGAACACCAGTCTCAGAGACCCTGCTCTTAGGGACGAGGGACTTGGTCTGAGTGCATGGGTGCGTGCGTGCGTTAGGACAGAGCGCGGTGTCAGGCACATGACTGCTCCCCTGTCCTTGTCCGCATCTGCAGCCCCTGGCTTCCCTCCTGGTGCTTCTTTCCTCGTTCGGCCTTTTCCTGCTGACTCTGTGTTCCTTTCTATTTACTCTTCCTCATATTCCAAGACAACTCCAGGCCCTTCTCTGCACGAAGCCTGGGGCTACCTTTAGCCTGGATATCTGGCAGAGTCACCTCCAAGATCCTAAGGGTACAATATGGGGTGTTTTGGAGGTGGAGACCTGCCGAGGCGAGCGGCAGCCCTTCCAGGCTTGAGGTAGCTTTCGGGACTGAGCCTGGCCTCACTCACAGTTAGCAGCAATGCTGAGGGTCCCAGCTGAAGCCCACATTGGGAGCTGGGCTCACCTCTTTCCCCGACCTTGCTTTGGTCAGCCTTTCGGTCCATAGTTCTGGGACTGAGTTTTGCCTCTGCTGTGGTGGGGGGGGGGGGGCGGGGGGGGGGCGGGGGGGGGACACCAGGTCAGGAACCCAGCTCTGGGCCTTGTTTTCCCCTCCTCTTCTGGGCCCTGTGGCACATCCCTGGGGAGAACTGGCTCCCTACACAGGGACAGCAGGGGGAGAAGCCTTTGGATAAACAAGAACTAAGTCATCTGGGCAGAAAAACGGCTCATGAAATTAACCAGACGAGGCCGGTGTTTCCAGGAATATTTCAGTTCTGAGGTAACTGTGTCACTGCAGGCGGGGAAGGGGGGGCAGGGGAAGTTGCAGAAAGATCGGACTGACCGGCCCATGGAGAGAACCAGTAAGAAGGAAGGGGTCTCAGGTATCTAGAGGGAGAAGAGGCTAGGAAGGAGAAGGAGACAGGGCTCTAGTCTCTGTTACGACGGCTTCCACTCTGGGCAAGATGTCCCCATATCTCAGGCGGCAAACTGATGGCCATCTGGGGCAGAGAACACCTGTGGCTTAGTTGTGAGCCCCGGAACTCAGTGAGGCTTGGGCTCACCTGCGTCCCTAGGAGGGAGCATTAGGTGGGCATCGTGGAGCCCTCTCCCATCCTTCTCTCCAGGCTCCTGGTGTGCAGGTGGACGGGCCCCCTCCCCCAGTCCTGGCCCCTAGCCCAGCCCCCCGCCCCAGCTCTGCCTCTGGCTGCTGCCCACTGTTGTTTACATCCCGGCTTCCCTTGTGTTTATAAATCCGGCTGAGCACGTGAGGAGCTAATGAGTGCAGCTCACAGCTCACGTTTCCTGCTGGAGCCCCCCGCCCCCCCATCTTGGCCCCCCGCCCCAGCGGCCCCTAATTCCATCCAGATCCCTGGGCCCTGGGAACCTAGGCCCCCCTCATGAACACACACACACACACACTCAGCCCACGCAAGCGCACGGCCACCCTGACACGGCTGCACGGGCAGGCATACCAGGGTCCACGTGTCCTTAGCCAGCTGCCCCTCGATCCCTGGACTGTGTCCTCCAGGCTGAACTCCTCCGGCAAGGGTCGGGGGCTCGGCAGGGCACACGTGCAGGGTGGCCAGGGTGAGTCAGACAATTGTCCAGGAGACTCTGCACCTGGGATGCCCTCAGGCCAGACCAGGGCCAGCTTCCTGGCGACCTTGGAGGGATGTGTTGAGGGGAATTGGGGGAAGGAAGTGGTTTAGGGGGTGGTGTGTCCGCTGTAGTGTGAGATCCAGGCACTGAGACTGTAGGCAATGACCCTCAGGGGCTCCTCCTGACCTGCCTCCTCAGGGAAAGGCCCACGGAAATAGCCCATCTTTCCTTGTCCTCTGGCTGGCTGCCCTTCCCTCCGTCTTCTCTCCCCTTCGTCCTCTCTTTGGTTCCCTGTGCCCCAGGCCACTGAGAAGTGGCTTAGTGAGCGAGTCCACATAGGCCCAGAAGTCCGGAGACCTAGCTTTGCCACAACCCATGACTGGGCTCGCAGGAAAGGGCTGTGCTGTGCACGCTAAGGTCCCTCTCAGCCCAACTGCGTGGGGTTCCACCTCTGCTGTCATCTTCAGCAGCCCCCTCCCTGCCCTTCTCTTCCAGCCTAAATGACAGAAGAAGAAACTGAGGCCCAGGGAAAGAAGCAGGCCAGTGGGCCAGCTGCCCTGCCTTGTGAAGTCAGTACCGACAGAGGAGCTGGGCTGTCGCCGAGTGAGGGGGTTCTGGACCGGGCTCCAAGAGGACCCCAGTTGTTCCCAAGGGGCGCAGGATGAAGCCAGGGGAGCTAGGCGAGGCAGCCGCCGGAGAGCCAGGCAGGGGGACCCAGTGAAGGAAACAGTCCCGGCCGGCGTGTGGGTTGAAAGGGTGTTGTTATTCAGAGGCGTGGGAGGGGCTGGGAGGGAGCGGGCAGGAGCCAGGGTGTGAATAGGCAGGTGGGATTGTGGGGAGGAATGTGAAGTGTCACCAATAAAGTAGCTGGTGTGGCTGGGTGGTGTGCACAAGTGTGAACGGGGCAGGAGTGCAGGGCTCCGTGGAGGGGAGAGGGAGCCATTAGACCAGTCTGGAAGAGAGATGGGGGGGGGGGGCTGCTAGGTGACAGTTGCTGCCATCTGCCTGTTTCCTCCTCAGGTTGAGTGCGGGGCTCAGGGCAGTGAGGGTGCCAGAGCCAAACTGCGGGGTGGGGGGTGTCCGGTCTCTCAGAGGAATGCATCCCTGTGTCCCCAGGGAAGGGCAGTGTGTGCTCCAAGCCGGAAAGGGGGTCTGTGGGGATTGTGAAAGCCGGGAGATGTCAGCTGGTCAAGGTCAGGATCAGAGTGCCTGACAGAGGTGTGGGTCCGGCGTCCTCACCCACAACCTTTCTCCAAGGCTGGGGACTTCCAGCTTCCCCTCCCGTCCCCGGCAGCTCCCTCCTACCCCAGCGGGGAGGGCCGGGCCGGGCACCGGACGAAACCGGGACGGGGTCCTCTGGGACTGGGGATCTGGGGGGAGGGCTTCTGGAGCGCCGTGTGGAGTAACTGGGAAGGACGGTGGAAAGAGATGGGGCTCTGGCGAGGCGGGGGGAACCCGGGGTTCCCCCCGAGGGGCTCGGCCCGAGAACTCGGCGGCGGCGGCCGCTCGCTGGCCCTCCCCCTCGGCGGTGACCTCTCGCTCCCGGCCCCCTCCCCGCGGCGGCGGCGCCTTCCCCCTGTGTGGCCTCGGCGCCCCCGGCCCCGCCCCCGGCCCGCTCCCGCCCGGTCGCTCCCTTCCCGGCGGCGGGGGCGGGGGCGGGGTCCGGGGCGCCGGGCTTCGGGCTCGGCCGGGCCGCTGCCCTTTCCCGCGCGTCAACTCCCCGCCCTGCCCGTCCGCCCTCCCGCGGGCCGCCGGGGCCGAGCGGCCGCCGCCGCCGCCGCTCCCCGGCCGGTGACGGGCTTTCTCCTGCCCGGTCCGGCCGGGCTGCGCCCGTCCCCCGCACTAATCACTCCCAGGCCACGGCGGGCCGGGCCGGGGTTGGGGGGGGGGGGCTCGCTGCCTCCGCCGCCGCCGCCCGCCCCGCCGCCCGGGCCCTACCTGCCGCCGGCTCCCCGGCCGCGGGCAGCATGGTGGGCTCCGGCCGCGC
This sequence comes from Panthera tigris, assembly GCF_018350195.1. Taxonomy (NCBI): domain Eukaryota; kingdom Metazoa; phylum Chordata; class Mammalia; order Carnivora; family Felidae; genus Panthera; species Panthera tigris. The sequence goes on from NC_056669.1 coordinate 109,328,239, forward strand.
AGCGCGCAGCGAGGAAGCCGCGAGTCCCGCAGCCCGGCCCGGCCCAACCAGGCTCGGCTCTGCCCTCCGCCCTCCTCTCTCCTCTCGCCCGCCCTCCTTCCCGCCCTCCCCTCCCCGGCGGGCCGGGGAGGGAGCGCGGCGGGCCCGAGGTGTCGGCCTCCCCTCGCCTCCCGCCGGCCCGGGCTCGGGCTCCCCGCCCTTCTCCCCTCTTCCTCCCCGGCCCCCTCCTCCCCGCGCGCCGCGTCTCCCTCCCGCAGCCCCGCTCCCCGCCTGGGACTCGCTCTCCCCGACTTTTCGCGCGGGGCTCTTTCCGCCGAGATTCCCGGCACCCCGCCTCGCTGGGGCTCCAGGTTGCCGGCTCCCGGGGTCAGCGGGTCGCGCGGGCTCCCGCCGCGCTCCCGGCCACCTCCTGGCCCCGGCGAGCGGACTTCAGGAATGCCGCGTCCCCGCCCGGCCCCTCTCGAGGGCGCCCGGCCGTGCCTCTCCCCCCCCCACCCCCACCCCCCCCCCCCCCCAGCCCGAGCCCTGCTGGCGGGGGTAGCTGCCGGCTCCCCCGCCCGGCCCCGGCTCGGGGCTCCCGGGGGGAAGCACGGGAACCGGATCTCGCGGCTCCCGGGCGGGGGCGGGGGCCGGGGCCTCGGACGCCAGGCTCCTACCTGCTCGGAGGTCCATGGGGCTGGGGGCCGGGCCGGCCGGGCGCGGCTCCTCTCCCGGAGGCTGGCGGAGTGGGAGGGCGAGCCGCGGCTCCGGCGAAGCTTTAATAATCCCATCCGCCAGGCCCACTCGCAGGTTTTTTTCGCTCGGTTTCGGATTTTTTTTTTTTTTCGGTGTGGGACATTCTGCAAACTTTTTTTTTTTTTTTTCTGACGTGTAAAGCTGTAACCACAAATTGTAGCGGCCCTCCCCGGGGTGGGGGGAGGAGGGGGGAGGAGGGAAGGGAGGGCTTCTGGGGCTCCTCTCCCTCCCACAACACCGAGGGGGGGTGAGGTGAGGCGAGGCTGCGGCGGTACCACCCTGGGCCTCCTGGGGGAGGGGGCGGGGAGGGCATCAGTCCGCCGGCAGACTCCCCGAGCCGGGGGGAGCGGGCCGCCCTCTCCTTTTCTTCTCCGACGGCGTCGACCTGGGGTGCGGGGTCCCTGCTCTCACCCTACCTCGGACTCCTCATCTCTAACCTTCCCTCTCCTCCCCCTCCCCCTGAGTAAATGCAATGACACATTCTCCCAAATGCCAGCGAGCTGGCCTCGTAGCAAGTGATGGTGTTTTTCCTGCTGCCCTTTGTCTGAGCTGACCGCCCCCCTGGCCTATTGTCCCGCCGCCAGTCCCATTTCCAAAAGCTGGGGCTGAGTGAGGCGCTGGGGTTGGGGCAGGTGACTAACGGCCTCACAATGCCCCCCGGGGCGGGGGGAGGGAGAGGGCACCCCGGGCCCACTGCCCAGCTCCGAGGAGAGTAGAGGGCCCTTGGCCGAGGGTTTTTCTCTCAGGTTCACTAGGTTCTTCGTTCTTCCCAGCGGCCGGGAGAGCGCACAGGGGTGGGGGAATTGTAGTTCATTAATCAGCACGAGGCACCGGACCAGTTTCAACACCAGAGGCTGCATGGGTGACTCAGCGGGAATGCTCCCATTCAAGGCGATGGACAGACCCAGAGTCCCCATTTGTGAAACGCTTCCCCATAAAGACTTTTGGCTTTCTCTCGCCTTCGGGGTTTGGGGTCGTTGGTGTTGTGGAGTGCGCTCCCTCCTTCCTTCCCCAGGCCTGGGTTGGGACTTGCTTTGTGGGATACCTGGGGGACCCTTAAGCCTAGACCCTCTCAGGAGGGTCTCCTTCCTGCCCCCTTCCTCCCCCCGCCCCCCGCCCCCGACGGAGAGCTGCCCGGGAGAGTGCAGAGGAAACAGCTCTCCCCGTCTGGGGCTTCCAGACCTCTCCTTTTGGTGACTTCTTGGGGGACAGTCATTTGGTCCCCAAGGCTTGAGTACTCTAGATCCAGACCACCAATTAGACCATTTGGTAATAAGTTGCTTCTGTCCTTTATTTGTTTTCTCAAAGTGGGAGAGGTGGTGGTGGGCCAACCCTGGAAGGTGATTCCTCCCCGCGCCCCCCAACAGCATCAGATTTTTCAGTCCACGACTCCTGCCCCGTGTCCGCGTCCCTGAAGAAAGGAGGGTGCCCCGCCAGCCCTGCCACAGCCCCTCCAGCCTGCGCGTCAGAGCAGGCGGCACGGTCAGGACCAGCGCTAGGTCCCCAGGGCGGCTCTTCCCTTTTCTGCACTGTGTGGACTGAGGTGGGGGGGTGGGGGGGTGGGGAAGAAGTTTGTTTTCAATTACCTCACTGGAGTGGGACAGACTTTGTTGTTGGGTTGTTTTTTTTTTTTTTTTTTTTTTTTTCCTCCTTTCTTTTTTCTTTCTAAACAAGGAGAAAAAGAGCTGGGAAAGGGGAGCTGGCTGGGGGTTGGGGGCAGGGGGCTTTCCGGGGCATCGGTAGCAGCTTTCAGGAAACCTGTCTTGGGGGGTGTCCTTCTGAAAAGTGCTCAGGGCCTCCCTCTCCCCCCACCCTCCCCCCCACCTCAGCCAGAACTCTGCAGTTTCAATGACATTCTTGGCGGGTGAGCCCTGAGATCTTTTGATGCCCACGCCAAGGTCAAGAAGGCAGATGTCCAGTGGGTGACTGGCACTGAGGCCGGCCATGAGGTCCTCAAGCAGCCTCCCTTTCAGAAGGAGGGAGCCACGCACGGTGGGGAAGTGGGGCGTGCAATCCGTCCTCCCCTCGTTTGTAGCCTGCTCCTTGTGGAGAGTGTCTGCACAGACAATGTGGTTTGGATTTGGCTGAGCCCCCTCAGCACCTTATAAAGCACCTTGCTGAGTCAGGGAGAAAGCAGCCCCCGCTGGGGAGAGGAGGAGGGGGCCGGGAGAGAAAGGGAAAAGAGGGAGAGGGGAGCTGAAGGAGGGAGGTGGGGGGCTGAGAGAAGGGAAGGGCAGAAAAGTAAATGGGTGGGAGTAGGAAGGAGGGAGGAGGCAGGAGCCCAGGGAGGAAGGGGAACAGACTGCACCCCCATCCCACCACACGCCCGGCAAATACTCGCCTCGGGAGGCCAGAAAACATTGCCCTGCAGTAGCTGAGGGCCTGTGGCCCCGAAACGGGGACCCAGGCCAAGGGGGGGCAGGGACAACTGGCTTCACACACAGCCACCCCCCCCCACCCACCCAGCTTGTTATGGTGACACTGCACGCTGGAGAAGTCGCCTTCTCCCTCTGCCTCTTGTCTAGACTTGCATCCCTGCCCTCTCCCCTCAACCAGGGGGTGGCCAAGCCCCCCCCCCCCATCTTCCCCACTGCCAAGGGGAAAATCAGCTCCATCTCCAAGCTGCCAGTGCCCCTCTGCCGTGTCTGGGCAAAGGCAGGAGGCTGGGAGCTGCCAGGTGGGTTGGGGTGGGGGCTGGAACAAAGACCTTGCCTTTCTGCCGCCCAATCCTAAATAGGGTGGGCTGTGGGAATTGGGGGAGAGAAGGAAGAAAGGAGAGGCAGAGCGTGATAGCTCCCCCTCCAGGATTTCTGTGGCGTGGGGGCACAGGGGGCTGCCCTCTGATTTCCAGTTGGGGCTGTCAACTTCCCACTCCCCCGTGGCTCTCAGACGGGATTCTTGTTCTGGGACTGCCGGTGAGGGCAGGGCAGAGGTTACAGGAGACTCCTGCCCCCTGAGCCCCAGAGCCATCTGTCTTGGTACACGGTGTGCAAGAAGTTTCCGAAACCCTGCTGGGTGCTAGGCGCTACGGAGACAGAAGAGGGAAGGAAAACCCACCGCTGCCTTTGAGAATTTCATGGTCTGGTGACAAGGGGCACTCATTTACACTGAGAGATCAGAGGATGGAAAGGGCAGGAGAGCTCTGGGAGGAGGTGGAGCTTCAGGGTGGGAAATACAGCTGGAGCCACAGGAAAATGCACCGAGGGAGCACTGGCCCTGGCCCACGGGGCTCCCTGCTCTGTGGAGAGTCAAGCGGGGAGTCAGGACGAGGGGCTTCCAACTGGCCAGCGGCATGGCCTCTCGTGGAATGGGGTATGACCCCTTGTGCCCTCCTCCCCAACAGGATGGTGGGAGATCGGGGAGCTCATGAGGAGGACACTGCTTTGCTGCCTCTCTGGCCTTCCAGTCTCCAGGCCTCATCCACAGGGAGTGGCAGGCCAGACCCCAAGGGATGTGGCTGGGAGGGGGGCGGGTCTGGCACGGGGCGGGGGGGGGGGGGGGGGATGCTTCAGCTGCCCTCCAAGGGGGTGGGGTGAGTCAGTTTGGGCTCAGGGACAGGCTAGACCTCTCCCTCTCACCTTCCCTCCCTACTCCCATAGCTGGTACCCCCAGGAAAGGCATTCCAGAAGCCCCCCAAATCCCATGTCCCACACAGCTGCAGAAAATTGGCACTGAAGGGGTCCTGGGCCCCAAGGATGTCGTGGATTCCTGAACTAGGGAAGCCTCTGATCCAGTCCCCTCCTGATGGGTCGGCAGGAATGAGAGTGTTGGCGAAGCCCACAGAGGTAAGTGAGGACACTCACTAATTCATTCATGTGTTGACCAAACATGTCCTGAGTACACAGACAGGAGCCCCACGGGGCCATGGGGATGAGGGGTGGAGGCTGACCTGTGTGCTGGCAGGAGAGGCAGGGGCCTGCCAGTGCCTGCTGCAATGCCTGGCATTTCTTGGTGACACTTTTACTCCTTTTAGGACTCTAAGGCTTAACTAATGACAATAGTTTAAACATACTGAGCTCTCACCACGTGTTGGGTCCTGTGCTAAGGTTTTTCGTGGACGAGACCGTTTGATTCTTGCTGTAACCCCAGAAAACAGGAGCTGTGATTTACCCATTTTGTATGTGAGGTCCCTGAGGCTTGGAAAGATGAAGTCACTTGTCTCAGGTCACACAAGTGGCGGAACCAGGACTGGCACCCAGCACTGTCTGCCCTTTGAATTACACCATTCAGATGCCAACATGGGGCACGCCGAGAGGGGAAGGGGCTGGGTGCTGGGAGCGGGCTCCAGAGGCACCAGGACTAGCCAGTGCCCCCTGGCTATGAGGTTATCTAAGCTGGGGCCAGCCTGCCGCTACGGGACACTAAGATGTCCCTTTGGACAGAAAGAGAATCTCCCTGTGCCTGGAGCGGGGGACCTGGGCCCTCCTGCTCTCTGCCCACTGCTGACGTGGACTGTGTGGCACGTGGGGGCAGGCACCTGACCTGGACCCTCCCGGGCTGGCGAGAGTCAGCCCCCTGAAAAGCGCTCCAGTCCCCTCAGCTAGAATTGTAGATTCCAGGAGCAGGCGAGTGGGTTTGAATCACGGAATGAGGACCGAACTGCGTGTTAGGTCCCCACCCACCCACAGCCAGGGAGAGGGCTTCCCTGGGCTTCCGAGGGCCCTACTATTTAGCCTGCAAAGTGAGGGCCAGGTAGGCTCAGAGGCTCTGCCTGGGCTGCCGGGGGCTCCCCCGGATCCGCATCCCTGACGGGAGGCCTCCTCTCCATCACCTCGCGCACACGCGCCACTGGCTGCAGGCCTGGGGGCCACCAGCAGGGCTGTGCACTTTCCCTTTCCCTCCAGTGGGCACGAGCCCAGAGGGCCCTGCCTCACCCTGCGCTGGCGGTGATGTCAGCGGAAACCCCAGGGTGCTGAGGACCTCCTCCTACCTCAGCCACGGCCCTACCCTGCCCTGCATCCTGCACCCACACCTGGACGGGCTCAGCCTCCCAGAGGACACCGCGCCCACCTGCCCCCCGCTTCCCCGTGAAGCTGAGGGGACCGGGCCCTGCTGCCTGCCTCTCCCCTGCCCGACCTAGGCTTCGTCTCCCCATCTGCAAGGATGTCTGGGTGATGAGTGGGTACCGGAAGGCAGGGGCAAAAGGGGTAGCCCCAGATGCTCAACTCCTCCCTTGCCTGCCAGGAGCTTTCCCCGCCATCCTCCCAGGATGTTCCATTGCCCTGGCCAACCCATGCCTCGGGCTCCGTGACTCCGTCTCCCCTGGCAGAGGAGTGGGGTTACCTCTCCCTGGGCTGGAAGATCCTTATCCTGCCCTGCTGAGTCACTGCCGGCTCCTCCCGCTCTGTCCCCTCCCTCCCTACCGGCCTCCCTCCTTCAGACTTCTCCGGCTTTCTCCAGACTGTCTGGGTTCCTCAGGGGCCCCAGGGGTCAGAGGACAGACGGCATCTCCCTGAGATGACTTGGAGTCCCACCCCGAGTGACCGCCACCCCAGCACTGTTGGGACAGTGACAAGGAGTAAGGGCGTCGCTAGCTGTGTGACCTTGGGCAAGTCACTTGGCGTTTCTACACCTCACTTTTCTCCTGCACGGAACAGGGATGATGATAATGGTACCTTCCTCGGAGTAAAAGGACGATTGAGCTAATACATGTCAAATCTCTGGCACTCAGCACTCGATAACGTTGCGTATTATTGTTACCTGCCCCGTCGGGCCCTATCCTCCTGTCTCGGCTAACGACGCCACCTCCCCCTTTCCAGTCCCCATGCCCACATGTCTGCACCTTTTCTGTTCTTTAGACCCTGCTTTCCTCCTGCAGCCTGTCCCCACAACCCCAACGGGATCTGACCGTGTGACGCTGGGCGTAGACCACAGGACACAGATACGAGACTGGAGAGTTGGGCCGTCGGTCGTTCAACCCTCCTCCCACGACGACCAGTTCGGAGCATTGGACTTTGCAACCCCGGGGGGGGCTGCGTGTATTGAGGGAGAGACAGAGGGGGAAGGGTGGACACTCAGGGCACAGGGGGCTCTGAGTGGAGTCAAGGGGTCCGGGCTGTACTGGGCGCGACTCCGTCCGGGCTTCCAGGCCATCTGTCTGCAACACTCGAGTGGTGGTTGGGTCTGTGAGGAGTTCACCCCTCCCCGGCCCCCACAGGCACCTCTCAGAGGTCCCGTCCTTCCCACCAGAGCACCCTGAGCACTCGCCAGCCGCTGCGAAATGCGTGAAGTGACAGAGGGCTCGAGAACTCAAGGCGCACAAAGGGCTGTGGTGCAGAGGAAGGAGAGGGCAGGCAGGGCTTGGAAAGGGGCCGAGGAGGGTCTGGGTGGCAAAGAGGGGAAGCCCACACCTGGCCTGGAAGCCGTGCCTGGGGCTCGGGAGGAGCTGGCACTCAGGCCGGTGGGGCGCAGCCCCCCAACAAACATTCGGGAAGCACCCCCCACATGTGCCCCGAGGAACAGCGTGGACATAGAGAGACCCACACCCTGCCCACCAGGGGCTCCGGGGCTGCTGGGACGGAGGGCCAGATGGCTCCAGAGTCGCCGGGGCCCTGCTCTTAATTAGTGGCCCCCCCCCTGCCCGACCCCGGGTGCCTGAAGTCTCCCCGCGCTCCCCCTGCCCTCTGGTGACCCCATCTCGGCCAGGGAGGACGGCTTCTCGGCCCCCTTCTCCCTGGGTGCGTAGCACCGCGTTGGGCACCCAGCTGGCACCCACAGGCGCTCGCCCAGGGCAGAGCAGCCTGGTCTCTGTTCTGGAAGCCGGGGCTGTACGCGGTGTCTGTCTCCCTCTACTGGTCCCTTAAGGGACAGCCTGGCCAGGACGCTTGGCACAGAGCTGGTGGTGTCCAGGTCTCCCAGGCAGTGGATGGGGAGCACGGAGAGGCGGCGAAGAGGGCCCGGGGACTCGGGCCCGGCTGCCGCCCTCAGGAGCACCGCCGCCTCCTGGGTCTCTGCGGCCCGAAGAAACCGGTCTCCGACAGGGGCCCCCAGGGGTGGTCTGAGGGAGGCCAGGTGGCCTCCCCGATGCCTTCCCCGCAGGCCAGCAGGCCCCTAACAGCCTCCTTCCCCTTCCAACCCGTGAATGGAACTGTCATCCATGGATTTATCTAAACCTTTTGTGCAGCTATTTATATTTCCAGCCGAGACCACATTTTGGAGTAATGAGTTCCATCGGGGTCCTCCCCTGCTGGGTGAAGCACGCTGCCTTTGATTTGTCCTAAACTTACCTCACTCGCGCTCCGAGGGGGCCCTGTAACTCCAGCATGCCAGGTTCTGGTGAACAAGCCGGAGCTTCCCCTCCGCATCCCTGCTGTGGGTTTAAAATTTCCATCCCATCTGCCTTCCACCTCTAGCCTGCAGCCTGAGGAGCCCGGGTCTCCCGCCTGCGCGCGGGGCGACCGGCAGAGCGAGGACAGCCAGCACCTCGTGCCGGCCTCTGGCAGCCTGCCAGGCCAGCGAGGACTCATTCTCCCCACGACGCCGAGGTTCCCGAGGGCCCGGGACTGCGGGGTGGCCCCTGGCGGCAGCCACAGGCTTCCAGCACCGCGCCTCTTTGCGGGGCTGACCTCTGCCTCCTCCGCCGGAGCCCCCTGACCAGTCCCGGGCCTCCAGGCCTTTCTGTGTATTGTTTCTCCGGGGGGGGGGGGCTCTCCTCCCAGGTTCCTAGTGGGATTCACCAGGGCTCCGTCCACGCTGGTTTACAAGAGGTTGAGGGCACACTCCAGAGACGGGGATGGTGAGGCACGACAGTAACAGCGGCAATGCCCACGGCGTGTACCGAGAGCTTTCACGGACGCGGACCGAGTGAACCCTCACACAGCCCTTTGAGGGAAGGACTGGTATTGCCCCTTCCCCCCGATTTCCAGGTGAGACAACTGAGGCTCAGAGGAAAGAAGCGATGTGTCCAGCCCGGGAGCAGTGGAGCCAGATCTGGGCAGACCAGGGCCTAGAATGCCATCAGTCCCCCGAGACAGACAGCCTGTCCTGCAACCTCTCCGAATGCTATACCCTTGTCGTTCAGTACATGCTTTTGTTTGTTTGTTTCGGTTTATTTTGGGAGAGAGTGTGAACAGGGCAGGGGCAGAGAGAGAGAGAGAGAGAGAGAGAGAGAGAGAGAGAGGGAGAGAATCCCAAGTAGGCTCCATACTCAGCGCAGAGCCCAATTCAGGGCTGTCTCACGACCCTGGGATCATGACCTGAGCCAAAATCAAGAGTCAGGAGCTCAACTGACTGAGCCACACAGGAACCCCATCAACAAATAATTATTTAAAAACATGTTTTTAATGTTTATTTCTTTTTGAGAGAGACAGAGAGACAAAGTGCGAGCAGGGGAGGGACAGAGAGACAGGGAGACACAGAATCCGAAGCAGGCCCCAGGCCCCGAGCCGTCAGCACAGAGCCCAACGCGGTGCTCGAACCCACAAACTGTGAGATTATGACCTGAGCCGAAATTGGACGCTTAACCCACTGAGCCACTCAGACGCCCCAACAGATAATTATTTTAAACGTTTGAAATGGTAACCACCTTCCTGCATCCACATCTGCCTTACCACACACATATTCCTACATACTTACATACTTTGGTACCTGTGGGGTGAAGATTAGGAATTTGGGGGTTGAAAGGATCCTGAGAGAGCATCTCGTGCAACCCTCTCATTTTATCAGGGAGGAAGCCGAGGCCCCAAAAAAGGCCTTGACTTGCTGGAGACTGTGAACAGGGCTGGGGCGGTCCCAGGTCTTTTCCGGCACAGACCCCAAACTGCCTTTGGGTTCCTATTCCCCTCCCAACACACGGTGCGCCTCACGGTTGCAAGGCCCTCCACCCCACCCCCCCAGCCCCCTGTGCCTCCTGCTCCATCCGGACCTGACAGGCATCGGTGCCTGTGCCAACTGCAAGCCCAGAGAGGCTGCCTGGTTTCAGACAGGAGAACATCCTTCCAGTCCCGCAGCCTAGGGGGAGCAGGACAGCCAATTACAACTCCTCCCGGAACTGCGGCCAGATGACGGGCCCAGGAAAGCCGAGGGCCCCTTCAGGATCACAACACGTCAAGGTTGGAAGGAACCTCAGTGAGCATCTCACACCGCCAGCCACGTCATACAGATGAAGACACAGCCGCAGAGACAGAGAGGGGCCTTCAAGTCACATAGCGAGTCAGTGGTGAAGCACAGACTAGAGACCCAGGACCCCTGATTCCCAGCTCCAGGCTCCTTTCTGGTCTGAGCCCTTCGGAAGGGTCAGGTGATAACTGACCTCTGGCAGGGTGTGTGTGTGTGTGTGTGTGAGTGAAAAGACTCATTAAGAATCCTAAAGAGGGGTGCCTGACTGGCTCAGTCAGAAGAGCATGCAACACTTGATCTCGAGGTTGTGAGTTCAAGCCCCACGCTGGGCATTGAGATTACTTAAAAAAAAATCCTAAAGACTTTATGTGTGTGGGTGTATGTCTGAAGATTCATTAAACATCCTGAGAGTTTATGTCTCTCTCTCCCTCCCCCAGGCCTTGCACCAAAGACCTCAAGGCCACAGGGCCCTACAGCGTCAGAGGTGTCGGGGCAGAGGCACAACTGTGTGATTATTGTGCCCCCTCCTCGCCTTCCAGGAGCTTTGACATCTGCTCCTGTCCCAGTTGGGCTGCCCAGGCGACAGGTGTGGGGCCACGGCGGAGAGTGTGTGAAGGCTAAGCTGAGTTACACTGGGGTAAAAAGAGAGTGAGGGATATGGAGAGAGGAGGAAAAGGAAGAGAATAGCTAATGCTAGGTTCTTTTGTGGGTTTTATTTTTTGACAGAATGTGGGGGGGGGGGGGGGAAGGGCAGCTACTGTCCAGGGAAGGACGGGACTGTGGGAAGAAGCTGGAAGTTCCATCACAGCACCTTAAGTAGACGTATATGAAATAATGTTGCATTATTTCAAAATGCAAGGCGGGGGGGAGCGGCACAGAGAAGGCCTCTCTGAGGTCGAGCAAGTGCAGCTGAGCCCCAGGAACAGGAGCCAGTATGTGACAAGGGGGACATTTTAGGAAGGTCACTTTGGTGCTGTATGGAGGGTAGACTGGAGAAGACAGGCTGGAGGCAGGGGAGCACTCAGAGAGCTCCCACAGGCATCCAGGTGAGAGAGAATGGTGGCCGGAGCCAGGATGGTGGCCGTGGCCGTGGCCGTGGGTGCCACCCGTTTGGAAGGTGGAGCAGTCAGGGCTTGCCGAAGGACTGTGACGTGGGATGATGGAGACTGGATGACTCCCAGAGGACTGACTTAAATGCCTGGGTAAAGGTGGTGCCCTTTGCACTGATTCCCTTGGGAGGCAAGACCAACCTCCCCCACGGGTGCCTGGGTGGCTCAGTCGGTTAAGCATCCAGCTGGATCTAGGCTCAGCTCATGATCTCACATTTCTTGACCTCCAGCCTCACAAGCGGCTCTGCGCTGACAGAGCGGAGGCTGCTTGGGATTCCCTCTCTCCTTCTCTCACTCTGCCCCTCCTCTTGTCTCTCTCTCTCTCTCTCAAAATAAATAAATAAACTTAAAAAAAAAAACAAAAAAAAAACCTCCGCCAGTGCTCTAGGGAAGACTGGTGAGAAACTGCACCTAGGGCAGGAGAGGGAGAGACAAAGGGGGATCCAGAACCGCAGGCCAGGAGCTGGAGGGCAAGGGGCAGGTAGACAAATAGATTCTTCACTGCAGACAATACCGGAGGGACAAGGCCGAGCCCCGACCCTAAGGAACTCAGCGATGCCCAAGTCCCTTCAGAGCACTAGGAACCCTGGTGCTGTGCCGGCTAGAGCTCAGAAAGTCCCTCCAAGACTTTCTTTCCACTGTGCAGCCTTGCAACCTGGGGCCCAGGGCAAGGGGGGAAACTTCCCTGGCTGCACGGTCTTAGGAGTCTTTTTTTTTTTTTTTTTTTTTAGAGAGAGAAGGTGGGGGGGGAGAGAGAGAAAGAGAGAGATCAGAGAATCTCAAGCAGGCTCCGCCCTGTCAGCGCAGAGCCAGAGGAAAGGCTCAATCTCACAAACCGTGAGATCATGACCCTAGCCAAAATCAAGTCAGACGCTTAACCGACGGAGACACCCAAGCGCCCCTTTGGGGGGGGGTCTTTTAAAAAATGGTCACACAAATGCGACTCTACGCTCGGAAAATGTTTCCAGCGCTCCCCACTGGTGTCCCTCATCATTTGGCAGCCCCCACCCCTCTGCTAGGCTCACGGAGCATTTCCTCCCGCCCCCCGCCCCGACCAGGGGCAAAGCCCACGCACCAATGACCTTTTACTCCCGCTTGCCCCTGCTGGGTACACCCTTCTACCCCTTTCAGCCCCGATAATCTGTTTTTCAAGATCAATGACGGATCCTCCAAGCCAGAACGCACAGCCACCTCCCGACCTCCCACCCTGAGATCCTGAAGCAAATTTAGTCTCTTTAGAACTGGTGGTTGCGGCTTGTGTCCGTGCGGAAGGCCCAGCTTCGACCAGGTATCCAGACGACACCCAGGAAGATCTGTACTAAGCGAGCCAGACGGGCGAGCCCGTACATCTCAGGGCTCCGAGCCCGGTGCTCGCTCCATGGCGGCCGCGGGTGCGCGGCCGCCGAGGCCCAGCCGAGCCGGCCGGCCCGCTGCCCAGGGGCGCGAAAACGCAGGGGCCGGCGCTCCCGGCTCCGGTCCCCGCGCGGCCCGCCTCCCGACCGAGGACTCCGTCACGTGACGGCGGAGCCGGCGAGCGTTTTTCTCACGTGACGGAGGCGCCGGTGTGTGGGCCAATGAGAACGCGGGGCGGGGCTTCCGGGGGGCGGTGCGCGGGAAGGGAACCCCCGGGGGCCCCGCGGCGGCGGCCGAGACCCGGGGACCAGCCGCCTCCCCGGGGTTGGGTAGGGATCCGTTGCGGGCCGGCCGCCAGTCTCAGCTCGGTCGCGGGCCAGGCCCGGCCCCGGTCCTGGGCGCAGCATGAAGTGTCTGGTCGCGGGCGGCAACGTGAAGGGTGAGTTGGGGGCGACCGGTGGGCGGGGGCACGTGGAACCGCGGGAGATGCCAGCCTAACCCCCGTTTCTTTTCTCCTCCCCGCAGTGCTCGGCAAGGCCGTCCATTCCCTGTCCCGTATCGGGGATGAGCTCTACCTGGAGCCCCTGGAAGACGGGGTGAGGGGGTGGGTGGGATTACAGCAGGGAGCCGGTTTCGCCTCCCATCAGGCCAGATGCCCTTGGGCAGATTTGTCTGCTGAGTTTGTTCCCCCCTCCCCCCACCCCGTTGTTGCGGCGTCAGTTCGGGCCCTGTCATCTTCCCTGGTCCCTGAAGTGCCCGGTGGCGGGTGGGGGGTGACTAGGGGAAAAGGCGGAGTATGTAGACCCCTTGCTGTGGGAGCAGTGCCGCCAGGGACTCAGGGAAGGCTTCGGGGAGAAGGCATCCGCTGACGGGACCGAGAGGGAGGATTTCCACAGGTGCCGGCGGAGGACAGTAGGGCAAGTGTGCGACAAAAGCCAGCCAGAGGGCAGGGCCGTCTCTGCCCCCTGACCGCATCCCTTTCCCTGCTCTTCCTGGCCCAGCTCTCTCTCCGGACGGTGAACTCCTCTCGCTCTGCCTATGCCTGCTTCCTCTTTGCCCCACTCTTCTTCCAGCAGTACCAGGCAGCCACCCCTGGTCAGGAAGCCCTGCGCTGTAAGATCTTGATGAAGGTGAGGCCCTTCCCTCATCAGCGGCCCTGTGCCGCTGCCCTGGAACGTGTCTGCTCTGGGACATTCGGTAGATACTGCCTGGGGAGGGAGAGGTACTGCAGGAGCGAGCCGGTGTCAAATGTGGTGAGGGGCACAGTAAAGACCACAGAGCGTAACGGGAGATACGGAGAGGGTGGTTGATTCTGCCGGGGTTTGGAGAGAGTGGTGATATCCAGGTTGGTCCTTGAAAGGTAAGTGGGTCTTTCAAGGCATCCCGGACAGGTGTAACAGCATGAACAAAGGCCCAGAAAGGCGTAAACGTTCTGCACGTTGTGGAGCTCCTTTCCTGCCGTGACAGTGCTGAGCCTGGGATGGCCAGGTCCTCCACGGGACGTGGAAGCTGGTCGGTGGAGGCACAGCACTGAGCCGATGGATTTGCCCCACTCAGTCGTTCCTGGCCGTCTTCCGCTCGCTGGCGACGGTGGAGAAGACTGTGGAGAGATGCTGCATCTCGCTGAATGGCAGGAACAGCCGCCTGGTGGTCCAGCTGCACTGCAGATACGGTGAGCGGGCAGCCGGCTGGCCACGGGGTCCCTGGGGTGGAGGTTAGCAGGACCCACTGAGACCCTGTCTGCCCATCCAGGGGTGAGGAAGACTCACAACCTGTCCTTCCAGGAATGCGAGTCCCTGCAGGCCGTCTTCGACCCAGCCTTGTGCTCCCATGTGCTCCGTGCCCCCGCACGGTGAGTCTGTCGGCTGGCTACAAGCTGAGCCGTGGGTCTTTTTTTCTTCTCTGGAGCTTCAAGAGTCAATTTAAGGAGATGCCTTCTTCATTTTCTCTTCTACATTTGCTGTCGGGGCCTGGTCTGGCTCTTAGGCAGAGGCTGGAATGGAGGAGGGCGGTGCCCCAGGGTCCTCAGGATCTTCAGGAGCCTGTGTTCTCCACCCCAAGGGTCCAGCTTGGCTTTCTGGCCATTCAGACCCATTCTGACTCCTCTTTTAGAAGGCAGGTCTTTGAAGCACCTGGGTGGCTCAGAGTATCCGACTCTTGATGTTGGCTCAGGTCACGATCCCAGGGTCATGGGATCAAGCCTCGTGTTGGGCTCTGTGCTGGGTGTGGCGCCTGCTTGGGATTTTCTCCCTCTCTCTCTGTCCCTCCCTCACTTGCTCTCTCTCTCTCAAAATAAACTTTAAAAAATGTTTAAAAAGAAAGAAAGAAAAAAAGCAAGCAGGCAACCAACCAAGCATGTCTTTGGTTTGCATGTAAATCCTCTCTCTGGCCTGAACAGCCTTGAACGTCCATCTTTAAGCTTTGTGGCTCAGGAGCTCAAAACCCTTCTCTGGTGGGGTCATCCTTCTGGGACCGTGTTCTTTCGAGAGCAGCCTCTTTTCCTATCTGCCTGGACTGTAGATTTGAGGAGTCCGCAGCCCAAGGAAGGAGGCTGGACAGGGAGGTCATGGTCCAGAACGGCTGCCTGAATAAGCAGCCATGGGGGTGGGGCTCTGTTCTGGGAAAATCTGAACACCCAGGGGCAGTGCAGGACCTGGCAGCTGGGGGCTCCAGTGGAGAACACTAGTGTGGAGAGGGGTAGCTCCCCTCCCACCCTCTGCTGGATGCTGCTTGTATTTGAGTAGCCCAAGGTCATGTTCATTTTGGTAGCCATAAGGTGTGGTATCTGAAGTTCCCTTTGAGTCCCTACAGTCTATTTTTCTGAGTTCTGTTGGGATAGTGCGCTCAGGACTCCTTTGGGTAAAGGAAGAGGGAAGGGTATCACCTCTAGTCTGGATTTGGGTGCTATTTTTTTCTTTTAATGAGCAATTGTTTTTCCTTGTTTCGTGGACAATTTCAAATATCTGTAAAAGCAGATGCCCACTCCCGTCTCAGTTGTCTTGAGGCCAATTCCAGACGTTGTCTCGTACGTGAATACTTGTTAACGTGTATTCTAAGAGATGAAGATTTAAGGCCTTTTTCTGAAGGCCGAGTTTATGGATGGCACCGCTGTGGTTTCCCACCCCTCGGTGGGCAGGTGCTGCCTGCCTGGTTCGGCCCATGCAACCAACAGCCCATCCTTCCTGTTACCTCCTCTGGATTCTGCTCTGGTCTGCCCCATCCCTTGCGGTGGACTTTTCTCCAACAGCCCGAGAGCTTTGGATGAGGTAGGAACCAGGTCCCCCTCACCCTGTCCTCCCTCCCAGGGCGTGCTAGGCCTGGCACATGGTAGGTGTCTGTGCGCTAATAACCCGTGCCACAGCTCTGCCTCAGCTCACCAAGAGCGAAGGCCCTGGGCAGGGCTAAGCCTTGGTGTGATGCTGTGCCCTCCTCAACAGGGTCCTGGGGGAGGCTGTTCAGCCCTTCCCCCCCACATTGGCAGAAGTGACGCTGGGCATCGGCTCTGGCCGCAGGGTCATCCTGCGCAGCTACCAGGAGGACGAGGCAGGTGAGGGAGCCAGATGCGGCCTGGGATGACTCAGGGCGGGGGGGTGGGGTGGGGGCAGCCGGGGTAAGAGGGGACAGGGCCCAGAGGCCTGGGTTCCTCCTGCTCCTGCCTCCAGACAGGACTGTCAAAGCCATGGTGACGGAGATGAGCATCGGGGAGGAGGACTTCCAGCAGCTGCAGGCCCGGGAAGGGGTGGCCATCACTTTCTGCCTCAAGGAATTCCGGGTGAGTTTCCCCCCAACACGCTCCCCACCCTGCCCTCCCGGCCCCACCCAGGCTCACCGCTCTGCCTCTCCACCCCCAGGGACTCCTGACTTTCGCAGAGTCCGCAAACTTGTCTCTTAGCATTCACTTCGATGTGCCAGGCAGGTAATTCCCAGCCTCAGGTGTGGGAGGGGAGGCTCTGGGCTGCCGGGAGCTGAAAAGCCCTGACCCGGCCCGGGACCTGTCATCTGCCTAGGCCAGCCATCTTTGCCATCAAGGACTCCCTGCTGGACGGACACTTCGTCCTGGCCACAATGTCCGAGTCGGACCTGCGCTCCCCAGAGCGACACAGGCTGGCGCCTCCGCTCCAGGCTGACAGGTGAGGATGCCCACCCGCCTGCCCACGCCTCCCCACTGCCACCTCTGTACCCTGGCCTGAGCCTGCCGCCCGCGTGCCACCCCCAGCGCACACACTTCCTGTCAGGCCCCAGCCCCTACAGCCCTCACAGCCCCTTCCAGCCCCGCAGGCTCAGCCTTCCCGATCAGCTGTGCTCAGAGATCCCTCCCACCCAGGGAAGTGTCCCCAAGGTCGGGCTGGTTTCCTTCTCTGGCTGAGTCCTCCCCTCTGAGCCTCTTCCCAGGCCAAGGAGGGAACAGGCTGCTGGGAGGCAGGGAGCTGCCTGGGGCTGGGGAAAGCAGGTGGCTGGAAGGGCAGGTGGGATGGGGAGGATGGGCCCAGTGTAGCCGAAACAGAGGAAGTTTAGTCTGGCCCCCCGCCCAGCACGTCCCTGGGCCCCAGTGCTCTCCAGCTCTGTCTCCCGGGAAGGTGGAGGCTTTGGCCCCAGGTGGTCTAGCTCAGAGGATTTGATGCTCCCCTACCCAAACTGAGCTAAACTCACTCCCAGGATGCCTCCCTCAGGCCCTGATCTGAACTCTCATCAAACGGATTCCAGGTCCACTCCCTGCAGGAAGCCTCCACTTAACCACTACGTCTTTTCCCCTCCAACTAAGTGAGAAGGTAGTGAAGCCAAGGGATCATCACTGGTCACAAGGCTTTTACAGCCCCCTCTGAGTCCTCTAAGGAGAGGCCCTGCCTCTGTACCCGATTTTCTCCCTGTTCCTGACACCGTGTTCCTGCCTACAGCACACCCCACCTGGATGACTTTGCCAATGACGACATTGACTCTTACATGATCGCCATGGAAACTACTGCAGACATCGAGGGCTCCCGGGCAGTACCCTCTATGTCCTTTTCACCTGGCCACCAGCCCCCTTCTAGCCCTGGCCCCTACTCAGAGGACAACGACACTGAGCCCAGTATAGAGCCTGGGACTCCCCCCCCCAAGAAGGTAGGGGCTGGAGATGGAGGCAGGGGTGGGTGGGAGGCAAGGAGGGAGCAGCCTCCAGAACTCACCCTGCTTCCTCTGCTCCCTTCCAGTTCCGCTCGCTGTTCTTTGGCTCCGTCCTCGCCCCTGCACGCTCCCCTCCCGGCCCCAGCCCTGTGCTGGCTGAAGATAGTGAGGGTGAAGGCTGAACTGAGAAACAAGGCCATGTCCAGAGGCCCTGGACTAGACGAAGCCACGGCCTCCCCCTTCCCCCAGAGGGCTGATCTCTGCCCTGGTGGGTGGTAAAGGCGGGCTGTGCTGGAGTGGAGCTGGTTGGTCTTGTCCCCACCTCAGACCCCTCCCAGCTGTCTGTGACTAGCCTGGGTCCTGTCTTCTCTCACCAACTCCCAACCAATCATGTCTGTTCCCAGGTTTGGCACTGAGCTGCCACCTGATGGGAGGTCCCTCACCTGTTCCTCCCCGTAGGCCTTCAGGCCAGACTCCTAACTACGTAGCCAGGGTGGACACCTGCCTTCCCTAAGACAAAAGTCACAAAGGGGCTCTTGGCCCCTGCTACTCTCCCGGCTTTGCCAATCATGACGTGTCCCTTCCTTAAAACCCTGGGCACGCCCCTGGGATCCCTTGAGCCGGCAGACTATTTTTCTTGCTTTCTCTATGCTGTCTGGCCCTGGTTTGGAATTCTAAGCCCCTGTGGACCCGAGCCTGTGGCTGGGGTTGCCTTGGCTGGCGCCCCATGCCCAGCAAGCCTGTCCTCCCAAGCGGCTCTGGGCAGAAGGGCTGCCAGGCTCAGTATTTGGG
Source organism: Panthera tigris (assembly GCF_018350195.1). Classification (NCBI taxonomy): domain Eukaryota; kingdom Metazoa; phylum Chordata; class Mammalia; order Carnivora; family Felidae; genus Panthera; species Panthera tigris. The sequence goes on from NC_056669.1 coordinate 109,346,388, forward strand.
ACAAGGGAGACAGAGGCCGTGGCGAGAATCCAGCTTTGACCTTTATTCAAGAGACCAGATGGGTCGCCCCAGGATCTGTCTGCTGGCCCTGAGGCCAAGCGAGGCTGGAAACCCACATCTGGCCCTGCTTTGCCCTGAGCTGCAGCCTCAGCCCCAGGGTCCTGCTTGTCACCACCGCCGGTGCAGGCGGAAGGAGCCCTGGGGGACTGGACGCTGCTATCGATTCATTAAAAAAAAAGAAAAAGAAAAATATACCAAGGCTCCGTGCTCCCCGTGACAGGTGGGCCTGGGGGGAGCCAGCACGAACCCCCCCAACGGCCACATAATTTCTGTACAATCCACCATCTGGGGCAGAGTGCGGGCACGTGGAGGCTATTTCTTGGCTTTGGCGGAGTTGCGGGGTGGGGTGATGGGCCGGCCTCCAGGGTTCAGGCCGCTGAACTGCCCGTATTTCCCCTTGTTCTTGTCAGCGGGCTTGAGGATCTAAAAGAGACAAAGCTGGTCAGGCTCGCGGGCTAAGCCGTGGGGTCACGGGCCCCGTCCTTCCCCATCCCCACCTGGAAGGAGCACATGAGCGTCTCATCCACACTCATCATGGCGCCTGCGTTGTCAAACTCGCCACAGTAGTTGGGAGCTGAGAAGAGTGTCACCAGCTGCCGCTTGGCAAAGAACTCATAGCCGTCTTCCACCACCTGGAGGAGGATGGGGGCAGTTGGCTCAGTAGGTGCTAGCTACCGGGCCCCGGCTCCCCCCCGGCCCAGGGCGGCCAGCCCACCTGGTGCGCCCGGCAGATGAGGTCCAAGTCGTGTTTGTGTAGGAACTTGGCCACTACCTCGGCCCCAAAGGTAAAGGAGACACCACGGTCATTCTCCCCCCAGCCCTGCACGTCCTTGTCAGGGTCAGACCACAGCAGGTCACATAGCAAGCCCTGGTCAGGCACGTCTGTCGGCCGCATGATACGCCGAATCTGCTCCATGGACTGCAGGTCCGGGGACAGGCCTGGGGCGCGTGGGGGGAAGGGGGACACAGGTCACTTTTCTCAAACCAGCCTCGAAGCCCTCCTGCTCCAGAAAGCCTTTGCCGGCCGGTCTCCCCTCACCCACCACCACCTGGCTCTCTCCCAGAGTCCCAGGAGGCCAGGCGGGCAGAAGTCATCGCCTTCTGCCTCTTCAGGTTCCTGCCCTCAAGGACCAAAGAGCTCTCTGAACAAAGGAGACAAAGTACATTCACGATGCCAAGGCCAAAATGGGGGTGAGTGCGACCTAACACCGGGGCGGGGGGCGGGGGGCGGGGGGCTTTCTGGAAGATGCGACATGCAAACCAAGACCCCTGGGATGTGGCCTGGGGCTCTTCCTTCCCAGACATTCCTTCCACACGTGCCTCAGAGCCACCCTCACCTCCGTGGCAGCAGAAGATTTTCTCGTCCACAATGGCAGCAATGGGCAGGCAGTTGAAGCAGTCGGTAAAGGTTTTCCACAGTTTAATGTTGTAGCGCCTCTTGCCTGCCAGGAGGGAGATGCCTCGTGAGGCCCAGCTGCCCCCCACCCGGCACACTTTGTGGGCCGCTCAGACACAGCTGGGGGAAGGATGGAAGGCAAGAGAAGCCCCCTTCCCTGCCCCCCTTCCCCGACTCCACTGCCTACCAGCCGTCCTGGAAGAATTCTAAAGCAGCGGAGTCCACAGGAACCTGAGTTCCAATATGGAACAACCCGCCCCCACCCGGTGAGCAGGGCCAGGCCAAGACTAGGTCTGGTTTATCTCAGCTTCTGGTAGACAGAACCCAGTCCAAATAGGCATCCTAAGTGCTTAATGGATGTACTGGAGGGGAGTGTCCTCAGGCAGGGCCCCACATTAGAATATATACGGTCCTCAGTCAACAGCCATTCACCAGACCCCTCCTGAGTGCCAGGCCCCATGCCAGGAGGGCAGGGTGGAGAGCCATGAACTGACGTGCACCCTTCATAGAGCTCATACTCTGCAGGTACCTGTCACACACTAATACGTCTACTGCCAGGCCAATGTGAGGGTCCCACTGAGTAGCGGAGTCCCTCACGGACTTGGGCAACCCCAGATACTCTGCCTACTCACACTCATCATAGAAGCCATAGATGCGGTTGATGCTGGCACACTCGTGGTTCCCACGGAGCAGGAAGAAGTTCTCCGGGTACTTGATCTTATAGGCCAGCAGCAGGCAGATGGTCTCCAAAGACTGCTTGCCCCGGTCCACGTAGTCCCCCAGGAAGAGGTAGTTGCTCTCTGGAGGGAAGCCGCCGTACTCGAAGAGCCGCAAAAGGTCGTAGTACTGGCCATGGATGTCACCTGTGACCCAGAGAACCTGTTCAGCGCTAGGTGCAGGGGTTACACTTGAACCCAGGACCAAGTCTGGGCTCCAGGGAGGAGCAATCCAAGGACTTGGAGGGGAGGAAGATTCCACTTTCAGAAAGCAAAAGGGGCCTGGGCAGGGGGCTCACCGCAGATCTTGAGGGGTGCCTCCAGCTCCAGAAGAATGGGCTGGCTCAGGAAAATCTCCCGTGATTTGAGGCACAGACCACGGATCTCGTTTTCTGTTAGCTGTACATTCTTTCCAGGCCGCGAGCCCTGCACTGGGGACGGAATGGGGCATCAAGACTCTGGTCCCTCAGGCAGGAGGAAGGTGGACGACGCAAGTGGCCCTATGGGCACATCTGGGGGCTCATGGGCTTTCTGGGCCCCTCCTTGCCCCAGGGGCAGCTGTCGCTGTTGAGCCTCCCAGGACCTCCGCCTCGGGCCTCCCAGGTCGGGACCCCTCCAGGAGGGGGGTCTGCTGTGCCCAGGGGCCTGCCATCCAACACCCCACCCTACGGCGCAGGACCCCTGGGAGGGGTGGAGCTAGGTTTCTCAGGTTTCTTCCTCGCCCCGAGAGCGCAGGTCGACCCGTGCGCCCCGGGCCCAGGAGAGGGGGCTGTCCCCTCGAGCCAGGGGGTCCCTGGAGCCCCCCCCCCCCCAGGGCGCGCTGCGACTGGGGGGCAGCCGCAGCGGCGGGACCTCGCGGCCCGTCCCCGCCCAATCTAAGCTGGCCCTGGGAGGGGCAGGCCCGCCCGCGCACCACTTCCGGGCCAGGCAGGGGGCCCGGGCGCGGCGGGCGCCGACCTCCCCCGCCCCGGCCAACCTTCCAGCAGGCGCCCGATGATAGAGTCCAGGTTGAGCTTCTCGCTGTCGGACATGGCGGCGCCGCCGCTCCGGCCCAGCAGCTCCGGGGCCACTCCTGCCGCCCGCCCTCCCGCTGCCTCCTTCCGGCCTGGCGCTCCTTCCGCCCGCCCCAGCCCGCCCCGGCCTGCCGCCCCGCCTCCTCGGCCTGCCGCCCCGCCCCGCGCGCGCTGCCCCCGCGCTCTAGCGCCCCCGCCGGACGCCGGGAGCAGCGGCCGCGGCGGTCCGGAGGCGGGGCATAGGTGACGGGGCGGGGCGGGGCGGGGCGGGGCGGGGCGTGCGCTGAGTTTGGGTGTGTGTCCAGGACGGAGCCCGGCCAGTGGGGTGGGGCTTGGTGGGGCGGGGTCGAGTCTGGTCCCTCCCCTGACGAATGACCGAGTCCAGTTCCGAGGGTATGGGACCGGAAATACTGTGGAAGTTGTTTTTCTCTATCAAAGGCTGACCAGTCTTTCCCACCCACCCTGGGCGGGAGTGTGGTGTGAGTACGTTAATAACTGTCTCCCCATACACCACGGATTAAGTCCTCAAGGTGCAGAAAAAGAAACTGAGGCTCAGAGATAGCAAGGGGCTGGGCCAAAACCCCAGCTTCACATTCATGGAGGACCTTTACCTCCTGAGTCTTTGTGGCCCCCAGGCAGCTGGCCAGACTCAGACACCCACCGCGTTTTGGTCCACACTGTGGTGCGCGCTATTTTTTTTATGGTCCACACTGTGGTGCGCGCTAAGTTAATATTTTTTTTATAAGTTCCGTCATTGCTTCTTGAGTGCATAATAACACTGCATTACGTGCGTGTCCAAAGCATTACTTTGTAAAGAGCAAAACTATAATAAACCCTAATTCTCACTGGAATCCTGAACTGCTTTATGCGCCGGTAACCTCAAAACTGGAGGTGGCCTGGCCTCTGTACCTCCGGTGGGCCCTGACCCGTCACACCCATGGCGGAAACCTAAGCCTGCCGCCATCCAGCCCACGGGGGCCCACGGAGAGCCCACGGGAAGGGTGGGAGGAGCCCACAGCACTGGGGCAGACCGGAAGAGCCTCGGGGAGGAAGGGGTGACCCCCCCCCACACTCGGGAGGGTAGTGTGGGAGGGGCCCCCAGCGGGTTGCTGTCTGCTACTGAGGAGGAAGTGAGAGGAGGAGGTGAGGTGCAGCAGGGAGGTAAGCTGGGCTGGGGGGGGCAGGGGCAGGGGCTGGGCCTGGGGCTGGGCCTCTATGCAGAGGTCTGGCTTTTCTGCCACTTCAGGGCCCACCCTCCCCTCCCCCAATAAAAGTGGGGACAGAAGGAGCTTGGTGAGATACCCCGAAGCCTCTTCTCTCTGAACCTCACACAGTCAGGTCCTCGGGCTGGGGACCGGCTAGATGGGAGCCCAGGCCCCAGGCCGATCAGGAGTTGCCTCTCACCCTGGCTCTCCCCACATCTTGCAGCCTGTTGTAGCAGGGGTCTGGGGCACCATGGCCCAGGCCCTAGGGGAGGACCTGGTGCAAACTTCAGAGCTGCAGGATGACTCCAGCTCTTTGGGATCTGACTCCGAGCTGAGTGGGCCTGGCCCATATCGCCAGGCTGACCGCTATGGCTTCATTGGGGGCAGCTCAGCAGAGCCAGGGTAAGTGGGGGAGAGATGGGGGGCAGCGGGGTGCTGGGGCTGAGGATGGGGGCTGAGGGATGAATTTTAGAGTGAGGCTCAACCGCGAGGGTCCTGGAGGGTCTGGGGACTCAGCCAGTGTCACCCCTTCTCACACTCCAGGTAGAATCCTAAAGCCAGCGGGGCTGAGACAAGAGTGTCTCTGATCTGTCTCTTTTACCCTGAACCTCCAATGCTTTGCACCTATCCTCAAGGCCAAACATCCTTCCCCTTTTAATCTCTGCCCCAATAATCCCAGAACCTAACCAAAGAACCCACACCTCTTCCCTCACCCTCTCCCGTTCCCAATACACAGACAGGAAAACAAGTGCAGATAGGAACTTGCCCGAGGTCACGCCGGCGACCAAATAGAACTACATTCAAACTCAGGACTCCTGGCTTCTAGTCCGGGGCTCTGTCCACTTAGCTTCTCTTACCCTGGGGGACGGCCAACCAGCCCCTCCCCCAGCACACTCCTACACACCCCCTTCAGCCTCTCCTGCTTCTGCCCACATCAGAGCCACATCCTTTCCTGTCCCCATGACAACGATTGGCAACTCCTGGGTGACAGGTCACCCCCCCCCCCGCCCCAGGGCTCCCCAGAGATCTCCAGGGCCAGGAGCTGAGTTTCCCTGGGTAGCATGAAGGGTGGCAGATGTGGGCTCTAGGTAACAGCTGGCCCACACCTCGACACCTGTGTCATGTGCCCTCAGGCCCGGTCACCCTCCTGCAGACCTTATCCGCCAGCGAGAGATGAAGTGGGTAGAGATGACCTCACACTGGGAGAAAACCATGTCTCGGCGATACAAGAAGGTGAGGGGACGATGGTCCCATTGCCTCTGCCCGTGCCCTGGCAAAATTTACCCCTCCCGCATCCCGGGACCTCCTGCCTTTTTCCCCTACCGCCCAAAGTGACCCTTGCCCCACGACAGGCTGGGGCTTGGGACCTGCCAACAGAAGCAGGAGAGGCTGGCCTAGCTGTTCTAACGGGACCCCTTGGCCTCGCCCACAGGTAAAAATTCAGTGCCGGAAAGGCATCCCCTCGGCTCTGCGGGCCCGGTGCTGGCCTCTGTTGTGCGGGGCCCACGTGTGTCAAAAGAACAGCCCCGACACCTATAAGGTAATAGAGTTGGCAGGGGTCCTGCCTGCCCTTCTCAGAGCCCCTCGCCACTCTGAGCCCTCACCCCCACCTTCCTGTCCACCCACAGGAACTGGCCAAGGCCCCTGGAGACCCGCATTGGATGGAGACCATCAGCAGGGACCTGCACCGCCAGTTCCCTCTGCACGAGATGTTTGTGTCACCTCAGGGTCATGGGTAGGAGGCCAGGGACCCCCAGAGACCTCCGGCCCCACGATCCCCAGGGCACATCGGCCCAGGCCCCCACCTCAGCTTTATATCCTTCCATCTCAGGGGACCCAGTGAGGCCCAGGGGGGCTGAGGCCTGGGGAGGGGCCGCCAGCGGGTGGGGAAGGGGTGCCTGGAGGACTGACCCCTAACGGGGTCTTCTGGTACAGGCAGCAGGGGCTCCTGCAGGTACTCAAGGCCTACACGCTGCATCGGCCCGAACAGGGCTACTGTCAGGCCCAGGGCCCTGTGGCTGCTGTGCTGCTCATGCACCTGCCCCCAGAGGTGAGTGCCCTAGACCCTACCTCAGGGATTCGAGACCCTGACACCCCGACCCCAGTGATCCGTGACCCCCAAACCCAGGAACTCTGGACTCAGGGACCTGGGATCCTTGACTCCCAGATCCTGTGCTAGTGACCTGGGGCCTCATGACCACCAACCTCCGTGACCTTCAAGGCCAACGATCTTGACTCCAGAAACCTGGGACCCTTGGTCCCTGACCCCTGTCCCGGTGATCTGAGAACCTGGATGTCATCACCTTGACTTCACAACTCCTGATTTTGAGCCCCGTGACCATGACTTCTGACCCTTATGACCCCCCACGAACCCAGGACTTGAACTCTGGGAGCCTCCCAACCCTTGACCAGTGAGCCCCAACTCTGTGACTCTGAAAATCGATACTGTGAGCCCTGTGACTTCCACCTTCCTAAACCCATCGTCGGCCTCTACCTGGGCAGTGAGGAGTCTTTCGGTCAGAGCCTGAGTTTAGGCCGCGTTTAGGCTCCAGGCTCCAGAGCCACCCCCGGATGATGCCCAGGCCCTCCCCCGTGCTCTTTTCCCCTGCCCTGTGCTTCCCTCTGTGGTCCCCTCGGGGCGGGCATTCACGGCCTGTGCCCCTCCCGCAGGAGGCCTTCTGGTGCCTGGTGCAGATTTGCGAGGTGTACCTCCCCGGCTACTACGGGCCCCACATGGTGAGAGGCTGGAGGGGGTCGGAGGGCACAGGGGAGGGGCTGGGCAGGCAGGCAGGCAGGCAGGGGCCTAGGGACTGAGAGGGGCAGCCCGGGGTTTGCGAGTCGTGCTGACGGACGGACGGACGTGGCTGCAGGAGGCTGTGCAGCTGGACGCTGAAGTGTTCGCGGCCCTGCTCCGGCGGCTGCTCCCGCGCGTGCACAAGCACCTGCAGCAGGTGGGCGTCGGGCCTCTGCTGTACCTGCCCGAGTGGTTCCTGTGCCTCTTCGCCCGCTCCCTGCCCTTCCCCACGGTGCTGCGCGTCTGGGATGCCTTCCTCAGCGAGGGTGAGTAGGCAGCTGGAGGCGGGGCGTGGCCAGGGCCGGGAGCCTGGGGTGCGCACGGGGACGGGCGCACCAGCCGTGCCTGGCCCCACCTGCCGCTGCCAATCCCGGCCTGGGTGGGGGTGCCAGAGTGTGTTCAGGGTGATGGCGTCGGGTTGGCGCTGGGGTAACGGCGCAGCCCCTGGCTGCACGTCACCAGTGTCATCCCCAGCTTTGCGCCTGTGGTGAGACCCCCCCCTTAGGGAGGGCAGGCTCTGCCTGGAGGCGGGCTGGGGGCAGAGGTGGGGAGATCGATCGCGGCAGTGGAGCTGTTCAGGGACCGGGCTCAGTAGGCACGGCCAGCGGCAGGGACGCGGCCAGTAGGAGCGGAACGGCGCTCATCCCCGGAGCCCACAGGCACTGGGTGCCAGGCACTGCTGTAGACACTGGGATCACCAGCATGAAGGACACCTACATTCTGGTGGGGGGGGGGGGGGCGGGGAGACAGCAGTAACCATATAACAAGATATTTATAGAGGTGCCTGGCTGGCTCCGTCGTAGAGCATGCGACTTTTGATCTCGGGGACGTGAGTTCAAGCCCCATGGTGAGCATAGAGCTTAAAAAAAAAAGAGCAGGTATTTATAGATTGTCCTAAGTGCCACGAAGAAAATAAAACAAGGGATGTGACCGAGTGTTAGGGGCGCAGTGGGAGGAGAGTGCTGTTTTCAAGATGCTTTTGGCCTCTGCATGGGGGGAGGCATAAACTGGCAGGGCCCGTGTGGAGGCCGCGAGGCCAGGAGAGACACTGTCCGCAGGGTCGCGGCTACAGACGACTTGGCGGGCACGGGCGTGGAGAAAGATGAAGCCAGAGAGGTCGGGCCGAGAGTGAGTGGAGTCGGGGCCCAGCTGAGCCGGACGTTTCAGGACGTGGGGGCTCTGCCTCGGGACCCCCATGGGCAACCCACCTGCGTCCTGTTCTGTGCGGGTTGTCTGGCAGTTGCAACTAAAAGCTGGTAGACGTCGATCGGTACATTTATTGAGCACCTGCTGTGTGCCCCATCGGCTCCAGGCCCCCTTGGAGTTCTGGCCGCAGGTGTTCAAGTTGTCACGTACGCGTCACCGCCTCTCCAGCCTCGACCTCTGGGGCCCGGCAGGGCAGGGCTGGATCAGTTGGCTGAGCCCTCTTCCTCCCTCTCCGCTGAGGACAGGACGGGCACTGTGAGGGGCTCCTTTCATCGTGATGGTGACATGACTGGTGGCTCTCATCTCTTTATGAGTCAGAGTTGTCACCGGGCCTCATTGGTCCCCGAGGCTGCCCGGAAGGGATTCTGAGGCCCCGGGAGCAGCCCGAGGTCACACCGGAGTGTGCCTGAGAGCGTGCAGGCGTGTGCGTGTGCCCGTGTGCACTGTGCTCTTGGCTCAGGGGTGAAGAGCTCTGGCTGGAATCTCTCCAGAACAAGAAGGTCACGGGTCTTAACTGGCACCCACTTGGCCCTTCCTCGTAAGGACGAGTTGCTGAGGCCCAGAGAACAGGCTTGGGTGAAGCGGGGGCAGCCCCCGGCTCCTGGCGGGCTGCTTTGCTCCGACGTGTCTGCGGCTGCAGAGACTTACTCATCAGTGCCCCCAGTTGCAGCCCCACCGTCGCTCGTTGCTCCTGGTCTGAGTCAAGGCCGCAGAGCTGCAGGAGGGTGGAAGGAGTGTGGCCAAGAGCAGGTTCGGGTGCAGGACTGAGGAGGGGCGGGGCTGGCCCTGCACTGAGTGAGCCCCTGGCCTGCAGGTGTGAAGGTGCTGTTCCGTGTGGGGCTGACGCTGGTGCGCCTGGCGTTGGGCACCACAGAACAGCGCCTGGCCTGCCCGGGCCTCCTGGAGACGCTCGGTGCCCTACGAGCCATCCCCCCCACCCAGCTGCAGGAGGAGGTCTTCATGTCTCAGGTGGGTGCCCCCTGCCTGCCTTCCACAATGGCCCAGCTCCTGCTGCTCAACTGGGGAAACCGAGTCTCACGGCAGGAAGTCAGAGTGAGACCCCAGAGCTCAGTTCCTGTCCTCTGAGCAGCAGAGAATGTGAAAACCCCAGGCTTCAAGCGGCTTTCTATGGTTCCCTTAGCGAGTCTGGCTGTCAGTCCCTCAGCCCTCAGCCGCTTCCTGGGGCTGGGTCCTGCCCGCCCTGTGGGGACCTGACGGTTTCCTGCCCTCCCCCGGTCCGGGCACACTCAGCGCCAACCGCCCCTCACAGGTGCACAGCGTGGCCCTGTCTGAGCGTGACCTTCAGCGGGAGATCAGGGCCCAGCTGGCCCAGCTGCCTCAGTCAACGTCCGGGCCACCCCCAAGGCCGCAGGCCCGCCTGCCTGGGGCCCAGGCCATCTTCGAGGCCCAGCAGCTGGCAGGAGCGCGGGGAGGCGCCAGACCCGAGGTGCCCCGAATAGTGGTGCAGCCCCCGGAGGAGCCCAGGCCACCACGGCGCAAGCCCCAGACCCGAGGCAAGACTTTCCACGGGCTCCTGACTCGGTCCCGGGGCCCTCCTGTTGAGGGCCCCTCCAGGTCTCATCGAAGCTCCACCTCCTTCCTGGATACCCGATTCTGAAGGTCTCGCTTCTGAGGTACCATGGACTCGGCGTCCCCTAACCCCAAGTGCCCGGTTGCCTGATGCCTGCCCCACAAATGGGCACCGCACTTTACTGCCGGGATTTGGCAAATCAGCTCCCTTCCCGCAGACCCTGTCGGACACAAGGGTGAAGGAAGGTCACACGGTGTGGTTTCAGGGGCCCAGACCTGCCGTTCTCCCGCGGAGCTGTCCCGGTGCTGGGCCCTTGCAAGAATGGAAGCTGAAGGACTGTGGTTGGTTAAGGGCAGCTGGCTGGGCGAGGGGCCCCCGCGGGGCTCCTGGGGAGGCCTAGAATAAAGTCTGACTGAGCAGAAACCTGGCTGGAGTTGGACTGAGTGCTCTCCACCCCCAATTGGAGACCAGCTGCCCCTCCACTCCCACCCTCACCCCCTCACAGCCCGGCCTCTCCTAGACCAGCCCCGGTTTGCGTGCAACAGGATACACTGAGGCTGCCCATTGGCTGATGAAAGGTGGTTGCCAGCAACAGGAGCCAATGGGAAGCCGCCTTGCCCGGCCTCTGGTGGGGGGCGGGGCAGGTAAGGCTCTGGCACCTGTGGAAGGAAGGTTCTCCCAGTGGATGCTGGGCCCAGGAGGGGGCTCTGTCCTCTATTCCTCCCCTCCCCCCCGCCAGGCTGGTTCAGGACCCCCAAGGATGGGGGTACTCTAACCCAAGCCCGCCCCCCACCCATGGTCCTGGTCTGGTCCTCGGAGACAGCTGGGCAAGAACAAAAGCCTACTGTGCCAGGACAAAGGCCCCTTGCCCCCTTCCAAAGCCTTGGCTGCACCCCCTCGGGACTGCCGCCATGGAAACTCCCTCCCACATTCGATAATTGCCCCTGTGGGTGCCTGGGGTGCCTGGGACACGAGCTATCGCCAGGACAACGGGGCCGGTTCCGATGCAGGCTGTGTCCCTACAGTGCCCATTCCCGGGTGCCCTGCCTCCCTGGAGGCCCGCCCCTGCAGGGTGGAGGGTGGAGAGTGGAGGGTGGAGGGTGGCAGGGCATGGTGGGACTCTGGAGTACTGGGACAAAGCATCTGGACTCCTACTTAGATGGTGGAGAATTCAATCTGTTCCTCCCAATGGCTGTGCTGGAACACTGGCCTGGCCACTGGTCAGACCCCTGATTTGGAATGTTCTGGTGACAGGGCCACCAGCTGTAGGTACGCACCTGTTCTTACATATGTTCATATAGTGCTTCTTATGTGCCTGGCCAGGCCCTGGCTCTGGGGCCAACCATCCTGCACCCAAGGAGCCTATGGCCCGGAAGAGAGAACACAGAGGTCCGGATCCAGATCTGCGGAGTTTCCTGGGGGAAACCGAGGCTCAGAAAGGGAGGGAACTTGGTCAAGACCTCGCTGCCCATGGCAGACCCAAGGTTTATCCCTGCCTCCGTACCGGCAGCCATGAACCTGTCCCCCCTATAGCTGGGCACCCACCCAGGTCTGTCCTGGGGGATATTTTCTCTCCTGCTCCCACCCACTCCCTAGCCCTGCCCCAGCCCCTTGGAATGTGGGGCAGCGGCTGGGCCCCTGTGAGTTAAAGAGAGCTTCCAGGGCCTTCCCTTCCTCCTCCCCACCCCACTAAAGTACCTGTCTGTAGCTTAACAATAACCTAGTCATCTGCAGTTCCCAGAATACTTTCTCAGAGCCCCCCCCCCCACACCCCGCAGGTAGCACTGATAGCCTCATTACAAAAGGGGGAAGTGGAGGCTGGCAAAGCTGAGTGCCCAGCCCAAGATCACAGTGAGGGGCAGAGCCACTAGGGTACAGGGCTCAGTGAGTTCTAGACACCTTAGGCTTAAGGCATAGCATGCAGTCTTTGTAGCAGATAGAGTGGGGGGATCTGCTCCTAGAGTCTGCTCGTAAACTCCCTACCCTCCATGGGCTCAGCTCCTCTGCTGGGAGAGTAGGGAAGCAGGAAAGCAGCAATCTCGGCCCTGGGCCCGGGAATCTGTCGTGAGGCTGGGAGGGAGGCCATGGTGACAGTGGGTCCCACTGGCTAGAGACCCTAGGGGCAAATGGTCTCCGTCAGGACTCCTCCAGCTAGGGCTGAGTCACTGTGTTTTCTACTCAGGGAAGCATTTTCTGGGCAGGTGCCATTATCAGCCATCTACGTGGGGAGCCCGAGCCAGGCGGGGTGTGGGGGGCGTCCAACCAGAAGAGAACTAGCTCCCTCCTCATGTAAACCCTTACCTGCGCACGTCATCCTCACAAGACTATGCTAGCCTCTAGGACACCTGCATGCTACTTGGGAAACGATCTGTCTCCTCCAGGCACATGCAGCTCCATGTGGCAGAGGGAAGGTCACCACTGAGCTGGGTACCTTTGTGCAGTGAGCAACCTGCACAACCACACTCAGTAAACCTGGCAGCCCCGGCTCCCGACAAACCTGCTCGGAAGGGGGTTCAGGGAAGGCAAGCCATACTTCTGACAGCACTCAGCCTGCAGGGACTGAAGCTGGGATGGCGCCCGGCGATGTCCATTGGCCTGGGACGGCCCAAGGGACAGGAGTAGGGACCAAGCAAAAAAGTGGAAGGGCAGGGGAGCCTGGCTGGCTCGGTCGGAAGAGCATGTGACTCTTGATCTCGGGGTCATGAGTTTGAGTTCCACATTGGGTGGAGAGATTACTTAAAAATAAATAAATAAACGGGGGCGCCTGGGTGGCTCAGTCTGTTGAGCGGCCGACTTCAGCTCGGGTCACGATCTCATGATTTGTGAGTTTGAGCCCCCATGTCGGGCTTGCTGCTGTCAGCGAGGAGCCTGCTTCAGATCTTCTGTCCCCCCCTCCCCCACTCCTCCCCCACTCCTCCCCCACTTGCCTGCTGTCTCTCAAAATAACCGAACATTTGAAATAAACAAACAAACTTACTCGTGGAAGGCAGTTGGATCCCCGCCAGCCATGGCCCCCATCTTGGGCCGCCACCCACCCCAGGGGTCCCCGCATCCCCACACCGTCCGGAAGCCAAACTTGGGCTCCCTGCAGTCCCCACACAGGAAATGCCCTCTAACCCTCTGAGCCTCGCTTGCCTCATCTGTAAGCGGCAGAGACTCGTAACTGCCACCTCACAGGGTGAAGGGAGATACAGCACGCAAAGCCCTCCGCACGGCACAAAGTCAAGACAGGCTACAGGGGAGCGCTTACCTTCTGCTAGGTGCCCCCTGCCCGGCCAAGCCTGGGCTAACGTTTGCATCATAATCCCCACTCGAGGATGAAAAACCTGAGCCCGCAGAGGCTGCATGGCTTGTGTTGAAAACAAGAGGCTCGGGGTGCCTGGGTGGCTCAGTCGACTTGAGCTCAGGTCATGATCTCGCGGTCTGTGAGTTCGAGCCCCGCGTGGGGCCCTGTGCTGACAGCTCAGAGCCCGGAGCCTGCTTCAGGTTCTGTGTCTCCCTCTGTCTCTGCCCCTCCCCTGCTCACACTCTGTCTCTCTCTCTAAAAAATAAATAAATAAACATTAAAAATTAAAAACAAAAACAAAACAAAAAACCCCCAGAGGCTCAAAATGGAGATGCTTATGCTTAGTCCCACTTTGCCAAACCCAGTCTCAGCTCTCCCAGAAATGAATTTTTTTTTAATGTGTATTTATTTTTGAGAGAGACAACATGTGCACAAGCAGGGGAGAGGTGGAGGGGGGCGTCCCAGAGGATCCGAAAGCAGGCTCCACGCTGACAACCGAAAGCCGAGAGCCTGATGCGGGGCTCCACCTCGAGAACTGCGAGATCATAACCTGAGCCCAAGTCAGACACACAACCGACTGAGCCCCCCGGGCGCCCCTCAGAAATGGATTCTTAAACCAGGATCGGGAATCACCCGTCAGCACTAGTTGGGCAACGTGCTTGATAGACTTCTGCCGTTCCCTAAAGGAAAGTGATCTTACAAGAACCCACTTTTTTTTGCCCAGTGCAACTTCTTTGCCCTTGCTCCCCTCTGCCTATAAGTCTTCCACTCTGCACAGCCTCTCAGAGCTCCTTTCTATCTGCTAGATGGGATGTTGCCAATTTATGCATCGTTGGATAAAGCCAATAGAATATTTCAAATTTACTCGGTTGAGTTTCAGTTTTTAACTCTTGTTAACTGCCAAGGCTCGTGCTCCTTGGTGACATCCGTGCCCCACCCCTGCACCCACCAGTGGGATCACAGTGGAGCTCGGGCTACCCGCGCAGCAAGAGAACGGACTTCTCGAGAAGTTCTTGAGGTGTTCTTCTGTGGGTGCTTGGGTGAGTGCACCCGGGCGTCATGTTGTTTGCCTTGGGGAGACTGGGTGTGACCGCTGGCGTCCAGCAGACTTGGGCGAAGCGGATCCTATACATCCCCCCCCCTTCCCGTGCTCAGATCCACTGGGAACCCCACAGCTTGGGCACCCCTTCCCTCTTGGCCTCTTGCAGGGCAGAGGGTACCCCATGAAACCGGGACTGCCCCGCTCCTGGGGTCATCTTACTGATTGGTGCCTACTCTGGCAGGGGCCAGGAGAGGTGAGGCAGGAACCCCACAGATGTATGGGGACCCCTGCCTAACAGGGGCTTCTGAGACAGTCTGCCCTAGGCCAGAGTGCTCTGGCTGAGACACATTGCCGTGGGCCGGATGCGCTAGGGAGCCCAGGACTCTATCCAAGAGCAGGACTCCAGACTGTGTGCCCCGACTGCTCTCCTGGCCACCCCACCCCCAAAGGCCAAGGGCAGCCCGGCCACCGGTCTCTGCCCTCTCGGGCTTCTCCCTCTCCCTCGGCGCCTCCCTCCCCCTTTCTTCCATCCCTCCTTCATTCCCGGACTTTCTCTCCCTCTGTCCCTCTCTCGGGCTCTCTCTGCCCCTGTCCCGGTTGTGCCTTCTCTTCCCCACAGCCTCGTGTCTGTGACCCTCTCTTCTGACCATCCCGTCCGTTGGCACCTGGCCGGCTGTTCCACTTTGTCCGTCTCTCCCCGGCTCCACCCTGGAGCCCAGGTCTCGGGCTGGGTCGCGGGCGGCGAGGCGGTGGGGGGTGGGGTGCTGGCTGGGGCCCCGCGCCGCCCCCGCCCCGCACTGGGCACTCCCTCCCCTCCCGGGGACTGCTATATAAAGCGGCGCCACCCGCTCCCGCCGTGCTGCCACCGCCGCCGCGCTGCCCGCCAGCCCCGCCGCCGCCGCCCTCCAGGTACCCCGGCTCCTGCCCGCGCCCCGGGGAGAGTCAGGGAGCCCTCCAGGTACCCCGGCTCCTGCCCGCGCCCAGGGGAGAGCCAGGGAGCGGGGGATGCGGGGGCGGGGGCAGGGGCCTCGGGGACCCAGCGCGCCGCCCGCTGGAAGGGCCCAGCGCCGCCTGGCTCAGCCCGCGATGTGTGAGCTCAGGGGTGCGGGATCCGAGGGGTCCCGGAGGCCGAAATCTCACCGCCTCCTTGGGGTGGAGGTGGGGCAGGCTTGGACACCTGTTGTCAGGGACGGGGTGAGGGGGAGGCACCCTGGCGGCCACCTCTCTTCCCGCGTCTTAGGGGTTGGGCAGTGGGGTACAGACCCCGCTGCCCTGACTCCCGCCTTGGTCTCTCTCCCCTTGTCTCTGCCATTAGCCTGCCAGCCACCCCACCTGTAAGATGGTGAGTATCCTCCGGTCGTTCCCCCCAAAGGCCCAAGCCCCCGGCCAGAGGGAGGGCTCAGAGGGCAGAGTTTGGCATCCAACAGCCTAACCCTGGGGGCACCCCCGTGCAGACGACACCGACCTGCGACCAGCTGCACACACCCCCTGCTGCCTCCCAGCTCTGTGTGCCAGGCGCTCCCCCAGCAGCCCTGGGGATGGGCACCGTTGGTCCCCTTTGGCACGCACCCATTCATCCTGCAACATTTATCGTGCACGTACGTCTGTGCACACCATTCTGGGGGTGGGGATGTATCAGTGAACACACAGTCTGGGCTCTCAGGGAGCACACCTTCCAAGAGAAGGCACGAGGCTCCGAATGTGGCACTGGTTAGCTCTGATTCAAGCCCAGGTCTCGGGCCCAGACCTGCCCTCCGGGGCCACAGCACGCGGTCTCCCCACGACTGTAGTCCAAGCCTCACTGGCATCCTGGGGTGGGACAGGGCAGATGCCAGGCCCCCACAGAGCCCAAAGGAACCTCACAGGTAGCCCAGCCTGTCCCCCGGAGGACAGGCCCACCTGTGTCCCCCACTGTGTTCACACTGAGCCTCTGAGCAGCCTCCTGTGGGAGTCAGCCAGACTCAGAGAGGGGCAGGGGTGTAAAATTTCACCCAAAGAAAGCATTTCCATGACTCAGAACATCTGTAAAAAGGGCACCGGCTTTTTCCCCTGCCAATGCCTAGCACGGGGTTGGGCACACAGTAGGTCCTCAAGACCTACTTTGATGGCAGTGGACCAGATCCATCTACGTATTTAGGCCTCAGCAGAACTCTGTGATGGCAGGTTACGGACAAGCAGAGAGAAATGAGCAGCTCAAGAGTGATCGCTCGGCTCGTTTGTTCATTTCTTCTTCAGTCAACATTCGTTGAGAAGCTATGGCGTGCCAGACACTGTTTTATGCACCAGGACTGCCTTGATGAACAAACAGACCAAAACCTCTGGTCCTGTGAACCAAGCTAGGGCAGACCTTGGCGTGGGATGGAGGGCAGTGGTCCAGCCAGCAGCACGTTGCTTTCTACCCACCCCTCCCTCCCCGGGGCACTGCACCTACGGTTTACAAAGCACTCCCACCTGCCTGCTCCTGGGGACAGGCCTTCATCCCCTAATCCGACTCCATCCTCTCCTGGTTCTTAGGACAGTGTCTGCCCCAAACATCACCCACGGTCAGGAGCGTGGCGGGCTTGTAACCCTTGGGTGACTTAATGTGTCCTTTGCCCACTCTGCCCAAGACCCACCACTTCTGCCCCTCTCAGCTCTCTCTGGATCCACTGGGTCCCGCGTGGGACTGCCCGCTGGCCTCCAAGGACCTGGAGGAAGAGGAGGGCCCATGGGGAGGAGGCGCTGGCCTGCCACCCCCAGGCTGCTTCTCTGGCTCCTGGCGCCATGACGTGGGCCTGGACTGCAAGGGCTCCCTCGAGGGAGCGGAGGCCCGGGCGTGGACCGTCTACCACTATAGCCTCCTCCAGAGCTGTCTGCAGCAAGCTGGCCTGCCGGAGACCCAGGACCGCAGCCAGGTGCCCCGCACAGGTATCCGAGGGCTCCGTGGAGGGGTGTATCCCTGGGAGGGGGAGGGAGGCACCCTCAGCCCGGCCTGCTTCCCATCCCTGTCAAGGTCAGCCCCTTCCCCCAGGCTCTGTCTGGATCTGCAGCCAGGGAAGCAAGGCCAGTAGACTTTGGGCAGGCAAGTATTGTTTCAAAGGGCATCTGGCACCAGTAAAGCAGAGATCCAGACTTCCCTCGTATCCCAGAAGACCCAGCCATGGGATTTGTAATCCATGTTCTGTGGAGCGAAACCTTCTATAGAAGTGCCTTGGGAGCTGCTAACAGTTGGGACTCAAGACTCCTCCCCTGCTTTATCTGTTTTATATACTAGATGGCCACAAAGGTTTTGTGTGGACAGAGGGGTTCACAGGCAGAAGACATGAAAATCACAGACTGGGCTCTCCTGGGGATCACACACTGGGAAACTGAGACATAGGGACTCCTCCCCACACTGCATGGGGGCCCTGGGTCACAGAGAAAGTCAGTGTCAGAGCTCAGGCTAGAACCCAGGTCTCCGGTCACCCAGCCTCCAGTATCTTCCAGGCCAGCTGCAGAGAGAAGGGAGCCACCCTCATGGGGTGGGATGGGCAGGCAGCGCCCCTTCTCTCTCCAGTCTCTTCTCTGTCCTCTCTACTCTTCTCATCCCACTCTGGGAAGGACCTGGGGGCCTAAGAAGAGGGCAGGGCTATGGAACAGGGAAGGGTAGGCAGAAAGATATCGGGGGGAGCCCCTGTTGAGCTTGGCCACATTCTTTCCCCTCCCGAGGCTGCCCTGGTGCGGAGGTGACCTTATGCATTCTGGGATCCCCCAGCACCTTTCTGTCCGTGCTGCTGGAAGGAGGGGTCCAGAGCCCGGGTGAGTGTGTGCCCAAGTTCCCCCACCCCCTCCTGCAGAAAGGGCAGCCCTGCCCTGGCCCGGCCACATCCCAAAATACCCACTGACCCTGGCAACTGCCTGCATTCCACTGGGCCAGCTGCCATGCTCTGAGTGGGGGTGGGTTCTGGGAGCAGCTGCCCCCTACTACCCGGGGTCCCCGGGCTGGAGGTGGAGGGCTTGGGGGCATTAAGCCTTCCCTGGCCAGCAGCCGTCCTCTTTCTGCCCACAGGAAACATGCTCCTTTGCCTGTCCCCTGCTTGGCTGATGAAGGTGCCGGCACCTGGGCAGCCGGGCGAGTCGGCCCTGCTGGTCTCCAAGGCCGTGAGCTTCTACCCGGGGGGCTTGACATTCCTGGATGACTTTGTCCCCCCACGCCGAGCCACCTACTTCCTGGCGGGCCTGGGGCTGGGACCTGGCCGGGGTCGAGAGGCGGCTGAACTTGCCCGTGACCTGACCTGCCCCACAGGAGCCTCAGCTGAGCTGGCCCGGCTGCTGGAGGACAGGCTGCTGACCAGGAGATTGCTGGCTCAGCAGGGTGGCGTGGCTGTGCCAGCTACCCTGGCTTTCACCTACAAGCCACCAGCACTGCTGCGGGTAGGGGATGCCAGCCCAGGACTCCGGCTGGTGGAGCTGAGTGGCAAAGAGGGCCAGGAGACACTGGTGAAGGAGGAAGTAGAGGCCTTTCTGCGCTCCGAGGCCTTGGGTGATGCCCTGCAGGTAACAGGTTCCTGCCTCCGAGGTCTGTGCAGATGCCAGCAGGATGGGACCCACAGATGGTTACCAAGTCCTGCTGGGAAGCTGTCCCCAGCTTGGGGTCCTGCTGTTGGCCTATCTCTGTGGCGACCCCTTGCCTTCTTACTTCAGTTTACACATTGGATCCTACGTGTGAGCATCCCACCCCATACGTACGTGGGGTGGTAAGGAGGCCCCCCTCCCCTCCCTGTTGCAGGTGGCCGTGAAGCTCAGTGGCTGGCGCTGGCGGGGGCGGCAGGCACTGCGTCTGTACTCGCGAAAGGAGCTGGGCACAGTGGTCGACATGGTGCTGGCATTGCTGGAGAAACTGGAGGAGGAGGAGAGTGTCCTGGTGGAGGCTCTGTGCCCACCTGCCCGGCTGCCCTTCCCAGGTGAGAGCCAGCTGGGCCAGCCAGGAGTGGGTGCCGGCTCAGCCTCCTGGCTGCTCTGTGCTGGGCTCAGGCTTCATGTCTTTCCCCAGGCAGTCCCCCACCTGGCCCTGAGCTGGCTGTGCGGATCTGTGCTGTGGTATGTCGGACACAGGGTGACAGGCCCTTGCTGAGCAAGGTGAGTGTGGCCCAGGTTCAGGTCCTGACCCTGCTGCCACAGCCCAGGCCAGCCCAACCCAGCCCAGCTCCAATGAGCTGCTGAGGGCCCCTGGGTAGAGAGAGGACAAAATCTTTGGGGGGAATCCTGGTGGTGTCCTGGAGGACTCCTGGGTCTGAAGCTTTTTCCCTCCCCTTCCTGCACCCTTCCTCCATCAGGAGCTCTGATACTCCATACTAGGCACCAGGGCCCAGGGCTGAATCCTATTCCCAAGGAGCTCTTGCCCACAGAAGGGGCTGACCGAGGGTCCCTGAACCTCCAGTGTCCAGGGCCCTTTAGGAGGGGGCCTCCAAGCTGGGGAACTTAGGGCAGCTTGAGGACCCTCTGGGGAGCATAGCTCTGAGCCAAGCGGGGTGGCACTGGCCCCCGGGGCTCGCAGCAGCAAGTAGGCTTGGAGCCTTCAGGGAACAGAGACCCTAGCTGGGCCCGGAAGCCTGGGTAGACGCCCCTCAGGGTGTAAAGGACCAGATGGGCAGTGGCAGGGGAAAGTGGCTTGTGCAGCGTGAGTCACAAAGGAGGACTGGGCTACTTGAATGCGCAGTGAGAGGTCTGGCCTGGATCTCCCGGCACCGGGGTAGGAGTGCAGGGGCGGGGGTGGGGGGGCAGTGTCAGTCCTTGGAGGGCTGCTCTCGGACCGACACCCTCAGCCACACCCTGCCCAGGTGGTGTGCAGTGTGGGCCGTGAGGACCGGCCTCTGCGGCACCAGAGCTCCTTGCCACAGACGCTGGAGGTGGCACTGGCCCGGTGCGGCCTGGGTGAGGCGACGCAGGTGGCGGTCGTGCGGCGGCGCGTCAAGGCAGCGGCCGAGGCCGCGCTGGCCGCCGTGCTGGCCCTGGAGGCCGGCCTGAGCGCTGAGCAGCGCGGCGGGCGCCGGGCCCGCACTGACTTCCTCGGTGAGCGCGGGCGGCCCGGGCCGGGGGCGGGGGCCGAGGCCGGAGGGCAGGCGGCGCTGAGCCCGCGCCCTCCCGCCCCGGCCCAGGCGTAGACTTCGCGCTGACTGTGGCAGACCGCGCGCTGACCCCCGTAGCCCTGGAGCTGAACGGCGGCCTGTGTCTGGAGGCGTGCGGTGCGCTCGAGGGGCTGTGGGCCGCGCAGCGCCCGCAGCCGGCGGCCCGGGAGGCCGCGGCCGCGCCGCTCGTGGAGACCATGCTGCGACGCTCGGCGCACTGCCTCATGGAGGGCAAGCAGCTGCTGCTGATCGGCGCGGGCGGCGTCAGCAAGAAGTTCGTGTGGGAGGCGGCGCGCGACTACGGGCTCAAGGTGGGCGGGGCCGGGCCTGACCCCCGGGCCTCAGTGGAGGTGGAGGCGGTGCCCTGGGCGCGGGGGCGGAGTGAGCTCTGGGGGCGGGGCCAGCACCGCTAGGGGCGGGGCCTGAGCTGGGCGTGTCCGCTGGGGGCTTTAGAGCCCAGGAGTAGGGGTGGGGCCCGCCGCCCCGCCCAAGGTCAGAAGTCTAAACTTTTTGGCTTCTGGCCACGTTCTGCTCCAGCCGGGTGTAAGAGAGGTCCCCGGGGAGGGCATAGAGCCCTTCGGGGCAAAAAGAAACCAGCGTTGAAGGGCCGGAGGGGTGGGGGGAGGGGGTCATTCAGTGTTAGTATCAGAACCGGGACCCCGAATGCCAGCCTGAGGAGCCCGGCCCTATGCTGCAGGAAGGGCAGACCCTTCGAGGATGAATTCCTGAGGGCGTGAGGAGAGTGCTGGGGAGCAGCTTACACATCCCGAACCAGATTCAGAGCAGCGGCCTCACATCACAGAATCCGGGGCCATGCAGGCGGCACAGACATTCTTATCTACACTGAACAGATAAAACAGAGGCCAAATGTCTAGGTTCTTTGTGGCCCTAATCTACCACAGTGGCCTCCTCTTCCCTCTTCCGCAGTACAACGCCCCCTAGGAAATTCTCCCCCCAGCCACTCCCACGTCTTTTCACTCCCTGCCTTGCACACGGTGGTCTCCACTTGGAATGTCCACTCCTCCCGCCGCCTAGTGTTACTGTGCAGACAGCCACCCTCCCCTCTCTTCAGGAGCTGTCTCTGCCCTGGTTACCCGCTGCTTTGTGTCTGTGTTCCCCCAGCGGGCAGTGAGATTTGGGGCACAGGGCCCCACTGGATTCCTTTGTGGGCACCCCCTGAGGGTCAGAACTCTTTGGGTGAATGATGGCCAAGAACATGATGCCCAAAGCCACCAGACCGCCTGTCCCAAACCCTAACCCTGGTGGTTCCCCTACAAGCTCTGGTCAGAGTGAGAATGAGCCCAGCAGCCCTCTCTCTCTCTCTCTCTCTCTTTGCTCCAGCCCCTGCCCACTCAGATCACACCCTTTCCCTCTGGCTGATTCTTACTCAGCTCCCGACCGAAGTATTGCCTCCTTTGAGATGCCTTCCTTCCCCTTCAGGCTGGGTTAAGTGTGTTATCTCTGCACCTTCCGTTTAGTCAGTCATCAACAGATGTTTTTTTGAGCACTTAGAACCGGTGATTCCGTCGCCTCTGAGGGCCAGAACCTCGTTCGTGGCCCCATCCTATCTCCCCAGCGTCCAGCAGAGGCTGACCTGGGTGTGTTGCCCTCTGGTGGTTTCTGCAGCTGCACCTAGTGGAGTCGGATCCCAACCACTTTGCATCCCAACTGGTGCAGACTTTCATCCACTTTGATGTGACAGAGCACCGGAGGGACGAAGAGAATGCGCGGCTGCTGGCGGAACTGGTGCGGGCACGTGGCCTGCAGCTCGATGGCTGCTTCTCCTACTGGGACGACTGCCTAGTACTCACGGCCTTGCTCTGCCAGGAGCTGGGTCTGCCCTGCAGCCCCCCGGCTGCCATGCGCCTGGCCAAGCAGAAGAGCTGCACCCAGCTGCACCTGTTGCGCTGCCATGGCCCACCCTGGCCCGCGCCCTCCCTCCATGCCGTGCCCTGCTGCCCGCTGGAGAGTGAGGCCGATGTGGAGAGGGCCGTCCACCAGGTGCCCCTGCCGGGTGTCATGAAGCTGGAGTTTGGGGCAGGCGCAGTGGGTGTGCGGCTGGTGGAGGACGCACCGCAGTGCCACGAACACTTTTCCCGGATCACCCGCGACCTGCAGGGTGAGGCCGACCACCCCGGCATTGGGCTGGGCTGGGGGAATGCCATGCTGCTGATGGAGTTCATTGAAGGCACCGAGCACGACGTGGACCTGGTGGTCTATGGTGGGCGACTGTTGGCCGCCTTCGTCTCCGACAATGGCCCCACGAGGCTGCCTGGCTTCACTGAGACGGCGGCCTGCATGCCCACTGGGCTGGCACCGGAGCAGGAGGCACAGCTGGTGCAGGCAGCCTTCCGCTGTTGCCTGGGCTGCGGGCTGCTGGATGGGGTCTTCAACGTGGAGCTCAAGCTCACCAGGGCCGGGCCGAAACTCATCGAGATCAACCCTCGGATGGGTGGCTTCTACCTGAGAGACTGGATCCTGGAGCTCTATGGTGTGGACCTGCTGCTGGCTGCAGCTATGGTGGCCTGCGGCCTGCGGCCTGCCTTGCCCACCCACCCACGCGCCCGTGGCCACCTGGTGGGCGTCATGTGCCTGGCTTCCCAGCACCTTCAGGCTCTGAGTTCCACCGCCAGCCGTGAGACCCTGCAGGCTCTTCATGACCAAGGCCTGCTGCGCTTCAATTTGCTGGAGGAGGTCCTGGTGCCTGGTGAATACGAGGAGCCCTACTGCAGTGTGGCTTGTGCTGGGCCCAGCCTGGCTGAGGCTCGTCTCCGCCTGCTGGGCCTCTGCCAGGGTCTGGGCATCGATGGGCCCCACTACCCTGTTGCCCACTTCCTGTCCCACTTCAAATAGTGCCTCTCTCCTTATAGCCCTGCCCCAATTCTGGCCTGGCTCACTCGGAGGCCTCAGGTCCGTTCCAGAGTGGCAGGGCCGTTTGACATTAAGAAATCCTGGCTTGAGGGCCACAAAAGTATCTTGCGGGGGCCGCTGGCCCCTTTTGCTGTTAGTCCATCCCAAAGGCCCCAATCCTGTCCCAAGACTCTAGCCGTGGAGAAGCAACAGCAGCTGCACACACACACACACACGCACACCTGCCCCAGGGAGGTGAGAGCGGCCCAAACTTAGCCCATCCTTGTCATCCCTCCAGGTCTGCCTCTCTTCCTGCAGCCTACAGGAAGACAGACGCTGGCTGGCCCCTGGCCTTGGACAAATCCTATGAAAACCTGAGACTAAACCCTGTCCTCTTCCTCTCACCCCTCATTTAGCCAATTCCAGGATCTCTCTAGAGCCTGCTGACAACTTTCGGCAGTGCCCGGCCTGCCTCATTTGGCCTGAGCGGTAGAGGCAGGTGGCCTGGGGTCAGCAGTAACCATCTCCTCTCCAGGCAGACACTATTGCCCCATTCTACAGATGAGGAAACAGGCCCAAGGAGGAACAACCATTGCCACAAGGTCATACCACCGTAGATAGAGGATCAAGGGACGAGATACAGATTCAGGTTTCCACTTCTACTAAGCCTCATGTGCCCACTCGGCTTCTAAACCCCACTCACCTCCCCGCCCTCACTCGTACGTGGCCTTCAGACGAGTGAACGCCTTCTCCCATGCAGCATGCACCTTCTCCACCAAGCTCTGGTGCTTTGGCCTCTGGCATAACTAACATTGGCAGAGGAGAGTCTACACTCCCTTCCTAATTCAGGGGAGGCTGTTCTAATAACTCTGCCTCTGTGCAGCACAGGAGCTGTGGCCAGCTCCACAAGCATCCCTCTCCAAATAAAGGCTTCTAGACTAATGAAATATCCGGTATCTGGTTCTTGTGACTTGGACAACACCTCTCAGGTTCAGCTGGATGGGAGGTGGGGAGGGGAGGAGGGAGAGGTGGCTACGGGATACCTGTAGCACCTGGAGCTAAGGATAAAACACCACACTGGCCGGGCCTCTGGGTTGACGGTGAGCAGGGGCCTGCCATGGTCACCCACAACGGGACCCAAACCTGAGAGTCTGTGGAGGGTGGGATTTCAACAGAGGGTCACATCCAACCAGGTAAAACCTCCTCCAGCCTGGAGACTCCTGAGTTCTGTCCATCTGAGTTCATATTTCACCTCCCCATCCCCCTGGAATGCACATCCGGACAGCCTCCAGCAATCAGACCTCCAGCAATCCGGGACCTGGTGGGGCCCAAATTCACGCCCCACCCCCCCTCCCATCCCCCAGCCCAGAACCCCAACAAGAATCCATGCCCAAATCTAAAGTCACAGACCCGGTTTGGTGTATTCATTCATTCATGCATTCATTCTTTTAACCAAGTTTTATTAAGCACCTATTCTGTACCAGTAGCGAAATTAAGAAACGTACTTAAATTGGCATGGGAGCACACTTCAACACAAGCCCGTATTTACGGGTGGATCAATGAGACCCAAATCCTTTCTGGCAAGAAGCTGGCAAAAAAGCCCAGCCTGACCTGGGCGTGGAGCCGTCGTCACCCAGTATATGCTTTGACTTGCAGGCTCCTCGAGTCAGGTGGCACGTTAAGGAGACTGAGACGCAGCTACCTCTCTTTCAGGACCGAACAGAGAGACGCGACCTGCCTTTCGCCACCCAGCCAGCGCCCAGCCACCCAGCCACGCAGCCAGCGCACGGCTTGAACGGGGCTGGGAGTTAAGTTTACAGCCATACCTGCCTGTGCCTCTGTCCCAGGCACACTCAAACTCTCCCCAGAACCAAGATGAGCGCCTTCCAGGTAGCCCTTGTCCGGTGCCGCCCCGGGGGAACAGTGCTGGCAAGACTGAGAAGATCCCGCCCAAGAGGGTTAAGCCGCTTCCCGAGAGGCCTTGCGCTGGGCGCCATCTTTTCTCCCCTCCTTGACGAAGCGGGCCTGGGGGTGGGCCCTACGTCATCGGCGCGCGCCGCCGCGGCCTCGGTCGCGGAGTGATGACGTACAGACTACCCTCCGCCCCCCGGACTGTCAGTCCGAGCGCGGCCGAGCAAGGGCCGAGGGGCCCGCCGGGCCGGCGCCGCTATGGCGGCCGTGTTTGACCTGGACCTGGAGACGGAGGAAGGCAGCGAGGGCGAGCCAGAGTTCAGCCCCTCGGTGAGTGGTCCTCCTGGGCGCGGCTCGATCCCGGAGCCGATCCCACCCCCTAGGCGGTGGAATGGCGCTGGCTTCCCCCCAGCCGGTGTCTCAGATCCCGGCCCCCGTTAAGTTCTGACCCATCCTCACCCACCCCGACCTGTCTTCCAGGTCCCCAGCCCTTCCCCTGGTTCTCCCTTTTCTGCCCTCGGCCTCTCCTCCCCAGTGCTGGCCCATCGCCCCCTAGCTCCCATTCCTGACCCCCTCCTCTCCCGGGCCAAGTAGTCCAGCTTGAGGGGGAGGGCTCCTGGTACTTTCCTTGGCTCTTACCCCTCGGTTTCTCACAGGACGTGTGGCCCCACGGAGAGTTGAGGGCGGCTGGCCTGGAGTGAGTGCGGGTTGTGTTGGGAGGGGGGGGGGGGCGGTGTGCAGGGAGGGAATGGGCTGGGGCGAACTGGAGCCTTGCCCCCATTAACCTCTTGCGTCAATAGGCCTGTGGGACACTGCGAGGAGGTGGAGTTAACGGAGACCAGTGTGAACCTGGGCCCGAGCGCATCGGGCCCCACTGCTTTGAGCTGCTGCGTGTGCTGGGCAAGGGGGGCTATGGCAAGGTACTGGCCCTTCTCCCCTGCTGGTCTCCCTGCCTCAGTCTTGCAGCAGCAGAGGGTCTCAAAACAAATTAGACTTGTAGATCACTAGAGCCTCTGTAGATCTCTGGGGTAAAAACATAAAGGAGGGAAAGGCAAATCCTCTCAGAGTCCGCCCCCGACATCTTTCCTGCCCCACCCTTGGGTGGGCCTAGGCCTCTCGGTCTCAAGGCCGGAGCTTTAGGGTGGAGCTTTGTGAAGGTAGGCTATGGAGAGGGAGGTTAATCCTGTCTCCCCTGCCCTACAGGTGTTCCAAGTGCGAAAGGTGCAGGGCACCAATTTGGGAAAAATATATGCCATGAAAGTCCTGAGGAAGGTGAGTCATTTGTTCAGCCAGCAAATCCTTACTCGGTGGCTGCCATTCCCCAAGCACTCTTCCAGGCTTTGGGAAGACACTAGTGAACGTGATGGTGGAAACGGTGCCAGTCTTGGGCATTTGCTGGTTTATTGTCCATTGCGGTTATATTATTGTATGGTAGTTCTCGCCTATGGGCTGTTTTGCCTCCCAGGGGACATGTGGCAACTTCCACATTTTTGAGTCACAGCTGGAGAGGGTGCTCCTGGCATCCAGTAGGTAGAGGCCCGGGACGCTGTTAAACATCCTCCGATGTACAAGACGGCGCCCACGGCAAAGAATTACCTGCCCCAAATGCCATCCGTGCCAAAGTGGAGATATACCTCTAGAGGATAAATCAGTCCTTGAGAAGGATGACCGTCGTTAGCGGGATTGTGAAAAAATACAATGGAGTGAGACAGGGTGGCGGAAGGGTAATGGCTGGAGGGACTAAAGGAGCCCGAGGCACCTACCTTCTGACTGTGATCCCCGCCTCTTCAGGCCAAAATTGTGCGCAACGCCAAGGACACAGCACACACGCGGGCTGAACGGAACATTCTAGAGTCAGTGAAGCACCCCTTCATTGTGGAACTGGCCTATGCCTTCCAGACTGGTGGCAAACTCTACCTCATCCTCGAGTGCCTGAGTGGTATGAGCGCGGGCCCAGCGGGGGAACCAGGGCCAGGGAACCAGCCAGGAAGCACTGGGAACTCTGGGGAAGCTCGGAGAGATGTGGTGTGTAGAATGGCTAGGGGGCCCCCACACTCATCCATCCGTCTGTCCATCCATCCCTTCATCCACCCGTCCGTCCATCCATCCATTCGTTCAGCAAACGTCTGTCCGGCACCTCTTGTGTCCCTCACCTGTACTGGGGGTGGACGGGAACAGTGGGAGTTCGTACAGAAACCCAGGGGCTTGTTTTGTCCACATGCACCACCCCTTCATGTCCTGCTCCTCTCTCCTGGGTGCCCTGTGTCCGATCAGGTCCCAGATCCAGCTGGTTCATTCTTGGCAGTGTCCTCCATCATCTCCACTCTCTTGAGGGGAGGGCACGAGTCACAGTTGTTTCCAAACCGGGCCTGAGGCCTTCAGCTCACCCTCTTCCTAGTGTCTCCTCCACGAACTCCCAGGGTGGTCGTCGTGTGGCGTGGAATTGTCCCCGACACTCACAGTCATGGCTCCTTGTAACTGCTCGGATAAGCCTGGCCTCCTTGGCCTGGTGCCCCCTGCTGGCCACGAAGTGGTGGGGCCTGCCCCCTCCCCCTGTCCCATCTGCACCAGATGGGCCCTGTGAGCTCCAGTATCTGTGTCTGTCTCAGCGCCCCCTTAATTCTCATTGCTACCATGGGCTGTGTCCCCTCACATTGGGAGTAATTTTGCCGCCTCTGTGAGATTTTTTGGGTTAAGCTCTTGGAGCTGTTGCCTCAGTCTGGCATGTTAGAGCACCTGTGTGCATGTCTGTCTCCCCATTAGACTGAGCGTCCTGAGGGCAATGGCTGGGTCTCTTCGTCTCTGTGTCCCCAGCTTCACCCAGCACAGGGCCAGACACCGAGTAGGCGTCGGTAGATGTTTGCTGAATTGAATTGAATCCCCACGGCAGCTCTGTGAGGCAGGTAGGGCCGGAATTACGAGTCCCACTCTCCCCAAGAAGAAACCAAGATTCAGAGCGCAAAGGCACTTGCTCCCAGCACACGGCTGCTGACGTGTTTGTGTCGCAGGCGGTGAGCTCTTCACGCATCTGGAGCGAGAGGGCATCTTCCTGGAAGACACGGCCTGGTAGGTATTACTTCTTGCCTCTCCTGAGGGGCTCCAGGGATCCCCTCTCCCCAGAGCAAGCCCCACCCCTACCCTTGCCTTCACCCTGTCCTGTCTCTGCAGTTTCTACCTGGCAGAGATCACGCTGGCCCTGGGCCATCTGCACTCCCAAGGCATCATCTACCGGGACCTCAAACCTGAGAACATCATGCTCAGCAGCCAGGGTGCGCATGCGCGCGTGCACCCTGCCCCCCGCAGCTGCGAGGCGGGTCAGAATCTGCCGGGAGGGCCGAGGAGCACCGTGCAGTGAGCCAGGGCCCTGACCACCCTCTCCAACATCTTCCCCAGGCCACATCAAACTGACAGACTTTGGACTCTGCAAGGAGTCGATCCATGAGGGCGCCGTCACCCACACCTTCTGTGGCACCATTGAGTACATGTAAGTGGTAGCTGGCTGGGACCAGGGGTGGGGAGAACTGCCAGGAAAGGCCTGGCCGGGCTGATGGTTTCACCCGTCCCCTCAGGGCCCCTGAGATTCTGGTGCGCAGTGGCCACAACCGGGCGGTGGACTGGTGGAGCCTGGGGGCCCTGATGTACGACATGCTCACTGGATCGGCAAGTCCAGCCTCCTGGGGAGGAGGGGAGGGGGGAGAGGGGTGGGAGGGGGTCCCCATCCCGGCCAGGGGCAGGGCCTGGGGTGAAGCCCGCAAGTCTCCTCTCACCGTCTGCTTTCTCCAGCCACCCTTCACTGCGGAGAACCGGAAGAAAACCATGGACAAGATCATCAAAGGGAAGCTGATACTGCCCCCCTACCTCACCCCGGATGCCCGGGACCTCGTCAAAAAGGTGGGCTCCGGGGGCGCCTGGGGGCGCTCAGTCAGTTAAGCGTCCAGACTCTTGATTTCAGCTCAGGTCATGATCTTACAGTTCATGAGTTCGAGCCCCAGTGCAGAGCCTGCTTGGGATTCTCTTTCTCTCTCTCAGAATAAATGAATAAACTTAAAAAAAAAAGGGGGGGAGGGCGGTTGGGCTCCCTCCTGCCCCTGGTCCAGCCCCCATGTCTTCTAGGCCCCGTACGGGGTCCTCTGGGCTGTGCGACATCCCCACTTGTGCAGTATGCCTTTGGGATGAAGCGGCACCTGCTTTGGGTTCCAAGACACCGAGCTTGTGCCTTAGCTCTGTTGTAGACCAGCTGCTGACCCTGTCCCCATTTGTAGTCCCAAGTTCTCATCAGCCAAAGAAAACGTTCATGATGAGCTAGCCGCTCTCCCATCACGAAGGCAATCATTAGGGATAAAAGTGGGAAGGGTGGGTTTGGAGACCGGATCCCTGCTGGAGTGCCCTGGAGTGATCCCGGTGACCAGGTGCCTTTACGAAGTCTTCATGGCAGAGGGCCCATTGGACCAAGTTTGGAAGTCCTAGGGTGGCCCGTAGGTGGAGACCCAACTCCAGAGGCCTTCTCCCTCCTCCACCCTTCCCCGCCCCAGCCAGCCCCCAGGAACACAGGGGAACACACAGTCAGTGTCTGTCCCCCAGACCCTCACCCTCTGCCCTCGCCCCGCAGTTTCTGAAGCGGAATCCCAGCCAACGGATGGGTGGCGGCCCAGGAGACGCTGCTGATGTGCAGGTGGGCCTGGGACCATCAGGAGAGGGCGGGGCTGAGCCCCCAAAGGACAGGGGGCAGGCAGGGCCTTAGGGCAGAGGGAGTTACTGAGGGAGCCGAAGAGGGTGAAATGGTGGTGTTTGGGGGCACTCTACCCACAGAGACACCCCTTCTTCCGACACATTAATTGGGATGACCTCCTGGCTCGCCGCGTAGACCCCCCTTTCAGGCCTTGTCTGGTGAGTGGAGGTCCCACCGGACTGGGGGCAGGTGGAGGGCCCATCTTGGACGCCCCCTGACCCCTCCTCCCCATTCGGGTCGCTCACAGCAGTCAGAGGAGGACGTGAGCCAGTTTGACATCCACTTCACACGGCAGACGCCAGTGGACAGTCCAGATGATACGGCCCTCAGTGAGAGCGCCAACCAGGCCTTCCTGGTGAGGTCCTTTGTGGCCCGAGGGTTATGGGGACACGGGAAGGATTGTGGCTAAGGAGTGGGGGATGCTGAGCGTTGCCCAGCCCTGCCTCACCTCCTTCCCAGGGCTTCACGTACGTGGCACCCTCCGTCCTGGACAGCAGCAAGGAGGGCTTCTCCTTCCAGCCCAAGCTACGCTCCCCCAGGCGCCTGAACAGCAGCCCCCGGACCCCGGTCAGGTACCACAGGGCAGAAGGGAATATGTAGCTGGAGCGGGAGGCCAGTTCTAGCTTTGGCTCTGCCCCGTCCACCCCAGGGCTGCCTTGGTTGAATCTCAGTGCTAGCCTCTACCGCTGGGGACCCCTTTGTCATCTACCACTGGGGACCCCTCGTGGCACAGGCTGCCTGGCTGGGCACCTGACCTCATAGTCTGTGTGCCCAGGCAGGTGGGGAAGTCGGCCCTCTGACCCCAGTGCCAGTAGGTGCTGACTCAGCCTTGGTTTTCCCTGCAGCCCCCTGAAATTCTCACCCTTTGAGGGATTCCGGCCCAGCCCTGGCCCATTGGAGCCCACGGAGTCCCCTCTACCTCCTCTCCTGCCACCACCACCGCCACCCTCGAGCTCTGCCCCCCTCCCCATCCGACCCCCCTCGGGGACCAAGAAGTCTAAGAGGGGCCGTGGGCGCCCTGGGCGCTAGGAGGACGGATGGCTGTGAGGGCAAGCGGGACCCTGGGCCAGTTCCAGAGGCCTGGAGGTGTGTCCACGAGTACAGGAGTGAGTGTGTGTGAGGGTGTGTCTCTGTTGGGGGTGGCTGTGCCCCTGGACCATGCCCACAGAGGGCCACAGGCTGTGGCTGTCAGTGGAGTGGCCTTGCCGCCCAGCTGGCCTCCTGCAGTTGAGCTGTGCCCTTAGCGAATTAAAATATTGAATCATGGCACTGACCTGGCTCTTGAACTTGGATTTCTGGGGGCAGGAGCGGGTGGGGTGGCGCCGGGAGGAGCCCCTGCTGAGAGATGGAAAGGGTCGCTACGGGACCACAGAGCCACAGGGCTGGAGGGCTTTTATTTCAGGCGGCTGCCCAGTGCCCATAGGGATGGGTGGCCTCCCCGATGGGGACGGGGATGCACGGCTCTGGGGACCGAATGGGTAAGGGAGTGATAGTCTTGAGACTCTCCGTCTGGGGATGTGGGCGACAGTGGGTCCAGGGCAGGCTGTGTCCAAGCGGCCGTGGCGGCTTTGGGAAGCAGAGGCACGGTGACGGGGATGTGGCACCACGCGGGCTCCTACAGTGCGGTGACGTGGAGGCCCTGGCCCTCGGGCGCTTCAGCGCTGTCATCCCAGGCCGCGCTGCCAGCGAAGGCGTGGAGGTCACTCAGCAGGGCCTCGGCGCTGCCCCCTGAGCCCGCCGGCCCCTGGGAGCTGAGGCCCAGGCCCCCGTCGGCGTCACTGTCACGTGCTTCCTCAGCGGGCTCTGCCGCCTGCCGTGGGCCGGGCGCCTCTCCGCGTCGCTGGCCCTCGTCCCGGGCCTGTGTCTCCCCCAGGCCTCCAACCAGGTGGTAGTCCTCTTCCTCGTCCTGCTCGTCCTGCTGCTGCTCTGGGTCCTCGCCGGGTGACCCCGGCTCAACCCGGGCCCGGAGCCAGCGGCCTGGGGGGCTGGCCCAGAGCAGGCGGCGCGTGCGGCCCCACAGGGCGGCGCCCAGGCGGGCCGGGTGGTAGTAGCCCCCCGAGTCGCGGCTGAGGCGGCGCCAGGCCAGCGCCAGGCCGGCGACCAGCAGGAGCAGCAGCAGCAGCAGCAGCAGCACGACCGCGCCAGAGCCGGGGGCCTCACCATCCGGGGCGCCGCTGCCCGAGCACAGGACCCCCGGCAGGGCCAGCAGCATCCCAAGCCCTAGGGCACAGGGCGGGTCCTGCGGGGAGACGGGCGGGGGAGGAGGGGGTAGGTGGTGCCCGGGTCCTCGACTGCCTCTTGGGCAGAATGGGGACAGCCAAGCAGAAGAGCCCAAGTCCCTAGGGCCCCGGTCCTTTGACATCCGGCCGCGGAGCCTCGGATGCCCTGCCCTCGCCACCCCGCCTGCGCCGTACGGGCCTGCGCCTGCCAGGGGACCGTGTGCCGCCTGGTCCCTCCGGCCAGATGCCCCATCCCCGAGGGCCACACGGCTGCCGGCTCGCCTTGGCTCAGACCGTCTCCGTGAGGCCCGATCTGACCCGGAGTACTGCCCTGCCGCTTCCCCCCCCCGCCCCCCCACGCCTGGCCGAGCCTGGCTCTGTTTTCCTCTCCCTTGTGCTCCTCACACAGCCGGCAGGTGCTTGCCGTTTACCCTGTCTCTGCCCCAGCGGCGTAAGCAGCAGGGAGACAGGGATCCTTACGGCTCCAGCACTGAATTCCCAGCACGCATAGCAGGTGCTCAGTTAATACTGGTTGAAAGTGTCCAGACTGCCCGTGGGGTGGGGGTGGGGTGTTGAAGGAGAGAGGTGGCCTGCGAGGCTGGTTGTCGGGGCTGGCTCCTCCCGAGGCCCGGGATGGAGGGACCACCTCCGGGACAACTGTTTACCCTCCACCCGGCCAGGCCTCAGGATGGGGGCCCCTGAAGCCCCTCTTCCCTCCCACACGCGGGACTGCCCCAGCTGCACCGCTTCCGCTCAACTCCCCGTCCCCTGGGGGCCTTAGGTTCGCAGGGCCAGGGGCTGGGAGAGGCTGGTGCCGCTAACAGAGGAAGCCTGCGGTTGGAAAAAGGCAGATGGGGGAGGTGGCAGAGGGGGGGAGGGGTGCCGAGGTTTCAAGCAAGCCTCCTCTTCGCGCGCCCCAGGCCCTCTCTCTGCCTGGGCTCCAGGGATGCAGGCAGGCTCTGCCCAGGTCCCAGGTCCCAAGCAGAGCAGGTGAGAGAGAGAGTCTAGCAAAGGTTCTCGAAGGGGGTCTAGGCCCGGAGTGGGGTGCTAGGGGCACACTCTGAATCCCAGGGAGGCCCAGCTTGGCGGTAAGGGGAGAGGAGGGCCCAGCTTCTGCCCCACGCTCGCCCGGGGTCTCCCGCCTCTGCCCTTGACTGGCTGCTTCTGCCCGTGGGCCCCAGTGGGGCGCGGGGGAGAAATCCTCACTTAGCTCCCAGGGCCCAGACATTCCAGCCCCGACCTGTCACCCCCACTGCAGGGCCCAGTGGGCTCCTGGGCTCACCATCAGTCCGCCGGCCTCAGTGCTCAGGCGCCCACCGCCAGCTCTGACTGTGCTGAGTGGAAGTGAGCTCTGGTGCGCTCAGCTGCAGCTGGGGGTTACTCGACGCTTCCGCTTCCTGCCCACAATACCCCACCCAACACTCCCTGCCGTATCCCCTGGTGGGGGGCCTTGGGCCTCTCGGGACCACCCTGACCCACACCGGAGCCTCATAGGTCTCTCGCCGGGTGACGCTTGGGCTGTGGGGCCTGTGACCAGGCCTCCAAAAGGAGGAATGGCACCGGCTCAAAGCAGGACGCCGTCCCGGGTCTCCACAGGTCCGCGACCTCAGTTTCTCTACTCGGCAGAATTCAGGGAAGCGCTGGCTGTGGGGGATGCTCATGGCCCCCAGACCTCCCTCAGATCTGGGATCCCCGTGGGCCTCATTTGTCCCCAGCCTTCCAGACTTCCTTTCCCAGCCCCACCCTTTGCAGAATGGCAAACCTGGCTTTTAGAAAGAGAATTTTATTTGGAATGAAAATATAGAGCCTGTGCCTCCCGCTTACTCTGCGGAAGGAGCAGGGAACTGGGGGGGGAGATGGTCCCTCAGAGTATAAGCTTGCCTTGGTACAAAAACCCTCCACAGTAACAATGACAAGAGCCAGGTGGTGGCTCTAGCCTGGGCCCACAGGATGGGACAGGGTGTGGACTGCCCCCGAACCTGCCCCAGAGGCCCTGGGCAGGGGCAGGAGGCAGCCAGCCGGCGGTGGGACTTGCCAACAGAGGCTGGGTGAGAAGGGAGTGGAGGAGGAGGTGAGGGGGAGTGGCACCCCCTGGGCCTACGGTCCTAAGCGTCCCCATTCTCTACTCGGCCAAGCTGTTCTTCCAGGCGGCCAATGCGCTCCCCCTGCTCCTTGACCAGCGCCCTCAGTGCCCGGAGCTCCTGCATCACCTCCTCCAGCTTCCCAGCCTCCTGCAGGGACGGGGGGGGGGGGGGGGGGATAGGCGGTCAGGTGTCGTGGAGCTGCAGCCCTCCCCAGATCTACCAGGCAGGGGCCTGAGCCCGGCAGACAGGCGGCGAATGGTTCGGGTGCACACAGCAGACCAGGGTGACACCTGGGGCTTCCCGACACCGCCCCGACTGTGAGGCACGTACCCCGGCTCCGGCGAGGCTGCCGCTGGGGGCGGTAGTGTGAGTGGCGACAGCGGATGTGGAGGCTCCTAGGCGGGCCGAGCTGGGGGCCACGGCAGGCCGGCTATCGGATAACACGTTGCGCCGGCTGACCTTCAGGTCCCGCTGTTTGCTGGGCACGTAGGCCTCCCGCAGGGAGATGAGAATGGGGTTGGCATCCCGCCCGCTCACCCACTCCTCTGCCTCCAGGGCCGCCTCAGGCCCAGCCGTGTCAGGGTACAGATCGTCCTGGAAGAGGTCCGACTGGGCAGGGGGTGGGGGAGGTCGGGGTCAGTCAGGGGCCCAGTGTCAGGGTCCTCTCGTCGGGACCCTGGGCAGCCGCCCTCTCATCACTGCCTTGGCCTCCAGGCCTGTACCCTGCCAACCCATCCTCCGATGGCCTGGCCTCCAGCGGCCTCTCTCAAGCACAAATCTGTCATTTCACTTCCCCTCGGGACACGCCAGCAACCCCCTCAGAAGCCTTCCCAACACTCCTAAGCAGGGGCCAGCTACGTGGTTTCACGGGATCCTGGGAGCCGTGTAAGTCAGCCTCCCTCACAGCTCTGCTCCCTGGGACGTGCCCGGCTTGCACAACAGCCCACTCAGTGGAGAACGAAGCTCGTCCAAGGCTCTTGGCTGGACATCTGAGGCTAGGCCACACGGGACTGATGCCCTCCTCATGGGAGTCTCCCCTACAGCCAGACTCCCGTCCGCTCTCCATTCTCACCTCTGTTCCCCCTGCCTGGCTTATGCCCACCCTAGCCATGCTGTCGGTCCTGTGTCGCCTACTACAGGGAGCCCTCCACGGCTGCCCGGCTCCTGTCCATCTCCTGTGGCTCTTCCGGAGCAGGGCCTCAGCTCAACCTGTCCCATCCCTGCCTGTCTTGTCTGGCAAAGCCCAACACCCGGCTGGGTGTGACCAGCCCACTGACCACATCCGTACTCCACCGTGTCCCATTCACAGACCTCACGCCTGCCTGGCCTGTCTGCTGGAGAAGGGAGTGGGTGGGCGGGGGACCGGGTGGCCTCACCTTTCTTGGCACGGTCATGACAATGGGCTCACACTTGCGTTCGTGCAGTTTGTAGAACCTGGGAAAGGCGGGGGAGGGAGGAGCCATGGGTGGAGCCTCCCCCTCACTGGCTCCCTTGGCTCCCTGCACTCTCCACTCCCAGGCCTCGCCCCAGCCCCTCCACACTCTGACCTCTGACCCTGGCCCTGCTGTGGGCTGGTTCCTGCTCTGAGCAGCCTCCGAAGATCTGACCTTTCACCCTGGACGGCCATGGCCTGGCCTCTGCCGCTGGAGCCAGCCACCTGGGAGGCCCTTCTTACCGGGCAATCTCACACTTGCTGACCTCCAAGCCCCTCTTAGGCATGCTGCCCATGCCCCTCTGGGGCTCTTTGCTGGTAAACGTGTTCAGGAAGTGGATGTAGGGGGGCTCATCTGTGATCTCAAAGTACCGGATGCTGGAGTCACCCTGTGGCGGGGGAGGGGGCAGGGGTCAGCGCTCAGGCAGGCAGCCTTCTTCCCTGCTCCCCCGTCAGGCCTGCCCAGCCCCACCTTGCCACACACGTAGACCACGCTGGTGTCCGGGTCGTAGAAGGGCAGCAGGGCCCCATTGCTGGAGTCCAGCTCCTGCAGGGCCATGGGCTCCTCGAGGTTCTCCTGGCACATGGGGTGGGGGGCAGTCAGGCCAGAGTCTTTCCCCCACCTCTCCTCACCTTCCCAGCCCCTCATCAGGACTGGCCCCAAGCAGCCTCACATGCCAGCTGGCACTGCCCCCACCACACCAGACGGGGTCTCTCCCACCCTCCTGGATCCCCTCCACTCCCAGGATCTCACTTTCCTAGCCTACTGCGGGCCACTGAGCCAGTGCTGAGAAAGTCCCTACCACGTGGCAGCTGGGGGCACCAGGCAGCACCAGCTCTGTCTCAGAGGGACTTGTGCAGGTCACCATACAGAAGCACGGGGCTGTGGGACAGAGCACTTCAGGGGAAGGGCTGGGAGGCCTCCTGGAGGAGGGGGCCTCTGCACGGAGTCCTGAAGGGCAGCCGGATGGGAACAGGCAAGCAAAGGAGGGAAGGGCCTTTCGGTTGGCAAGAATAATGTGGGCTGAGACTCGGAGGAAGCTGGAGGCAGTCGGGGAGGCTGGAGAGCAAGGGGCAAGGACAGAAGAGGTTGGCAGGGTTCCAGGTCCCGGGAGCCTCAGGTGCTAGGCTGAGAACCTGGGAACCACAGGCCTCTCTCCGGGGTGACTCCTGCCCTCCTTGCCCAGGGTGGGGCCCAAGTCTCGATCAAGCCTGTCCCCTCGGGCTGGCCACGGCCACTCACCGGGTCCCACAGTGCCAGCTGCCGCTCGCTCATGCGGCTGAAGCCCGTGGTGAACACCTTGCCGTCCGCCAGGAAGATGGCCCGCATGGGACGGGCCCCCTCGTGAGCCCTCTCCCTCTCCTGTCCGGGGGACACAGTGGTCAGTACGGCACCCCGACAGAGCCCCTGGGCCTGTCCACTATCATCCTAGCCCTCCAGGGCCACGTACCGCCACCAGGGTGCCCCGGCGGGGGTCGATGATGCGCACGCTCTTGTCCTTGCACGCAGAGCAGAAGA
Organism: Panthera tigris; assembly: GCF_018350195.1. NCBI lineage: Eukaryota > Metazoa > Chordata > Mammalia > Carnivora > Felidae > Panthera > Panthera tigris. The sequence goes on from NC_056669.1 coordinate 109,383,467, forward strand.
GGCTGCCGTTGTGGTTCCAGCTGACGTTGTAGATGAGGTCGGGGTGCAGGCCGTCCAGGCGGTACAGTTCCTCCGCCGTGCCCACGTTCCAGACGAGCACCACGTTGTCACAGCCTGCCGGGCAGGGGGCCATCAGCCTACCAGGCTGGCTTGGACCACCCTCCTGGGGCCAGACCCGGCCTCTCGACCTCTGCGGTCAAGCTTTACCACCCGTCACATGGGCCCGGGCGAGGGTTTGGGGCTCCGGAACCATGCGTAGAGAGGGGCGGGGGGGTGGGGGGGCGGGCGGCGCAGACCTGCACTGAGTAGCACGTTGCGGGCGGTCGGGTGCCAGGTGACAATGCCCACTCGCTTGGTGTGCCCCTCCAGGACCACTACCGGCTCCGTCAGCGGGGAGGCCAGCCCGTTCTCCGGGATCTGCCACACCTGTGGGAGGGGTGGGGATGCCAGTGGAGGCCTCTGCTCGGCCCCGCTGCCCGCAGCCTCGAGCCACACCTGTGACCCGGGCCCAACCACAGCCCCGTGCCTCACCATGACTGTACAGTCCTCTGAGCCGCTGGCAATGACTTCGTCATTGTGGGGACACCAGTCGATATCCAGGACGGGTCCCGTGTGTCCACACACCGTCGGGTAGGCCTTGTCGATGCGGCCCGTCTGCGGGCATGAGAGGGGCAGTCAAGGGTGAGCAGGAAATGTTTGTTGCCTCTGCCTCTGCCTCTGGCCCTGACTCTGCCTCGGTGGCAATAAAAAACTTTCTCCATCTGTGCTAATACCACCTGGGCAATAAATGTAGATTATGACACCTGTCCAACAGTGTGGGGATGGGCGAGATACAGAATGTGAAGTGAGCAGATAGGCCTGGCAGGTGTGGCCGAGTCTCCAGTCCTTCCCCCAGCCCTGAGGGGGCCCACCTTGCTCAGGGGAAGCACCAGGAAGGCACCCCCACCGCTGGCCTCCACGATCACCGCCAGGAACTTGGGGTTGACTGCGCAGAAGGTGCTGTCCCAGGTGACACGGGACACTCGAATATCTTCGTAGCACTGGTCATTCTTGACCGGCTGTCCGAACACATGCCGGAATTTGCTCTGCCGGACCACTTTGCGGAAGGACATGTCTGCAGGGTGGAGAGGCCTGGATCAGCCCTCACCCACCCCAACAACCCCCATCCCTCCCAGGGGCTGCATGAAGGGAGGCGGGGAGGATGCAACCAGGGGCCTGGTCGTGGTAACCCTCTTGGCTTTCAGTTTCTCCAGTTACAGAATGGGGTCACAGGGACAGACCCTGGCTGCCACCCCTCTAAGGTGGCGTCTGGGGGTGGGGGGGTAAATGCACTGACCCACGGCCCACACTGCTGAGTGGGGAGGGTCTTTGCGGGACCCTACCCAGGCCCCTCTCTGACTCTGGTATGTGTGGGGGAAGTGGGAGGTGCCAGAGCAGGACAAGCTCCTCGGAGGGTCCTGGTCAGTTGCAAGCAGGCTCCTTCCTGCCCAGGATTTGGAAGTTGGCTGATGGGTTGGACAGCCACAAGAGGCAGGAAAGGACTCCTCTGTGGAGCCGCACTCAGCCCCAGTTCCGAGCCCCAGGGAATGTGCAGTGCCTGCAGGAATGTGCAGGGAGCTGCCGAGAGCCCCAGGCCGGCCCAGGGGGCCTGGCAGGACTGGGCGGGGGGGGGGGGGGGAGGTGGGGGGAGGGGGGTGGTCAGGACGCCGCTCCCGGCCGCAGAGCATCCCAGGGCGCCTTCGGAGCGGGGTCCAAGGTGAACCAAGAGGGGACAGGCTGGGTGGCCACAGGGAGTGGGCACAGAGGGTGGGGCGCCGCGGAGGGGAAGGGCTCCTCGGACTCGCGACCCCCACCCCAGCCTCCTGCGGCCCCGCCCCCGCAGCCCAGCCGGGTCCCCCGCCCGCGACCCCAGTCCCGGCCCGCCGCGCTCACCGGGGACGCCGGGGACTGCGGCACCGGCCTCGGGCGGCTCCGGATCCCGGCCTCTGGGAAGCAGGAAGCGGGAATCAGGAAGTGACAGAGGAGCCGGGGGCAGGGGGCGGGGGGGCGGGGCGGGGGCTCGCGGGGGCGGGGCCGAGGTCACGCGCGGAGGGGCGGGGCGGGAGACTGCGAGCCGCCCCAGGAGGCCAGGAGCCCGGGGGCCAAGGGGGCGCAGGGGCGGGGCCTGGGCGAGCCCTGCCCCTCAGGCACCCGGGCCCCTCTAGGGCAAAGGAGCAGGGGTGGGGCCAGAAGGGCTGCAGGTGCGAGGCGCTGCCCGCCCGCAGACCGCTGCCCCTTCGCCATCCTCTCCTCTGGCGGAGCCCTCGGGAGTACGGGCATTGGGTGCAGCCCGCCGTCCCAGTCCCCATCCCCATCCCGGTGCATTCTTCCGGGTCCCCCAGCCCACCCCCCACCCACTCCAAAAATACAGTATCTAGTCTGACAGCCCGTGTGTTCACGTGCCTCTTTTTAAGGGTTACAAAAGTACACGCTCTTGATGAACAGTGTAAATGCACCAGCGGTGCGGTGTTTTAAGGGATGAGCGGAAGGCCCCAGCCAACCCCTTCTTTCCCCTGAGCACCCCCGGGGTCTGCCGGGCCTCCTTATTAAAAATAGAAATGGGGACATGCCCTCTGCCAGATCGCTCACACCTTCCTTTCTCTTCCCGACCATCTCCCACGGAGGCCTAGTGGTCTGTCTGCAGATGTCTCCCTCCTAGCTAGCTCCTGTGACGGGGCCCAGACTGGCCTCCCTAGATCTACCCTATCTCTGTCCGTGTCCCGCCCCGGGGGGGGGGGGGGACTTAGGTGTCTCTGTAGGTCCGACAGGCAGATCTGCTCCCTCTGCCCCGGGCTGGTGTCCCCAGGGCACTGGCCGCCTCCCTCAGGCCTTCCTTGAGACCCTGACCATCACCCCTTGGTCACCTTTTTCTTTTTTCCCAGAAAAAGTGGGGTAGGTGGGAAGAGGAAGGAAGAGCAAAGCTGGAAGGGGGCTTATCTGGGGCTGCAGGAGGCCCCACTGTGTGTCTGACACAGGCTGGGGCTCGTACCCTACTCACTGCTTTCCTCCCCTGATGAGGAAACAACTCAGAGAGAGGGGTGCCTGCCCCAGGTCACCCCGCCGAGATTTAGTTCCCATCTGTTTGGCTCCAAAGTCCTTGCTTTTCCCTTTGTTCCATAAACCCTGGGGCAGGCAGACCCTTCCAAAAAAGGACAGGAATGAGGGTGCTTTGGAAGAGGGAGTGTCACATTAGCCTCTCTCTCCGTTGCGCCCTCCAGGCAACAGCCAGAGGTCTGTCTAAAGCCCAGATAAGACACCCCCTACCCTAAGCCCTCCCTTCCCTCCTCCTTGTCACACTTGAAATAACATGCGCCGTCATTGCATACCCCTCCCCCGTTTGTTACCTTCCTCTGCCCTGTCCCTGCATGTGGCCCAGTGACACTGATCCTCTTGTCCCCGAAACAAACCACCTTCCTTCCCACTGCGGGGCCTGGGTACATCCTGTTCACTCCATCTGGAAACGCTTCCCTCTGATTGTGAAAAGGCTCCAACCCTCACTTCCTCCAGGGCTCTGCCCAAATGTTGCCTTCTCAAAGGGCCCTCCCCAACCAACCCCTCGCTGGTCACTCTCTGGCCCTGACTTGTTCCCCCCATATCCTTCTTGATCACGATCTGACGTCGTCTTGTGTAACCATTGTGTATTTGCTTTTTGTCTGCCTCGCCCCGCTAGAATGTCAGCAAGTAGAGGGTAGCACCCGGTCTTTGGTCTTGTTCCCCACTGTGTCGAAGCACCTAGAATGAGACCTACCGCTCAGCATGCATTCAATTCGTGTACGTTGAGTGAAAGAATGAACAGCAGTCCTGAATGTAGGATCGACGATGTTCGTATTCACAGCTCTCAGAATGAGTCTCTCCGTGAGGGGTACCTCTCACCTGGAGAAGGCGTGAGTCTCCCAGAAGGCAACAGGAGTCCAGCCCCATGGGGTGTGTTAGGGGTGAGGTAGATGGACTGAGGAACGTCAGGGATGAGCCCTCCTTTCAACCTCTGTGGCCTCGGGTGTGCATGTTTCCTCCAAAACAAAACTCTGTGGGTCACCAGGAGAACTCCTCTTTATCCCACAAAGCCCTTCATGGCACTGCCCTCTCTCCTGGGTCGCGATTACCCATTATGGGTGAGATTCCCCCTCAGGGACCTTGGAGATGGGGCTGCCCCACTCTCCGAAATGCTGGGTTTGGAGTGGGGACCAGAGTTGATGGCAGGTGGCTGGCGCTGGGGTTTGAGTGCCTGATCTGCCCGCCATGTTGAAAAAGCTTTGGGACCGCTATCTGGGAGAAAGGGGAGGGACACTGCAAGACCAGTCCCTGCCTCCAGGGAGGGTGCACCCAATGGGGTGGGCCAGGGTGAAAGCATTTCTTGCAGAGGGGGAGGCAGTGTGGTGGAGCAGACAAAGCCTAGCGGGCAGGATGCTCCCCCGTGGGCTCTGGCCCGTGGGTCAGTCCTGCTCCCAGGCCCGGCCCGGGAACCATTGTTATCACCCCCATTTTACAGACGCGGAAACTGAGTCCCAAAGGAGCCAAGAGCCTTCCTGAAGATCACACAGCTGGTGAGCGGTGGAGCTGGGATTCAAAAGACCGCCGAGGGACACCAGCGGCCATGCCCCTAACCCCACCCGTGTGTCTCCAGAATGGAAGGCTGGCTGGAGAGTCGCCTAGCAAGTGCTCGATAAACATTTGCTGAAGGACCGAATTCAACAAATTCGTGCCTGTGCAGAAATCGCTGAACGGCGTCCGTAGTTCGGCCTCGGTGTCCACAGTTCCACCACCAGGACATGCCCTAATTATGCCCTTGGCCTTGCCACCGCCACCAACACCGCCCCCGCCACCATTCGGCACCCCCGGGCTCAGTTCATGATAGCAGCAGCCTTTGCAAGGGGAACATGACCACCCCATTGTACAGAGGAGGAAATCGAGGCGAAGCGGCAGCTGACAGCCAGAACCCAGATCTGCCCGCCCCTCTCCGGGCCGTCCGCACAGCCTGCTGCCTTTTTAAGATGGAAACGCCCTGGAAGCATAGCACTTAAGTGTCTGCCGTAGGGGCGTCTCTCAGCTGCTGCAGGTCACAACACTGCGCTACTGGGAAAGGACTGGGGGAGGGGGGTAAAGGGGAAGAGGCTCGCGATTTTGGAACACAGGGTGGGTGGAGGGCAAGCGAGCAGGGGGTTGGTGTAGAAGAGTGAAAGGGAAGAGGGGAAGTAGGGTGGGGGGTTCAGAATTAGACCTTCGGCACTTCCCCGTTTTTCTTGCAGTGTCTGCGCCTTGAGAGGGAAGAGGTTGGCTCTGCCCCAGAGATGCTGTGTGATGGGGGCCTGTACCCTTTTTGGAGCCACTGGTCCCCAGGGCTCTCTGTCTGGACGTCTTCCCATCTCTGCGCGTGGGCTGAGTGCGTAGGAGGGGTTCAGATGGAGGCAGGACTGAGCACTCTATACCTGCAGCCCCCCGTGGTGGGGGCGGGGGGGGGGCAGGTGGACACTAGTTGAACCCTTAAGTGGAGCAGACGCTCTCTCAGGCCCCCTGGGCATCCGTGGCCCAGAACTGTCATGGGCACAGCCGATCTGCCCCAAAGCTCACAAGACCCCAGATGCCCAGGCCAAGGTGGCGCCTCCTCTCCTCCATCTCCAGCCCCTGCAGGGACTTCCCTGGATGCCGGCGAATGGAGAACATTTGTTCACTGAGCCCCTACTGTGTGCCAGGCTCCTGCCGTCACCGGAGCCCGATTTGAATCCAGGCTCGGTGGCTCTCATCGCCTCCGCTCCCGCTGCCTTGCTGAGGGAGGTCCTGCGCCAGGCTCACTGCCTGTGGGGGGCAGGGGGCTGGTGGACAGGGTTCGGCCAGCCTGCGTGGGCTCCCAGGACCCCAGGTTCCTTCCGGCTCTTAAATGCCTCCTTTTCTGCAGAGATTTCTTCCTTCATCCTCCTCACGCCCGAGTTAGAGGGTGAGACAGGGAGGAGAGGGTGGAGGAAGGATTCCGGGGAGATCGGCACAAGCTCAGGGAAGTCACCCCTGCTGTCTTTCTCCCGCAGGACTGAGACTTGGGAGGGGGGTGGGCAGTGCGGTCCAGGGGTGCTGGAGGACAGAGCCCAGCAGCACCCTGTCGGCTGTGACTGTTGGGCCACTGTGTGTGTGGGGGGGGCAAGCATGGAGAAACTGAGGGGGACCTGGGTAGGGGCGAGACGATCACGACAAACTGCCTGGGACTTTTGGTGGTTCATTTTCACTTCCCCCAAGTCCTCCTGCCAGCCCCAAGGGACTTGAGGGGGGTTTCTTTGATGACTTCCTCCACGGCTCCCCTCGTCTCTGACTGGCTCTGGCTCTTCCACTGCCTTGATGGGCCTGAGCTTTCCCAGACCCTCAGGTGGGGCCTGCTCCGGGGGCTTCCTCTGGGGGGACGCTGCTGGGACTTTCTCCCTCAGAGTCAGCAGGCACCGCTGGGTTCTCAGGGGCTTCGGGGGTGGGATCTGCGGATGGGGCAGAAGACGCTTCATCACAGGGGCTGAGAGCTGGGCCGGAGGCAGGTCCGGGGGTCTCGGGGCTCACTTGTGGCTGGGCCACAAAGTCCAAATGGGGCTGGGACTCAAGGTTCACCTGTGGCTGAACTGAGGCGTTCAGCTGAGGCTGCATCACAAGATCTGCCTGTGGCTGGGCCACTGAATCTGCCCGTGGCTGGGCCGGCGAATCCGACCGTGGCTGTGCTGTGGGCTCTGCCTGTGGCTGGGCCACTGAATCCGACCGTGGCTGTGCCGCGGGGTTCCCCCGAGGCTGGGACACAGCGTCCGACCGTGGCTGTGCTACGGGGTTCACCTGGGGCTGGGCCCCAGCCACTGGCCCAGGAAGAGTCTGACTCCCAGGGTCCACTTGGGTCTGTGGCTCCGCTGGCGTGAAGCTTCCAGGCCGTTCTTCACAGAGAGCTGCCGCGAAGGAGGAGAGGACGGCGCGCAGCAGGGCCCGGAGGTCGGCGCTGGCCAGGAGGCAGAGGAAGGGACTGAGGCAGCTGTTGAGCAGGGTCAGGTAGTCGGAGTAGACCAGCGCTTCCCAGAGCAGGTAGCCGGGGTAGACGTCCCACAGGAAGGCCAGGTACAGCAGCTGCGCCAGGTGGTAGGGCAGCCGCAAGACCACGTAGGCTGACAGAACGGCCTCGGCCACACGGGCGAAGCCCCGGCAGGCCGTGGGCCTTGGCCGGCGGCGGCGGCAGGTCCGGGAGGCAGCAGCCTGCGTGAGCACGTGGCAGACGAGAAGCAGGAGGAAAGGCAGGAACCCCCCCAGGATCTCGAGCATCCTCAGCGGCAGCTCCTCGCCGTCCCAGAAGTCCAGGCAGATGACCAGGTCGTACCACCAGACGGCGGCCTCGGGGAAGACCAGCCAGGGCACGCTGAAGAGCGTGGCCAGCACCCAGACCCCGGCGCAGACCCAGAGGGGCAGGCGGGCCGGGCGGCGCCCAGGGTACCAGTGCGGGCACAGGGCCAGCAGGCAGCGGTCCACGCTGAGGGCCGCCAGCAGGAAGAGGCCGGAGGAGTAGGACACACCCCACAGGAAGTAGTAGAAGCGGCAGGCGGCCGTCCCCAGCGGCCAGTGGCCTCCGTGCTGGATCTCCAGGATCTGGAAGGCCGCTGCCGCCAGGAACAGAAAATCAGAGAGGGCCAGGCTGAGCAGCAGCAGGGCGAGCCGCGTGCCCGCTCCCTGCCGGGCCTGTGAGCCGGCCAGCCATGCCATGAGCCCATTGGCCGGCAGCCCCAGGAGCAGAAGGGCCACCAGGAAGACCGTGTCCCAGCCACCCTGGGGGTAGTCGTCTTCATCGTCCGGCTCCGTGCGGGGCCCGCGGCCAGCGGCACCCAGGTTGGCTTCCATAGCAGCGTCCGTCCGAGGTCCCCAGTGTGCTGTTGGCCACGGAGCGGGTGCCTGATGAACCAATGAAATCATGAGGGACCGAGTATGAGAGGGGGTGCTGTGTACCTCCAGGCAAGTCACTGTCCCTCTCTGAGCCATCGTCATCACCTTTGGGGCGGTTAGCCTCTGCCAGGGCCTTTACACAGATTACCTCGCGTAGTCCGCAGACACTCCATTTTACAGGTGAGGAGAGGAAGGTTCGGAGGATAAGTGACTTGCCCAAGGTCAGAGACAGGACGAGAGGCGCCAGGACTGAGACTCAGACCTAAGCCTTCTGCCACGCGGAATCCCAGTGTGCCCAAGTAGACTGGACCGAGGCTTTTAAATATATATATACATGTATATACATATGTATTTTACATTTTTTTCTTTTTTCTTTATTTAGTTTTAATTTTTTAAATGCTTTTCTATAAAGATGTCATATCCACATCCTTTAAAAACAATTTTTTTAATGTTTATTTATTTTTGAGAGAGGGAGAGAGAGACAGAGCATGAGTGGGGGAGGGACAGAGAGAGAAGGAGACACAGAATCTAAAGCAGGCTCCAAGCTCTGAGCTGTCACGGGGCTAGAACTCATGAACCGCGAGATCATGACCTGAGCCGAAGTCGGTCACTTAACCAAGTGAACCACCCAGGTGCCCCTTAAATTTTTGTTTTAACGTTCATTTATTTTTGAGAGACACAGAGAGAGAAACAGAGTGCGAGTGGAGGAGGGGCAGAGAGAGAGAGGGAGACGCAGAATCCGAAGCAGGCTCCAGGCTCTGAGCTGTCCGCACAGAGCCCGACGTGGGACTCGAACTCATAAGCTATGAGATCGTGACCCGAGCTGAAGTCGGACGCTTAACCGACTGAGCTACTGAGGTGCCCCAGTTTTTTCTCTTTAAAAAAAAAAAATGTTTATTTTTGAGAGAGAGAGAGAGAGAGAGAGAGGCAGAGGATCCAAAGCAGGCTCTCTGCTCATAGCAGACAGCCCGACGCGGGGCTTGAACTCACAAACCGCGAGATCATGACTTGAACTGAATTCAGGCACTTAACTGACTGAGCCACCCAAGTGCCCCTCAAACATATTTTTAAAGCTGGTGAATCTTCAAATAAAATATTACAGTGGAGCCCCGGGGATGCTCTAGGGAAGACAATTTGAAAACCACTCGGTCGGATCATCGGATCATCGCAAGCCCCTTTCCTTCTGGTATCCTGGAGTTCAAGTGTTTAAGATTCCAAGAAGGGGAGGCTCAGAGTCCCGTGGGCCTGTAGGAGGCCAAGGGTGAGCAGGAGCCTGGGCCAGAGGAGGCTCTTCCCCACAGCAAGTGCAGCTCATGAACTCAGGGTGAGGTCTGCAACTCAGGGCCCGGCAGCCTGGGGCCAGAAGGGCCGTCCTGGAAGCAGCTGGAGCCCCTTCCTCATCCTCCACCCCCCCCTGTGGCCCCGTCCTCATTCTCACAGCTCAGGCAGGTGGCCCCCGAGGCCACCTACAGAAGGAGAAGGGGGCTCAGCAGTGTGATGATAGGGGCCTGCTACCCCTCCCCCCCCCCACTCCACCCGCCTTCCCTCACTGGCCCAGGGGGTTTCCCTTGGAACACGGAGAAAGTCCTCATGGCAGCGCTGAGCCAGGGGAGGAAGTAGGTGCCCCAGAAAGGCTGGATCCTGCCCGTGGCCCATAGCTCCAGCCCCTTGGCCTCCAGCCCAGTGGCTTCCTCTCCCGTAGTGCTCAGGCAGACCCCACTCTGCAACCTCCAGCCTCTACTGGATCAGAGCCCTGGGCTCCCCCGAGCCCCAGCAGGTGAGGCCTGGCTTACCTGTGAGGTGCAGGCCGCTGGCCGGAAGGAGCAGGGGCGTGCCTGCCTGCCCAGTGGTCCAGCCATCTGCCGGGCCCCACGCCGGGGCCTGGGACATGGCGCCTGGCGGCGCTAAGGCGGCCGACGTGAAACCCAAGCTGAGAAGACATCAAACATTCATGGGCATGGGGCTGCTCCCTGGGAAACCCTAACCCCCGCTCAGCAGGGCCGAGTGACCAGCCAGGCCACCCCATCCCTGACAGAGCCACGTGGTTAAAACCTCCTCGCCCAGGGCCCCTCTGCCTCAGGGCAGGCTCTGGGTCCCCCGGAGGCCACCTCCTCCGAAATCACCCCCATGTCCCTCAGTCTCTGTGATCTGGCCTCGCTTCCTCAATTTCACAGACCCTCTGCCCCAGCCACGATGTCCCCGTGAGGGGCAACTCTCCTATCCCTTCCCACACTCTTTCTCCTGAGATGACTTCCCTCGTCCTTGCTTAGCTGAGTCCTGCTCGTGTCACACAACCCGACTGAGTCCTTGACTCCAGCAATATTGCCCCCATTTTATAGATCGGGTGACTGAGGCTCAGGGAGGTGAAATGGTTGCGTGTCCCAGCTCCTGAGGCCACTTAGGAGCCGGAGTCCGAAGCTCACCATGTCCCGGCACCCTTGTCGCTGAGGGCAGTTCTCTTGACCCATCTGTCTCTGCCCTCAGGCAGAGGGCCGGGATTAGGGCCCGGAGCTGCCTGCCTCACTTACCCTAATCCCCCTCAAGGCTCGATCCCAGGCAATCAGCTCTCAGGGTAGGGGTGCGTAAGCAGCTTTATGGTCCCTGAGAACCAAGGGTGCTCCCTGGTGCTGCATCTCAGAGTTCTGTCGCCCCTCTCCACATGGCCACAGAACAGGCGAAGGGGCAGCGTGGCCCAGACCCCCAGAAGCCTCCTGTGGAGGCTGTGGCTTCCGGGAGTGGTGCTGAGGGCCTGCCCTTGACCAGGAGGAGGAGCAAGAAGGACGGGGGACTCCGAGGGTCCCGGAAGGGTGCTGGTGGCTCCGAGGAGCAGACCCCCATCCCTGGCCCCGAGGCCCCAGGGAGCAGCAAGAACCTCTCTGGGAATGGAGAAGGGCAGGAGGGGACAGGCCCTGCAGCCCCCAGGCCAGCCGGTCGTCGCCAGTCTCACCGACACCGCTCTGGCACCCGGCACGATGCCGCCCAGAAGACATACGGGCCCCTGCTCAACCGCATCTTTGGGAAGGTCAGGTGGGGCCCGGGCTGGGGAGGAGGGGGACACACTTGTGCCCTTGGACTCCGCCCACCCTGCCCCTAGTACTCGGGCCTCCTAGCGCCTCTGCTCCAGACCCGGGAGCCTGAGCTGTAGAAGCAGGGTTTGGGGAAGGGTTGGTCTTGGGCCTGGCTGCGAGGCGGGCGGGGCTAGTCTTCAAACCCAGGATTCTGGGAGAGCTCTGGGCCCCAGGAGCCGGAAGTGGGGGGGGGGTCATCTTTTCTCTGGGGGTCGTGGGACTTCAGCTGCCTTCTCCTGCCCTTGTGAGACTGGCCCTACCCAGGCCATCGTGGGCTAGGGCTGGAGGAGGCAGGATGGCCCCCAGGGACATGCTGGACTGTGCCTCTGCAGGACCGCGAGCTGGGCCCCGAGGAGCTGGATGGTGAGTGGCCCTTGCTGGCAGCAGTGGTGGGTGGGAGGTGCCCCTGAGCCGGGCTGCCCGGGCCTGACCTCCCTCCCCTGCAGAGCTTCAGGCCGCCTTTGAAGAGTTTGACACTGACCGTGACGGCTACATCGGCTACCGAGAGCTGGGCACCTGCATGCGGACGCTGGGCTACATGCCCACTGAGATGGAACTCATCGAGGTCTCCCAGCACGTCAAGATGCGAAGTCAGTGGCTGACCCCCACCGGCCCGGGGCGGGGCGAGGCGGCAGCCATCTGGCTCTCTGTCTCTCTGACCCTCCTGAGTCTCCTGAAAAGAGCCTCCTGAGGTTCAGTGAGACCGACTGTGACAGAACCCGGGCCGCTCCTGGCGATTAAATGTCGGATGGGCGTGCGCTTGTGTGATTATCATTAGCTAAATTGTCAAATATCAGATTCCCTTCATTCCAGGACACCTGCATGTGCTCTGTGGTTTGCAAAATGGGATGTGGCTTACACTTGATGTGAACATTTAGCGCAATGCTTTTCTTTTCCCCAAAGCTGTTATTTGACCACCGGTGCTTTTCGTAATCGATGGCGTCTTAGAACGGCGGGACTACGTGGGCATACTCCTTAAGAGGCATTTATGGCTGCCCACGGGGTCCCAGCATGTGAGAGCCACCAACTGCACACCCCCGGAAGCACCTAAGAGTGGGTTCTCTCACCCTTGCCCCGGGATGAGGAAGGAGGTTTAGTAAGTCGCCCAAGGCCGTCGGCACCCAAGGTCACCCATGCCCCATCGACAGCACAGCCAGGGTTTAACTTTAGGGCTGCCTGGTTCCAAACCTTGGCCTCTTTCCCCCTTGACACAGGTGCTTCACTGAGAGCACTCAGGCACCTGGCCCTGTCATCTCTGTGGAGAACGGGGCTCCGACCTCCTACCCCCGTCCCCGAGGGCATGGATGCTGGGTGTTCCTTCCTGGAAGTAGAGCTGGGGAGAGGCTGGCACCTGGGAAGTCCTTTCTCGGGGCCCCAGCCTTCTCCATTGTGACACTCTGCCTCCGCAGTGGGTGGCCGTGTGGACTTCGAGGAGTTTGTGGAATTGATGGGCCCAAAGCTGAGGGAGGAGACAGCACACATGTTGGGGGTGCGGGAGCTGCGCATCGCCTTCCGAGAGGTGTGGAGCGTGGTCGAGTCGGGCGCTGGGTGGGCAGCTGGGCAGTGGACCTACTGGCTTCCCATCTGGGCCAGAGAGACGGTGGGGGGCGGGGCCCAGCCTCTGGAGGCCCAGAGCCCTGCAGATGGTGGGACTGGGCCAGGGAGGGATTGCTGGAGGATCCACCCAAGGAGACTTCCTGGGGGAGGGGCCTATTGTCTCAGCCTGGGAGGAGGAGGAGGAGGAGGAGGAGGGTTTCGGTGGGTGAAGGTGGGGACATCCAGGCACAGGATGTGGCAAGGTGGAAACGGGTCTGGGCAGAGCCAGCTTTGGGTGGGAGGGACTGAGCCCTGCCGGGATCCTAGTTTGACAGGGACAGAGATGGACGAATTACAGTGGCAGAGCTGCGGCAGGCAGCACCTGCTCTGCTGGGGGAGCCGCTGGCGGGTCCTGAGCTGGACGAGATGCTCCGAGAAGTGGACCTCAACGGGGATGGCACCGTAGACTTTGACGGTGAGTCTCCTTCCCAGACAACCCCCCACCCCTCCAGCTCCCAGGATGATCCCAGCGCGTCCTGGGATCCCCGACCAGGACTGGCCCGAGCCCTGCCCTTCTCTCCCCCAGAGTTTGTGATGATGCTTTTCACCCACTGAAGTTCTAGAAGGGAGAATGCGTTACCCCGCTGGCCCCAGGCCAGCAGGGTTCATGCTGTACGCCCTCCCCCTGAGGCCTCAGAATGGAAGACCACCCAGCAGCCCTCAGGCTTCTTCAGTCCTACACCTGGCTGGAGAGCGGGCTCGATGTCACCCACCCCCCTTCATTCTCACCTTCCTCCCACCTGAGCTGCCTGGAGGGAACCTGCACTCCGCCATCCATCATTCTCCAGGGTGAGCAAGATTTGGATCTCTCCACACCCTCGGTGGGTAGCAAGCTCCCTGGCACCGCAGTATTCAAAGACAGGGGCGGGGCGTGGAGTTGGGGGGATTCTGGAAACATGGTGAATTGAGAGCGTGGCTGGATGCCTCCCACTACCCGTGTAAAAATGTTAAAAAGACAAAAACTGAACTTGAAAGAAAGCCAGGGATGACCCCAGTACTAAAGACAAAGCAAGAACTCAGAGCCGGGTGGCGGGAGAGAGGGGACAGCATGGGGGCTTCAGACATGGAGAGAGGTTCAGAAGCCTGGGCTCTGACACCCATGGATGACAGAAGACCTGTAAGAGGCTGGGGAACAGGATAGGACCCTGAGCACCTTCCCGGGTCTCAGAGGGCTACCCTGTTCTTGAAAAGGGGACCAAAAGATACCTCCATCTACCAGCGTGAGGAAGTAGCAAGGGTACGGATGTCTAGGGCCTTGAGTGGACAAAGCTACCCTAAGGAACCTGGGACTCAGGCTGGCACATTAGGCAGGAGTGTGGTCTATCTCCACAGTATGGGAAGCTGAAGAAATAGGGAGAAGCTACCGGAAGATTACTCTTCAACCCAGAGCACATGGGACTTAACAAACAACAGCCCTGTCACTTCTGAAGATGAACTCATGACAAAGAATTACAGATCACATGGGAAAACAAGTCCCCGTGAGGGAGACGAGGCAGATGCAACAAACAGGAAAATCAGCACCCCCAAGTGTAAGTAACAGAAAAATCTGAAAGAGGCCACAAAGTCAATGCAAACGGAAATGATATAAAAGAAGGGAGAGAGGCCAATAGGTAGTAACGGGATGGCATGAAACAGAATAGGAAGATTAAAAAGAATAAAAGAATTTCTGAAAATAAAGGAGATAGCCATTGGACTAAAAAAAAAAAATCAACGGGTTGGTTACACAGCAGATTAGACACCATTTGAGAGAAGATTAGTGAACGGGAAGCTACATCTGAGGAATCACCTATAAGGTAACCCTGAGGGATAAACAGGTGGCAAATATTAAAGAGTAGTTAAAAATCATCAGGAGTCTCAGGAGAAAATACAAAGAATGGACACGAGGCAACCCTCAAAGACGTGACGGCTGAAACCCTTCCATAAAGACTTCCACAAAGACAAATGCCCAGATGGAAGGAACACAGTGGAGCCTCAGAAGGATGAACAGAAACAAATGTATATCTAGATGCATTCCAGCAGAACTCAGAACACAGAAGAAAACCTTATATACAATTCAACTGGAGACAAAAGTCAGATTACTTACCGAGGCGCAGAAATTAGGCCCTACGAAGGCTTCTTCTTCTTCCTTTTTTTTAAAAATGTTTTATTATTTATTTCTGAGAGAGAGAGAGAGAGAGAATGCGAATGAGGAAGAGGCAGAGAGAAAGAGGGAGACACAGAATCCGAAGCAGGCTCCAGGCTCCGAGCTGTGAGCACAGAGCCAGATGCGGGGTTTGAACTCATGAACCGTGAGGTCATGACCTGAGCCGAAGTCGGTAACCGACTGAGCCACCTAGGAGCCCCTCTACAAAGACTTTTCATTGGTTACAATAAATGCCAGAAGACAGTGGAATAAATTGTTCAGCATGCAGAGGAAAACGATTGCCAGCCAAGAAGACTTTACCTCATTCAATCGTTATTCAAGAAGGAAGGTGAAATATCAACTTTTTTCAGGAAACAGAGGCTGATAAGAGTTTCCTACCCGTGTGCTCTCACGGAAGGGAATTTCCTTCAGTAAGAAGGAAATTGAGACCAGAAGAAAGGCGGGTATGTACTAAAGTATGGTCAGGAAAGAGATCAGTAAACATATTGGTGGAGCTAAAGAGGCAGTAACGATAAAAAAGTTAAGTTGGGGGATTTTAAAAATAAGGAGGGACTAAAATAGACAAAATAAAACAGAAGACGGGAGGGAATACTTTAGATATGCTAAAATCTTTTTCTCATCTTTCCTAGAGGAGAATAGATGCATTGGTCAGCTTTAGACTTTGTTAACCATTTAAGAATAGCCATCAATACAGGGCGCCTGGGTGGCTCAGTCGGTCAAGCGCCTGACTTTGGCTCAGGTCGCGATCTCACGGTTCCTGAGGTGGAGCCCCACATCGGGCTCTCCGCTGTCAGCGCGGAGCCTGCTTCGGATCCTCTGTCCCCCTCTTTCTGCCCCTCCCCCGCAATAAACTTCAAAACAGTGCAAATCTTCATCTTTTATTTTGAAGCCATTAATATAACAGAAATAGAGATAGAATGTTCCCTTCAATGGTCCAATCCATAGAGGAAGAAAAGAGGGAAAGTGGATAATTCTTGATTAAACCAGAAGACTAGACAGCGGGCGGGGGGAGGAAGTAAAGAAAAACCTCATGAAAACATTAAAACAGAAAGTAAAACAGAGGGTAGGAGTAATCCCTAAACATATCAAAATTACAATAATTATAAGCAGATTACGTTTTTTGGTTAAAAGAGAGTCTCAGTCCCAGAAGAAAGTTTCAATGTTCGATTGGGTTCCCTGTGACTGACAGAGACACCAAATAGCAATGCCTTAAACTGGAGAGAAGTTTATTTCTTAGGTGAAATCCAGCCGTATGGTCTTCAGGAACCCAAGCTCCTTGCACCAGGTGCTGGGGTATGCCCAAGTTTGTATGTTTTCCAGGTGGCACGATGGAGGCAGGAACAAGGAACAAAGAGGGACAAAGAGCGTGAACCACTTATACTCTATTAGGGAGGGCTCCTCACCTGGTACAGGGGGCTGCAAAGGATGCTGGGAAATGCAGTCTTTATTTGGGGTGGCCACGTGCCCAGCTAAAAACCAAAGGTTCTTCTACTGGGGGGCAGAGAGCAGCCTCTTCCCCACAGCGGAGTGTAGGATCTAAGGCACATTCGAGCAGCATAGTGAGAATCAAAAGGCTGAACGTGATGGCTTGCAACACAGATTTACTAGGAGAAAATGAACCAAAGAAAACTCATAAAAGTACAGGCATAGCAGACAGAAATGGGCTAGGAGGCAAAAAGCATTAGGGATAAAATGAGTCACAATTCACTAAAGAAATCCAACGTTCCTCGTCTGGACACAACTATCGATGTATTTTTCAACTGAAAAAGAAGCTGCATTTAGAGTTTAGATATTCATGATCCCCTGAGGATAGTGTTACTGTCAACCCAGTTTGGATTTCAAACATTAACCAGCAAAAATCAAGCACTTTAAATTCTTTTTTTTTAAATTTTTAAGACAGAGAGAGACAGAGCATGAGTGGGGATGGGGCAGAGAGAGAGGGAGACACAGAATCCGAAGCAGGCTCCAGGCTCTGAGCCGCAAGCACAGAGCCCGACGCGGGGCTCGAACTCACGAGCTGTGAGATCATGACCTGAGCCAAAGCAGGAGGGTCAACCAACTGAGCCACCCAGGCGCCCCTCGTGAAAACCTTAAATGTTGTGATTCAGTGTTCTGTCGAACACGTTCATATGGACTAAGGGTTGGCAAACTTTTTCTGTAAAAAGCCAGATAGTGTAAAGATTTTAGGCTTTGAGGACCCTACGGTTTCTGTCACAACTGCTCAGCTCTGTGGTTGTAGTTAAAATTGCCAAGCAGCCCCAGTCCACATGCAAACAGGGATGGCTGGGGTGGAAATTTGGTAATTAACTGATTAAACTTGATTTATTGACACTGCAATTTGAATTTTGTAAACTTTGTTGTCTCAAGAAATCTTACTATTCTTTGACTTTTCCCCCAACTGTTACTAAAATATAAACGCCATTTTTATCTTGGGGACTGTATTGGGCCTGTGGGCTATAGCTTGCTTATACCTGCCGTAGTCTTATATGGAGACTACTTCTGGAATAACTTGGTGTTAAGATTGTGGAATGACAGAGGCACCTGGGTGGTTCAGTTGGTTAAGCATCCAACTTTGGCTCAGGCCATGATCTCATGGTTCATGAGTTTGAGCCACGCATCGGGCTCGCTGCTGTCAGCACAGAGCCCTCTTTGGATCCCCTGTCCCCCGCCCCCTTGTCTGCCCCTCCCCTTCTTGCACTCGTTCTCTCTCTCTCAAAAATAAAAAAAAAAAAAATAAACTTAAAGATTGTGAAATGATAAAAAGTTATGAGCACAGTAGCAACTCTATTAATTACCTATTTGCTCACAATGAATAGTTTTCATAATTTTCCTTCTTTCCTGTTTGTTCTGATTATATTCACTGAAATGTAATTTTAGGTCTGGTTAATCTGGGAACACAAATTGTGGGCTTATGTTCTGAACGTCATTGTTATCTCACTTTTCCAATTGTTATTTGATCTCACCACAGTATTGGTCCATGATGGATTAGAAAGGAACACTGATTCTTTACTACAGCTATTTTGAGAACCACTGATTTAGAAATTCCTGTATCCGACTGGTGCCCCCAAAAGTGCCCAGATTGGGGGCTGAGGTTGGGAAGTCTGGGTGGGCCCGGAGAACAGGAGTGGGAACAGGAGTCTGGGTGTTAACTCTTTCAGCAAAGTCACAGAAACGCAAAGACATTCTCCTGGCTGCTGCGGCACAGCCCATGTCTCTTCTCATCGCCATTCGTGTTTCACTCGGAAGACAGAGTATAAACCTCTAAGTGTATGAACAGGATCTCCTCAGTCAGCCCTCCCTCCCTGGGGTGGTCAGCTGGGGACCACACAGGCTGGGTGCCCTCACCTCTCCCTCCCACCCCCAGGTGTCTTGGAAGCCTTGGGTTATGTTCCCAACCCTGCCCTTGGGCGAATCAGTCCCTCTGGATCTTGGCTTCCTCATCTGTAAAATGGGACCGAGGTGGTGATTATCAGAAATAACCTGTGCGAAGTGCTCAACGCAGGACCCGCTGCCTTCTAAGACTTTGATAAATGGTAGCTATTATGATCTCAGATTTCAGGGTTCTCAAAGATTGTTTCCTGGCTCGTGAGATTCTGAGATGCTTTGGTTTCCCAAGATTCTGAGTTGGTTTGTTTCCACTGTTCTGTGGAGAGTCCTCGATCACGGAGGTTCTGTTACACGCGCCCTGCCTCTCATTGTCTTCACCCCTACCTCTCCCAACCCTTGAGCCCGGAAGTAGGGCAATGGGCGGAGAGGGCTGGGCTGCTGCCTTGTCGTGGCCCACATTCAGAGCTGTGGCAGCCCAGGGCCCCAGAGCCACGTTGCAACCGGGATACCAGCCTCCAGGCCCCAGGCCTGCGTCATCCCAGTGCCCTTGGCCAGGGCCCCCTGGGCAGGCACCAAGGCTGCTGCGCCTCCAGGTAGAGAAATGGGCAGGGCCAGCTCTGCTAAGGGCTGGGTGGTGACGGGAGGCTGCTCCAGGCTTGCGGGATAGAGTCCCTGGCCCAGCTCCGCACCTAAAACGGAGGAGCAAGTCTTAGAGGATCAGGACCGTCGCGGGTACAACGGGCGGAGACGGGGGGGAGACGGGTGGTCCTGGAGCCTTCAGCTGCAGCCAGCGCTTCCCTCAGGTTTTGCGGGAGGGGCTGTGGCCAGGCCGACGGGCTGGGCAGGGTTGGCGGGAAAGGAAGATCAAGGTCTCTCCTGGAGTGAAGTACATTCTTTTATTAGCACAAAACAACAACGAAGCAACCCCCAGGCTCGAGAATAAGTTAAGGCACAGAACAGGCAAGGGACGAGTTTCCCGGGCCTGGGTAGTGGGCAAACTTCCTGAGCAAACTTCGAGGGGGCTGGGGGCTCGAGGGTCCTGCAGTCCTTCCCTTGAGATGAGGAAACCAGAGCGGGGCGGGGCCGAGGAGCGCCCCCTGGGGCCGCTCGCAGGCGAGGCTGGATCCCCGCGGTCCGCCCGCGGCTCACTTCTCGAAATAGGGCAAGTAGAAGAACTGGAAGCCCCGGTGGCCCTTGACGGCGCAGTAGATGAAGATCACGTGGTAGACTGCGGGGGCGGGGCCGGTCAGCGCCGAGACCCGCCCCCGGCCCGCCCCCCAGCTCCGCCCCGCCCCTGCCCGGAGCCCTTCCGCACCTCCCGGGACCAACAGCAGGAAGCCGGGCACGAAGAAGATGGCGCTGGAGACACCTGCAGGAGGAGGGGCCGAGTCAAGGCTGGGAGGCACCGGGCGGGACCGAGGGGGGGCGGGTCACTGTCTGGTCAAGTCTCGCTGCGGTGAAAGGGGTCCTTTCCTGCTATGAGGGTGGAAGCAAACTTCCGAGGGGGTTGGGGGCTCGCGGGTCCTGGAGGGGTTTTTCTCTTGTGGGGAAGCCCGCTGCCTGCGGAGGTAGGAGGGGGCGCTCACCTGGCGAGGGGGCCACCTCCAGTCCCACGGCGATCAGGATCAGCGCTGCACACAGATGGATCCCCGAGGGTGAGGGGGGGAGGCGGGGGCAGGGGCTGGCGGCAGGGCGGGGAACTCCACCCACCACCCCCAGCAAGGCTTAGGCCCCAGGAGTGTCCCCAATCTGAACTGAAGGTTCCCTAGCCAGAGGACCCTTCCTGGGAAGCTCACCAAGCTCTGTGTTTTCAGAGCAGGGCACCTGGCAGGGCCTGGGAAATGTCTGAAGTGAGATTTTCCTCTGCTCCGTGGTGTGGCCTTTAGTCAATCGACAAACATTTATGGAACACCTGCTGTGTGCCTGGGACTGGGAATCCCACAGGGAAAAGCGAATGAGGTCCCTGCCCTCATGGCCCTTCCCTAGTGGTGCAACCAACAAGAAACTCCAAGCTACAATCCAGTGATGGGGGTGTGGCAGCCCAGAGCAGGCGGCAGGGGGAGCCTGGGGGATCGGGAGGGGCTTCCTGGAGGCGGTAGCAATGACGCTGAGCAGGGGTGGTGACAGCTATAGCAGCTAACATTTAGTTGTTACTTACCAGGTGCTGCCAGGCACTGGGCTAAGCTTGTTACCTGCACTGCTTTATTGTCACCGTGACTGAATGAAACAGGTATTATCATCCCCATTTCACAGAAGATGAAACTGAGACGCAGGGAGCTGCATGTGGAAGGAGGAGGCGCTTGGACTCTGGAGGCTTTGCTATGGGCTTGGTGCAGGCAGAAAAGAACTGGAATGCTCCGGGCGGAGGGGGCAGCATGGCAAAGGCCTAGAGTCTGGAAGGAACTTGGGGCCTTCCAGGAGCTTCCAGAGTGGAAGACTGGAGAGGCAAGAGCCCGGGCTGGAGGAGTCTGGCAGGGCCTGTAGACCCCAACGAGGGATGTGAACTTTGGCTGAGAACAGTGGGTTTGGGGAAGTCATGGCTGGATCAACTTTTCAGACCTACAGAGTCCTGGGTCCCCGCTTAGAGGATGGGATTGGGGGCGGTGGGGGAGCTGGGCTTTCCAGCAAGGGAGCGATATGGCATGAAGGCTCGAGGGGCCACCATGGACTGTTAGGTGACTTGTGCCCCGTATAGAGCACCTGAAAAAAGGAATGGTGGGGGCTGAAACACTACCTGCCACCCTGGCTTAGGGCTGGGGGCCCTGCCCACTCAGAGGAGGTGTCTTCTAAGTCCTACAAAGGCCCTTTATAGGCCTGGTGATGTCACTGATGTGGGTTTAAATCCCAGCTCATCTACCTCACAGCTGAGGTCTGAGCAAGTCCCTTTACCTGGCTGAGCCTCTGTCCTTATTTCTGGACTGGGATGGTAATAATGCTTGCCCTTGTGGGTGCTGGGAGAGAGAATGAAATGGGATAAGGCAGGTGGCCTGTCTGACCAGTGCCCAGCTTGCAGCGGGGACTGGAGAAGTTGGTGGCTCCCTCCCCCCACACATAGACACTCAGAGCCGAGGCGAGGACGCTGCTCAGCTTTCTGGCTAGGAACTTTGACCGTGCTGGGAGATGGAGAGCAGCTGCCACAGCTGGGCTGTCCTCACGAGCCCCTCTTGATCTCGACCCTAGGTCCCTGCTGGGGATGCTGATTCCTCAGCCCCGTAGAATGAGTCAGAAAACATCTGGCTGGGAGATCTGTCTGCTCTGGTCTTCGCTTTCCCCATCTGGGCAATAGGTGTACCCGGTGAGGGCCAGGGAGGGGTCCTCCTCAGCTCTCAGACTCCAGGGATGGGGACACGACAGGTGCTCCGTGGGTCGGGCCGGCAGGGTGCTCAGCATCCCTGTCGACGGGGATGGGCATATCCCTGAGCACTTGTCTCTGTACTGGTTCTGGGTCACGGTCCCACCTCTCACTTTCTGTGTAACCTCCGTAAGGCCGGAAATAAGCCTACCCTGCGGCTGGCTTGAAATAGCCACAGAATAAATGGTAGCTGTTGTTCTTTTGCTCCCTGAGGGATTAAATGGCTAATTTAAAAAAAAGAAAAGTTTGGAGCATGGGACCAGGCTCCATTTTCCACTACGTGTGATTTCCTGGCCGTGTGTCCAGGAGACCGGGCCTGCTCCCCTTAAGGCCTCAGTTTCCTCACCTGTAAAATGGGGGTGGGGTGATGGCAGTCAGCTGGATGTAGGGAGGCTCCGTGTGCCAAGGGGGACCCGGACCCTGCACGAAGGGAGGACGGCGCCCTCACGGGGGTAGGCAGGGGACCCACAGGGGCACTCACCCAGCCCCAGCAGCAGGAGTAGGAAGGAGGCCAGCACTACCCGGCGGTTCTTCTGGATCAAAGGGTGTTGCGTCCAGCTGGGGGGCAGGACAGCAGGATGAGTGTGAGAAGCGACAAGGGCCCCACCCTCTCCCATCACTCTTCCCCACCCAGAGGACTGAGGGGGAAAGCCAGGGCTGCCTGTTCGGGGTCACAGACTGCAGGTGGCTTAAGCAGGGCAGGCTCTCACCTGCAGCAGGCATGGTAGGATCGCTGGGTGCTGTTGCTGATGGTGCTGAAGGACCACTGGGAGCTGCGGATGGACGTTCGGCCGGAATCCCTGCTGGCCAGGTGGGCCCAGGGAGAGGCAGGGCAAGTGATGAAGGGGTCATAATGACGTGGTGGGGCTTGGTACAGGGATTAGGATGGGTGTCCCTGCGGGATAGGGGGCACTGAGAGGGGACAAAGTGAGGAGGATTCAAGGGCTGGGGTCTCTGCAGGACCGAGGATGGAAAAAACCTGCAGATTCGAGCTAGGGATTCCTGCAGGACAGATGACCTGGGGGAAGGTAGGGGCTAGACCAGGCTAGGGGTTTTCTGCAGGAGAAAGAGCCTGGTGGGGGTGGGGGGGGGGTGAGGCTGGCACTGGGGTAGGGTGACCCTGCAGGACAGGGGAGCCCATGAGGGGCGTGGGGATCAGGCTAGGAATCCTTGTAGGACAGGATGTGACAGAGCTGAGTAGTGTGAGGTGGGAAACTGGCCAGGGACCTTGGGGAAAGGAGCCAGGAGCAGGGTTAGAGGCGTAGGCCGGGTCCCCACCTGGCCCTGACCTGATGCTGACTCCCCCATCCGGCTCCGGAGAGGCTTGGGCTGCATCCTCATCATTCTCCAGGTTCTATTCCAGAACACAGGGCTCAGAGGGGTTACTGGGCCCAGGCCCTTCCTCCTCCCTTCTCAGGGAGAGGAGAGCAAGCCCACACAGCTGTTTGCCTGGCCGCTTGACAGCTGCTCACCTGGCCCTCCACCCTCCCAGCAAAACGGGTTTGATGATTCACAGAAACTAAAACCCAGGTAGGAGGGGGGGGGGGGTGCTGGTTGAGGGCTCCCAGCATGGTCCCAGGGCCAGGAGCGCCCCAAGTTTGGGAGTCAGGGTGGAGCTTTCAGAATGGTATTTCAGGGGCCCAGTATGGAGGCTCCGGATTTGGAGTGCCACAGGGCAAAAGTCCCGGTTTTCAGGTTTGGGGCGCAGAAATCTGATACAGGCTCGAATAAAAGGATCTTGGGGGAAGTCCCTCAGGGAGATTGGAGATTCCCAGTTTAGTGGGAGTCAAGGCATGGGTAAGGACTCATCAGGTGAGTGAGGGCCTCCAGCTCTGGGGTAGGGGAGTGGGGGCGGGGGCAGGATGGGGTGGGGACTTCCAGAACAGAAGCGGGAGAGTGGAAGGCTCGAGGGTCTGCTCCGGAGTTTGGGCAAGATCTGGTTCAGGGACAAGAAGAGCTCTCTAGCCCAGCGGGGAAAGAGGGCGTTGGGTCCCGACCCAGGATAAGTGGGGACACCGGGTGGGGTTTCCAGCTGGGGCTAGGGGAAGAACTCCCGGGTTCGGTGGCTGGGGACCAAAATCAGAATTGGGAGGGTCTGGGCAGGGCCTTGAATCAGTGGCTACGTAGGTAGGGGCGTCTAGACAGATTTTCCCTTGAGTTGGGGTTCTCCAAGGTCCGGCCTCGGCCTGGGGTACCCCCCGGACCCGGGCTGGGGTTGAGGTGGGCCGGGCCGTTCACCTGGTAGCGCAGCCGGGACTGCTTGTCCTCGTCGGCCACCTCGAACCGGGCTCGGCGCTCGAAGTGCAGCGGCCCGAAGCGGGCGACCCCGCTGAATTCGGGCCCCGGGCCCGCGTCCTCCAGGGACAGCTCGAAGGCGTCATCGATGCTGAACTGGGGCCGGGCGGCACTCATGGCCCCGGCCCGCTCAGGAGCCCTGCGCCGCCGCCATCCGAGCCCGCCAGCCCAGAGCGCCGCGGCCCCGCCCCCGCACGCAGGCCCCGCCCCGTGCTGTAGGCTTAGGACTGCGACTCTCCGGCGCCCCGGCCGAGGCCCCGCCCCCACGTAACGGCCCCGCCCCTGCTCGCCCTCGGCAGGCCGGAGCTGCCGAGCGCCGAGCGGGCCAGTGGGCGGGCCCTCCTTTGGGGACGGCGCAGAGTTTCCGGCGCCTCCCAGCGGCCGCCTACGCGAGCCACAGCGGGTGCAGCGCTCGCTCGCTTGCAATTCGTAGGTCTGTGTCTTGGGCTTGGAGGGGCACCCCAGGCCCGAGATGGAGCGTTGCGCGTCCCAGCCTGCGCCTCGAGTGCCAAGGAGACTCCTAGGACCAGACTGTGTTCCCACCTTGACTCACCGCGGCTCTGCACCGGTTGGGTATTGTCACCATAGCAGGTGTGGGTTCTGAGGCTCAGAAAGCTTATGTGGCTTCCACTCCGATCCAGTCTCCACTCAGCAGCCAAAGTGATCTTTTAAAATATATCTCATCTTTTTCTCTGTGTATCACTATTAAGGAAAACAATGTTTTGTTTTGTTTTTAAAGTATGCTGCTAAGTCACTCTGTACGAAACTGTCTCTTGGTTTTCCATTGTGTTTAGAATAATATCTGAGCTCTTTTTGACTAAGGCCTACAAAGCTGTGAATGATCTGTTCCTCGCCTACATCTTCAATCTCCTCAAGCCCCCTCTGCCCCTCTTTCACCTACCCAGCCACACAGGCCAAACTCATTGTCACCTCAGGGCCTTTGCACATGCTGTTCCCTATGCCTGGAAAGCACTTAACCTTGCTCTTTCACAACTGGGTCCTTTCATCATCTGCATCCCTGCTGGAAAGTCAGGTGTCAGAGATGCCATCCGTGATGATGCAATCTAAAGTCAGTATCACATTACACGGCACTTATCGGAGGGTAACTTATGTTACACTGTTTTATTCACCAGCGTGTCCACAGTGCCCAGAACAGTGTTTGGCCCTGAGGAGATGCTCGTTAAATATGTGTGGACGAAATGAATGAATGCTTTGCCCAAATCCCCAGTGCTTACAGGTGGTAGAACTGGGGCTGGAACCCAAGCTCCCCTGGTTCCAGGGATGCTCGTCCCCCACCCACCACACTTCATTGTATGACCTCATGGGCAGAGTTGACTCTTGCCTCCTCCTCGGTTTGTGACGCATCACCACTGTAAACAAGGCCCCTCTCGGTGTCCTCAGGCAGCTTCCTTGAATCCTGTCTGGTTCTCTTCTATACATGGCTTGGCTCCTATATGGATGCTTGCAATTTACAAACATGCTGTCGTGTGTAAGACTCATCCTGTTTACGGTTTTACACTCAACACTAATGTTTTCCACATGCATCTCATTTGTTACTTCTGCCAGTTGCATGTAATATGCCACGCCGAGCATCCAGTACTCTTAGTATGCCCCACACCCTTCAGTGATGCACCCCTTAGCTTGGCCTCAGTGCCCCTGTCACATACGTCACTGCTGCGAACACCTGTCTTCAACTGTCTCCTTATGGACGGTGGGAGAATTCTCCTCGAAGTGGGACTTCCAGGCCACAGGGTACACGCACCCTCGGCTTCACAAAGCACCGACGGTGCTCTCCTGGGTGGCTGTTGGAACTTCCACACTTACCGCGAGGGTTCTGGTTTGCCATCAGCACTTGGCTTTCCAGTTTTCTGATGCCTGCTAATCTGACGAATCTGAAGCGGCTCCTAACTTCCATCTGGGTTCTCTTGATGACTAGGGAATTTGAATAGCTCTTCGTGCACTTGGCAGTCACGGTGGTTCCCTCTTCTGTGAATTGTCTCTTTGGGGAGCCTTTGTCTATCTTTTCTATTGGGTTTCTAGCCTTCTTTCTACTGATTTGCATGTCTACACACAGCTAAGTATCAGTGCTTTGGTGTTGCACATATCTCTTCTCTTTGTCTCCTTACTTTGTCCGAGTTTCCCTTCGTTAACAATGCTCGGAGTCCTGGGGTGGAGTGCAGGCTTGGGCCCATGTCCCACGGGGGCGTTCTCCGTGAGCGCAGCCTTGGCTCCCGCCGGACCCCCCACCGATGGATGATGGGGGCTCTGGATGCCAGCACTGCCCTGGAGTGGCTCCAGGATGGGGCCACACCCCTGCGGCAGGATCCACACCCCTGCCACCCTCCACTTGAATTCCAGTTCTCTCCACATTTCTATTTGAGGACTTCTCTAAAGCCAGTGGTGTCAAAGGATGAGGGCCTAAGACTTTCCACGAATAGCTGACCCTTCTATGTCTCCCGCTTTCTCATCCTTCTACTTCTGCTTTTTGCGTTGCAGAGCCCCTCCTACAAGTATGAGAAGAAAAGAAAGAAAAGTGAAAGAAAGAAAAAAGAGAGAGAGAAATACCACTGGCCCAGGGTAGAGACGCCCACGGACAGGTTCCTGGCGGACCCAGAGTGAGGACGGCTGCTCAGAACCCGTGTCTCCAGTCGCATTGCAAACGCCCCGGCAGCAACACGCAGGAGGAAGACTCTGGCAGCGACCACAGCAAACCCTTGCCTGCTACGGACACTGGAACAAACAGGCAAATCCCCCAAGGATGGATTGGGTCCACGGGATGCGGACTAGGTTATAGGAAAGTGGTGCTAAATATCTCACTGTGTTCCCAGCTTCCATTGAGGGCAGGACCAGACCAGAAACTGTGTAAACTTCCAAGAACGTGGCCTTGCTTGGCGTGTTCACGGGTCGTTTGACCCATGATATACATGGGACTAAACTCTCGACTCATGATTTTCTACAGCATATCACTAATCAGCAAAATAAAGAACAAGAGTTTTCAGGCCACTTTCAGCCTTGAAAGTGTGCTGCTTTTTTTTTTTTTTAAGTTTATTTACTTATTTTGAGAGAGACAGAGGCAGCACAAGCGGGGGAGGGGCAGAGAGAGAGGGAGAGAGAAGTCTTAGCAGGCTCCCTGCTGTCAGCTTAGAGTCCGATGTGGGACTCGAACTCACGAAGCGTGGGATCGTGACCTGAGTTGAAACCGAGAGTCAGATGCTCAACTGAGTGAGCCACCCAGGTGCCCCGAAATTATTCCTCTTTAACATTCGTTAAAAATGACATCATGTTTTCTTGCCCCCCACCCACGGGTGCAAGAGGTTTTGTGTATTTTTTTTAACTAATTCATTAATTCCTTTTAAAGATTTTATTTTTAAGTAATTTGTACACCCAACACGAGGCTGGAACTCACAACCCCAAGATCAAGGGGTCACATGTTGTACTGACTGAGCCAGACAGATGCCCCTGTGAGAGGTTTGAACTTACTTTTTCTCAAGGGTCAGCCCTGCTTTGACTTTTGGTCAGAAACGGGTTAAACTGGGAGGTGTTTTTTTCTGTCTTAAACAGGTCATCCCAGAAGAGCTTTTTTTTTGGTTTGTTTTTAATGTTTATTTTTGAGAGAAAGAGAAAGAGAGAGCACAAGAGGGAGAGGGACAGAGAGAGGGGGACAGAGGATCTGAAGAAGGATCTGTGCTGATAGCAGTGAGCCCGATGCGAGGCTTGAACTCACAAACCGTGAGATCATGACCTGAGCCAAAGTTGGATGCTCAACGGACTGAGCCACCGAGGCGCCCCAGAAGAGCTTTTATTTAATGTCCATTTATTTTTTGAGAGAGACAGAGACAGAGCACGAGTGGGGGAGGGGCAGAGAGAGAGAGAGAGAGAGAGACAGACAGACAGACAGACAGAATCCAAAGCAGACTCCAGGCTCTGAGCTGTCAGCACAGAGCCCGACACGGGGCTTGAACCCACGAATTACGAGATCATGACCTGAGCTGAAGTCGGACACTTGCCCGACTGAGCCACCCAGGTGCCCCTGGAAGAGCTTTTTATTTTTTTATTTTTTTATTTTTTATTTTATTTTATTATTTTTTTTATTTTTGGGACAGAGAGAGACAGAGCATGAACGGGGGAGGGGCAGAGAGAGAGGGAGACACAGAATCGGAAACAGGCTCCAGGCTCCG
Source organism: Panthera tigris (assembly GCF_018350195.1). Taxonomy (NCBI): domain Eukaryota; kingdom Metazoa; phylum Chordata; class Mammalia; order Carnivora; family Felidae; genus Panthera; species Panthera tigris. The sequence continues at coordinate 109,411,349 of NC_056669.1, forward strand.
AGCCATCAGCCCAGAGCCCGACGCGGGGTTCGAACTCACGGACCGCGAGATCGTGACCTGGCTGAAGTCAGACGCCTAGCCGACTGCGCCACCCAGGCGCCCCTGGAAGAGCTTTTTAAAAAAACAGTGCTTGTTTATTCTTTCCATACCTTAGTCTAGTATGTTTTCATGGACCACCTGCCAGAAGTCCCTTTACTCCCGGTGTCTCAAACCTGATCCGGAAGTCTGCTTCCTGAGGGATAACTTCACCCTTCCCGATAGTTTCATCATCTTTCCGGGCTTGTTCTCGGTCGAAGCAGAGGGGCAGCTGGCACGCCCCTCCCATTGTGGATCTAGGATCTCTTCATGGTAGCACTTGGTATATTCCTTAGCTTTCTCTAAACTCGTACTCCAGGCCAACTCAAAACACAAAAACCTGTGGACATACGTGGAAAATGATAACTGGTCCTGTTTGGTTCCCTCTTTTCGTCTGTTTTGCTCACAAGCCATATAGGTCTGATTGTTGGCAGTATCGTCGGAGTCGGGTGTCTGGGTCCAAATAAAGGTAGCTGCTGACCGCTGCCTGGTTTGTTTTGTGGACTAGGACCTAGAGGACCCAGGATTGTCTCACAAGAGTTCAACGTCCACTTCAAAGGCACCAGGAAAAGAGGTAGATCAAGCCATTTGCAAACAAAAATTCACTGCGTTTCCTTCCAAGGCTTTGTGAATCTGTAAAAGAAGAAAGGAAGGAAGGGGGGAGGGAGGTTAAGCGGCTGACTTTGGCTCAGGTTATGATCTCGCGGTTTGTGAGTTCGAGCCCCGCATCAGGCTCTGTGCTGACAGCTCAGATCCCGGAGCCTGCTTTGGATTCTGTGTCTCCCCCTCTCTCTGCCCCTCCTCTGCTTGCACACGCTCTCTCTCTCTCAAAAAATAAACATTAAAAAAAATTTTTTTAATATTCAGTTCATTTTTGAAAAAGAAATCGGACAATATATTCATTTTGTTCTGCTTCTACTTTACACAAACCTTCATTAAAAGAAAGAAAAACAATCCTCCGTTTTATATATTCAAGTCCATCAGGTTTGTGTTCTTTGAGTTTTGTTTGAAGTGTTTCCCCATCCCAAGATTATAAAGATATTCTCCAGTGTCGTATTCTAGTGGCCTGATAGTTTTGTTTTTTTTAAAGTTTATTTATTTTGACAGAGAGGGAGGAAGGGAGGGGCAGAGAGAAGAGAGAGAGAGAGAATCCCAAGAAGCCTCAGCTCTATCAGTGCAGAGATCCATGCGGGGCTGAGTCCATGCGGAACTCATGAACTTCGAGACCATGACCTGAGGAAAAATCAAGAATCAGAGGCTTAACCGGCTGAGCCACCCAGGCGCCCCTGGCCCGATAGTTTTACTAAGTGTCACAATAAGATAGTTCACGGAATCTGGAGCCAGACCACTGGAATACTGGTCTTCTTACCAGTGTTGGGATTTGGAGGGCCAGGACTAGTGTAAAAAAATTAAGTGGATACCAAAAGATCCGGTAAGCAAGGTCAATAATACTTCAATGCATTGTTTTTCAAAGTCAGATTTAAGGCGAAAACACACGATGAACAAAATATCAACAATTCAAATAAAGATACAAATTGACTTTGCACGGCTCACATCCTTCACCTCACCCTCATCCAGCCGTGAGGAAGTTACATAAATTCTCTGTGCCTTCGGTTCCTCATTTGTCAGATGGAGGTAATAATAGTATTTCCTTCATAGCATTCATTTAGCATTAAATGATTTCCTGCACAGTAACGGGCACGGCACATATGAGCACTCGATCAATGGTAGGTATCACAATTTATATTAAGATCCTTAAGGCCACAGATTCTGTCTCTGGATGTGGTGCAAGAAGGGATCCAGATGTGTTTCAACGTAGAGTGAGCCAGTTTTCCCAGCATCGCCGACCAATCAGTTCTTTCTCCCTCGGAACTGTGGTCCTACTTTTATCATACAAGTATGCAGTTGTTAGCATACATACATATTTTAAGCTCTCCTTTGGTTCCTTTCATCTGCTTGACTAATTCTCAGTCGGTATCACATGCTATTGATTATTATGGTTTACAGTGGTTTTTGTTTGTTTCAGAGAGAGAGAGAGAGAGAGAGAGCATGAGTGGGGGAGAGGGGCAGAGGGAGAGAGACAGGATTTCGAGCAGACCTCGTGCTCAGCTCGGAACCTGATTCGGAGCTCGATCTCATGACTGCGAGATCGTGACCTGAGCTGAAATCAAGAGTGGGACGCTTAACTGACCGAGCCACCCAGGCGCCCCATACGGTGTGGTTTAATAGGACAGGGCAAGCCCCTCCCCCTCCCACCTTTGGTCATCTTTTGCAAACTTGACCTAACTTTTTATGAACCTTTATTCTTCTAGAGAAATATTGTAAAAGTGTTTTCCAAGTTCTTCAGAAACCATCTTAATTTTCACTGGGATTTCAATTAAATTTCTAGATTGATATCAGAAGAAATCACAGCTTCAAATGTTAAGCTCTTCTAATCATTAAAAAAGTATGTCACTTCAGTTATTCTTGTCTTCTTTTATGTCCTTAAATTTTTTCGCTCCGCAAAGCTCAAGGCTGTGTTTTTACTTCTGAAATGCTTTCTGACTTTTATTGCTCTCGTGAGTGGCATCTTACGTTCTATTACATGTTTTAGTGAGTTATTGTTGGTTTGAAGAGTGTTGTTAACTTTTGGTAGCTTTATTTTATATCCCTGCAACACTGAAGAATTCTCTAATTTATTAAAAAAGTCTGCCCATAGATCCTGTTGGATTTTCTATGTAGATAGAATCACTCTCACAATTTCTTTTTCTTGATTTATTGCTTTGGCCAGAACTTCTTTTTTTTTTTTTAATTAAAACAATTTTTT